>NW_023494785.1:9798247-10265747 GCF_904425465.1 Colossoma macropomum | reverse complement strand
TTGCTGAATTTGGGGAAAAAAGAAATACATAAACATAAAACGTGGCATGTGCAGAAGTATTCATTTTTTGGTAGCAGACTGATAACAAGTGGGTAATAATATGGTAATATTATGATAACAAGCTGTACTAACCTAAAAAAAAATGACATGCTAATTTTGTAGTTGTAACTAATTAATAAGTCAGTAATTATCGCATTAATAATGAGTGATGCTATACAATTAGACAGTCACTCTAGCTTTTTTTGGCATTCATAGCAATAGGGTGTCCATCTCTAACAACATAATATCTGTTTAATCAATATACCACTCTGAAATTTTTGAAATCATTATACAGCTTTATAATATTATGGTTATTATTAAAAAGAGCAGTTCTGTTAAATTAACACAGTATTATGGCTGCAAAATACTAATTCATTTCTTTCACCTTTTATAATCACCCATGGATGCTCTTCCACTTTCACTGTCACATACAGACAGTAGATGTACTCAGTAACAGATAAATTACATGCACTGAGATTATACAGATTCAGGCCTGGAAAAAACACCATCACGTGTTCTCTTTGTGTGTCACCTGTTAACAAAGTACCGTTACTCTATTATGAAGCACAGATCTGGCAAAAGGCTCAGAAATCAGTTTAGTGATGAAAAAAACTCAAACTACACAACATGTTTCTCTTTCTTTATCTTAACTTAATTATTAATATCAACTAGAAAATATTTTAGAGCATACTACTGTTAGGTTAGTACAACTACACGCCATTGCTTTTATCATATTTTACAATACCTTTTTTTTAACCAACCTGTTACCACTTATAATTACTAACTTATAACTCATTATATTGTCACAACTTGAAAATTAGCACGTCATTTTTAAGTACACATTACCATAATGTTACCATATAACTATCCACTTGATACCAATCTGTTTTCCCACTGTTAAACCTGGCAAATAAATAGAAATTGTGCACCAAAATTTACAGAAAAATCCCATATTTAATTCCTGTGTTCCTGATAGAAGATGTGTTAATTTATTTTCACTTAGTAAATCAACAAAACATGTCATTTGACCGGGGGTGTTTAAACTTTTGCATAAAACTGTGAAGGCAGATGCTGATTATATGACTCGTAATTGAACAAATATGCTCTCCCTGGCTATGGTTAAATCCAAATCAAGCACAAAATGCACTGAGAGTTTGAGCTTTCAGGGCAGTTTAGGTGACCTAAGTTTAGTGTACTTGGTAAATCGGTCTCCTCAGAGGTGGGTCTTCACCATAAACCGTCCAAGTGATCTAGTAATGCAGCACTGTCCAGCACAGCACACAGACTCTGAGGAGATCATCAAGCTTTCGATCTGATCACATGATAATGCCCAACTGGCTGATTCGTCACAACTGAGAAAGAGAGAAGATGTCCATTTGTGTCCTGAGGGACTGCCGGCCACGAATAGAACAGCTGGGGATCAAACCTGAATCTGCAAAGCTGAGCTGTTCTGTGACGGCGCCCCCTCAGGGCTGAATCCTGACTCCATTACGTCTGCAGCACTCTCATTCTCATCAGCTACCATCTAATGACAACTCAGCGCACATCTGCTTCCACACAAATACAAACAAATCAAATTAAACAGACAAAAACTGCTCATGAGGTACACGGCGAAAATGACACAAAGCAGCTAAACAATCTGTTATTAAGACTGCAGACACAATTAGGCATGCGCTGCATCGCTTCTTTGACAGAAGCGTTGTGGAGAGACAGAACTCAGCCAATAAGGAATGAGATGATGATACTAAACGCTGGTGTAGAGGGAGAGGCGAAGGCATTAGCGGAGAAGAAGGAACAGAGAAGAAAAGCCAGAATAAAAGACCGGGAGAGAGAAAAAGTGCTGCTTTGAAGACACTGCAGCAGGAGGAGGCCATCAGAGAGGGTGAGCGAGAGAATCTAGGGGTTTAGATGAGAAGGAGATGAGACGGCTTTGTCTGCAAGTTACACACCAAAAACACTCGAACAAAACGATAAACAGGGCAGCTCTACATAATAAGCTATGCGAAAGAAATATCCTGGCTGTCGTAGTCATTATGAGGTCCATGAAAAATGGGGGGAAATAGCCAATTCAAATCTTTACTGCAGCAGACAAAACCACTTAAAACAACAGTTCAGAGAAAAAGCAGCAACACCTTAACTGTAGGGCAGCATTCACAAGGCTGCATAACAACTGACATAGACCTACATAAGCAAATATTTGTATACACTTATTCCAGCAGGTGTCATTTGCCAACTTTGGTATAACGTTGACATGACATCTGTGTCAGGTGACACTGCTTGTTTTATAACCTGAGGTTGTCTCATGACACTTTCTTGTAGCTCAGTGTACATAACATTGACATAACACAGATAATATGGCACAGCTTGCCAAGTAAGGCTGGTTGAACTAAAGTCAGGTGTTATAATGTGCCGTCAAATCACCCAACAGCGAGTCATGACAGCCCAATATCAGAAAAAATAAGGTCACCTGACCTAGGTATTATGTCATCAAAGCTTATAAAAGCAGCCTTTATGGCAGATGAGCCTAACTGGAATAAGCTTTTTACAAACGTTTATGTGGGTTTATGTCAGTGTTTTTGACAACCTCAAACTTTTATGTAAAAAGTTTAAACACCCCTGGTCAAATGATATGTTTTGTTGACTTTGTAAGTGAAAACAAAGTTGTAAGCACTACAGAGAACACACTTCTGCATATTTTCATGCTCAATTACTGTTTATTGGCTGAATTTAACATGTTGAGAAAAACGATAAAACATGAAATGTAATTTTAGATTTTAACTCCCTGCCCCAATAGGAAATATCAAATAAATAGAAATCGTCCTCTAAAATAAAAAAAACAACACATTTAAGTTTATTCCCTGTCGAGAATGCATTCATTTATTTTCAGAAAATCAACAAAACATGTCATTTGGGGTGTTTAAAGCTTGTGTTTCGTATGACTGTACGCAGGTGTCACCACCCTACAGTAGAAAGCTAACTACTTGACATACTGTTATCTATAAAAACGTATGGACAAAATTCACACTACAATATGGCTGCAACTAGAGTTTTTAGCTATGCAACATACTTTTATGCATTTTGATGGAAGACATTGAGCTTGTTCACACCCTGAATTAACATGCATTTCATGTTAGGATCGTACTTTGGCTGGATTCTACTTATACTTTTCAGTATTCATGTTTCACTAATGAGATCTGACTTTTCTTTCCTGAGTAAGAAGCACATCAACACATACACTGTTTCAATTTTACTTCCTTTTACTTATAGAAAACACATTCTATTTACTATTTACATGTGTTGAATGTGGATTGATTGTGTAGATTCGTCTCTGGCCACCTCTAAATGTGGTTTGAGTGATCCGATCATAATCTGATTATTATTCTAGGTGTTTATATCTGGCTTTTCATGCGACCAAGTGAAATCTAAACATGATCCAATCACTGAATTCACATCTTGATGCGAGGTGTAAATGTCCTCTAAATATCACAGTGTTACAAACCACATAGGCAAGTCTATTTGGGCTTACTTAACAATTTAATGTGGTTTACATGCTAATTGAGGCATTAATGCTAATACATGAGGTATTCAAATTACGTGTTAGCCAAATTAGCCTTATAGATCCACTGAAAAAACTAAAGAAGCAAACTTGCCAAACATGTTTTGGCTCATCAACTACATGTGGGGTAAGGGGTGAGCTCTGTTAAAGTGATTTCTTTGCCAAATTATCACTTTTACGAGGTTTTAGGCAGAGTTCACTTTCCGCTAATGGCTCCTGTTCTTTCCCAGAATATACCCACTGGCAAACAGTCGAGGGTTCAGGGTGATGAGAACCTGACGGGCCTCTGGGCCTCTTCTAGGGCCTGGGGTTAAACATACACTTACACCCTGAGGCCAATCCCCATCCGCAGGGCCAAAATGTTCACAAAGGCCCTCCAGGTGCTGAAAAAGCCCCTAACTCTTACAAGATCCTTCCATCCTCACACAAGCTTTTGGGTTTGCAGGCCTTGTGCGTTGAATACCAAACAGAAGGAGATGAAAGGTGTTCAGAAGCAGAAGCGAACACATGCTGCGGGATGGTGAGGGAACTTTTTACGCTGAGGAAGTGACCAGTTCAATCTCAAACACTACTCCCAGACGCTTTAAAAGATGTAAAAAGTTCATATCAATGAGATGTTAAAAAAGTATAATTATATAACAAACTGAGCAGCAGTGTATGATAAAATCTGTCCACCATATTGCTCAATATTAAACAGATGGATAGTAAACCCATGTACAATGTGCAACTGAAAGAACCAAGACGAGTGACTTTATACTTCCAGCCACATATTTTACATTTCTACACTGTAAAAGTCACTGCACATCTTAATGAAAGAATTAACACAAATTAAATACTACAGAAAGCTGGAGTAACATCATCTGAAAATTGCAAATTCACTCAAAAATGAATTGGTGAGATAGTAACTCAGTGATTTTGAGTAAGATTGTTTTTTTCAGCATATTTTGAGTTGAGGTAACTTTATTTAAATGTATTATATTCACTATTTTTATTTAACTTGACTTTACATGCAAATACGAACAGGCCAATAATGGGTTGTTTTTGAAGACAGTTGAAAATTCAGTGTGGCTTAATATGATAGACAGCATAAATATGAACTTTCAAATTATTTGGACTTTTGTGCTTTTTCCATAACTTTATTTTGACAATTTCAGATTCAAAGATCCCGTTTGATGAATAAACTTTTTGCAGTTTAGCTGAGACTGTCACCTTTGATAAATGTTTGGTCAATGCAACCTTCTTGAGTAAAACTCATATCATTCCTATTGGCTCTTATTACCATATATTTACATATTGGGCGTGTCTCTTCACTGTCTGTGTGTTGTCATTCTCCCCAGACTACCTTCCCTTGTGTTGACTAGATAAACTATAAACTTTTATGATTCATGTCAATCAGTACTGATTGAAAGTCAGTGTTGAGAAAGCTGAGTTATTAAGTTCCTCTCTGCTGAATGTGGTTCTGTTGTGCCACAGAGACTAATCTGTACTCTGGACTGCGTTTGGCGGTGTCGTCTGTAGTGACATTAAGCTGCCCTGTATTGTCTCATTGAAAAAGTACTTCAGGCAGCAATGTATGGATTAAACTGCTAATTCTGCATTCAGAGACATTTGGAAAAGTAAACTTCATCATGGTTGTGATGTCACAAGAAGTGGCTGAATTCAAAACAGGCTGTTATTGGCAGCTTAATTTCCATATATGGACTGTATGGGGAGTGGACGGTACATTTTGAAACTTGTTTACATCCTACAACAAGCAAACCAAAGAAATTTGTTCTTTCTTTTTGTACTTTTCACAAATGACCAAATTACTTTGCAAGGCTGGACCACTTCCTATTATGAAGCATTATTATGAATCCTGTGACATTATGAGGACACAAGGTGTCACAGCAGCCTTCTCTGGTGAGGCAGAGGGAGCCTGCTGAGGTGGGAGCGGTGGCTCTCATGGGGGCCTGTTCCCTGTTCTCTCGTCATCAGCCGTGGCGTACATGTGCGTGTGTAGTGCACTTAGAGGCCACCGAAAACACAGAGGGCGGAGAAAACACACTGACATACACTGGTCATACTTTATTACAGGGGGCACAGAGAGAAGAAAGAATGAAAAACTGAATGGGGGGGAGGGGGAGGGAGGTGGAAGAAGGGAAAGAAAGAGGGGCGATAGAGAGGTAAAGACAAAGCAAGTCGAAGAAGGAAAAGAAAGGGAAGAGGGGGAAAGAAGGAGAGAGACAGAAAGAAAGAAGAATGAAACAAAAAGAGAAGGGAGTGAGAAAAAAGGCATGGATGAAGCAAACAGAGAGAAAAAGAAATGAGAGAGAAGAAAGAACAAGCACAAAAGAGAGAGCAGAAAAAGAAAAAGAAAGAGAGAGCAGAAAAAGAGAGAGAGAAAGAACATGCATACATAGCACATCACTGATGTGTTGCGCTGGTCACTGCAGGCTTACTTGCCCCTTTATGGGCTTTTCTCCAGAGACAGCAACGATAAATAACTCCAACAGGAGGATCAGACAGGCAGACAGCTACATCTCCCTCTCTCTCCCTCCCCCTATCTCTCTCTCTCTCTTCTCTCTCTCTCTCTCTCATGTGAATAATGGACAGTGGGCAGAGAGGGAGATGGGCTGAGGAATGACCTGCAGCCAGAGAGCAAAGGTGATCACTCACACACACGAACACACACACAACCAATCTGCAGGACCACTGCACCAACCTGAGACACACACACACACACACATACACACACACACAGTCTGTTCGCCAACACAATATTTGGAGGAGCTTCTGCAGTTTCAGAATACATCAGTTGCAAATCTGACACACTCTTCGGGGTCAAGGGTGCCCAAAGTTTTTGTCTTTGGCGTCCAAAGTGGAGTGTTTGTGGTGGGAAAAGGGCAAAAAAACCCAAAACAATATACAAACAAAGATTGTAGGCAGGATTCAAAATAAGTTTTTAAAATGACACTATATTTTGTGATTAAAATGCTTCAAAATACTGTTCAAAATAACAATGTAACCAGTAATATATGGTAATAAAATGTGTTATCTTATTGGATGAGGGGTTAGATTAAATTCAAATGGCCTCATGGGCCAACTTTGGCCTGTGGGCCGCCCTTCCAAGTGTTCACTCCTGTGCTCTAGGTTAACGTTGCACATAGTATTGTCCAGAAATCATAAGGGCCCGTGACCTACCTTTTCTCCTCTCGAGATTAGTACTAATAACATTAGTACTAATAACATTTGGGTGGTCTTATGCTCTTTTTATATTTATATGCTTTTTATATGACAATTTACCAACCTCTCTTTATCCCCTAGAATGAAACAGGCTGTGTCTGTTACTGTGCCTTTAAGACTGATATATGTAAATGAGCTCTGTTCTCGCCACATCTCGTGCTTAAAAAGGAGCAGGACGTGCTTCTTAAGGGGGCAAGTTAAAACGTTTGATTGACAAGTAGGTAAACACGAGAAAGCGCTTTGGGAAAACACGAAAGACACAGACGAACGACAGAGACTACAGAAGGCTTTTCAGTCGCACGCTGTGTTTTGCTCCATAGACGACAATGAAAAGAAGCGCGCTCAAGAGAGTTTAAAAAGGTGACATCTTAGGCCAATAGAGTATATTTAGAGCTGTTTATCTTGGTAGTGAGCATTTATTTGCTGAGAAATAAGCCCTCCAGCATTAAAATAAATCCAAATACTCCACATAAAACACCACATGAAATATTCATACCCATTGGTCATTGTCAGAAACACCTACCATGCAACTAAAGTAGCAAGCAGTAAAATTTTCATTTTAGTTGGAGTGCCCCTTTAAGTTAAATCGGGCATGATGGTGATGGAATTGATCAAATCCACCCAATTCCTGTTACAAATTTTACTGTATTTATGTTTATTTCTACTTTTTCTAATATTACATAGTGCCTAAATCCTCACTTACCACAGATGACCTGAGACTTCTGCACAGTACAGTAAATAAATATGCAGTCAATCTGTACTTTTGCCAAATTCTCAGGTCGTCCTTTATACATAATGTTCGCTCCGACTGCAAGGCTTTTGCTGGTGAAAATGTGAACTGGCTGCTCAGAGGGTGCTGGACACCTGTTCAGCAGAACACCACGGTCCACACGCACCTGCTGCATTCCTGCCTCATGACCTTCTACAGGCAAATTTACTCAAGTTCCACAGAAGAACCAACAGCAGAAACTAAACTCAGCGTGAAGCAATCTCTGCCACAATATTACGAAGTTATAAGAAAGTAATGCCTTGGCCCAAAATCAAATCCATCCAACTTTCCCCTTATCCCAAATATACTCCATCAGCCAAGACATATTTGGTGTCCAACGTTAGCTTCTTTAGTACTGGAGCTAAAAGGCCAATGTAGCTAACATGATGGAAGTGTAGCCTGAGGTTAGCACTGCGCAAACTGCATGCCTATAACACAAATTTGCCTCAAACTTCATTGAGATGTTAAATAATATTAAATCATCACAAGACAACTAACTTTTGACACTTTCTCCCAATGTATGATATACTGTGATCTATAAAAGGGACAAAGATATGGCTGCCCTACTGAAAAAAACACAGCATAGATCAGCATGAATTCCATTCCAGTCTAAACTGGTCTAACCTGGTTAATACTGGTCTAGTGCTGGTCTGATGATGGTTTAGCTGATCACCCAGTATGATCATGCTAGGTGACCAGTGTACTGACATCCAAACCCAATACATGCTAGTTTGGCTGATGACCAGCTATGCTGGTCTATGCAATTTATTCTAGTAGGGTACAGTTTTTCATCATTTTATACATCACAGTATGTCACATAGTGGCAAAAACACATAATTAAGTCTATTTGACTTGTTTGAGGCAAGTGAGTGACGACATGCAGGCTAATCTAGCACTGTTAGCCTTACTTGTAGCTACTTTAGCCTACATTACTACCACTGCAAAGCTAAAACAGCAAATTTTAGAAAGGAAACACTTTGTACTTTGGTAGAAATGGTAAAATTCTTGGTTGAACCACTGCTTTAAACTATTTTGAGATAAAGAAATAAAGTCTAAAACATCCAGCTCTTAAAAGCTTAGCTCAGTTTGAGCTGTGGGTCAGTAAGCTAAACTCTCTTCCACACTGCATGACCTCTCATTCCTACACATCCTTCACAGCCGCACTATGCCATAACGCTCTGGAGTAACATTCATAAAATGCAGCTCTGTACATGCACATCACTTCACCACTGACATTCCCTCCACCTCCAGAACGCATGTATATATTATAACACTGAGAGAAACCCATGGATAAAGTGCATAGGTGTGAAAGGAGCGAAAGGAGGAGGTGAAGGCTGGAGTGGAAGCTTGAACTCTCAGTGTGACCTGCTGGTGTTGAGGAGCTGAGGCTGCCAGTCCACACTCATACATTATAGATAAAGCTCAGGCATCAGGCAGTGTGCACAAAGATTACTTAACAAGTGGAGAAGGGAGAAAACACCGATGTGGGGTTATGTGTCTGTAAAGCGAGGGTTCAAACTGAGTTAGTGGTCCAAGCCTGATCAGAGGACCCATCGCACAGCCAGACCTTTCTGTGATCTCAAAAAGACTTGGTTATGTGTTTTTTTAAACTGATAACATACTGTTACCTGTAAAAACCAGTAGCATGTTACTATAGGGCAGTGTTCACAAGGCTACATGACACCTACATAAGCATTGTCATTGTCATGACAACTGACAAACCTACCAAAACATTTATCAAGGCTTATTCTAATAGGCGTCATCTGTCATAAAAGCTTTTTGTGATGTCAAGTTGTCATAACATCTATGTCAGGTTACACTGATAGTTTCTTATAACGGGTTATGTCATGGCTGAAATGACATAGCACGTAATTACAACTCACTTGGTAGATATCATAGTGACAACATGCTGATAAGGCGATCTAGCTTAAATCTTAGAAATGATTGCTCACTTTTATTCAACAACTCTGACCTGCGAAGCATATCAGCATTATGTCACTGTGACTAGAGCTGGGCATTATCATTATAATGATAAACTGCATCACAATACGTCACAATATGGTTTTCTGAGCATTTTGTGGATGTCATCAGTACTTAAAGAACATTGAAAAACTAATGTTTTGCTACAAAAAAGCATAATTAGTTATAATAATAATAAGTGGATTTAGAGTAGTACAGTGTGTGAAACTCTAAATAGAAAATGGGTTCAGAGCTTTGATAGTATTTTTTTAATCTGACAGTGCTGGTTTCTTTTTTTTTGTCTTTTTCAACTCATCAAATGTCAGAAAATGTAAATACCTTGACATTTGGAGTATCGTGAACATTTCTTAATAATATTATATTTTTGCTATTTTGCCCACCACTAATACATCTACTCATTCATGCAATATCTAATTAACCAATCGCACGGCAACAGCTCAGTGCATAAAATTATGCAGATGCAGGCCAGCAGCTTCAGGTGATGTTCAAATACATTATCAAATGGGGAAAAATATGATTTTGATCATGGCATGATTGCTTTTGCCAGACGGGCTGGTTTGAGTATTTCTATAACTGCTGACCTCCTGGGATTTTCATGCACAACAGTCTTCAGAGATTTCTCTAAAGGAAAAAACATCATCCAGTGAGCTGCAGTTCTGCAGATGGAAATGCCTTTTTGATGAGAGAGATCAACGGAGAATGTCCAGATTAGTTTGAGCTCACAAGAAGGCTACTGTAACACAGATAAACACTTTGTACCATTGTGGTGAGCAGAATGGACAACACATTAAACCTTGAGGTGGATGGGCTACAAAAGCAAAAGACCACATCAGGTTCGGATTCTGTCAGGCCATCTAAGTCAGGAACTATGTAAGATATCTTATTTGAGAATGCTTAACAACAGGAGACAGAATTTGAATCAAGTGTGTCAAGATTTATGTAGGCAGTTTGCACACTGCTAACTGGTGAGGTATGAGCTTCCATTACTTCTCAGCTACATTAGCCTTGTAGATCCACTGCAAAATTCGGACACCAATTCTTTTCTCGGCTGATCGACTACATTTTGGATTAAAACAATCAACAAAAAACATGAAAATCTACTTTTTTTGCAAAGAGATTGTGAAGTAACAATGAATGGCAAATTACAAAATGGCATTATCACAATATAAGAAACAATGACGATCTTCAGCTGTGCTGTGAATTTCTAAGTGCACTTGACATTGCTAATGCCACGCTTTGTGCAGGCTAAGTCCACAGCCATGAGTTGAATTAGGAGTGATATAGCAAGGTGACTACTAAAATGTTCAGCATCTGGTTAAGTCAGTAAAAAACATATTTTGCTTGCCTTTAGAAAAGGTGACAATAATTCTGGAGGGAAACCAACACATTGCCAAATCAGTTATCTTAGGAAATTACATCTAATTAACTATACCTGAAGAAAATCACCACATTTTCATCTAAATGTCCAGACCAGAGCAAGCTACCACATACCACAGCATGAGTTTGGGATCAATTCCAGACCACTACGCTGGTCTATAATGCTCCCTCTTATGCGCCCACACCTGACCCTGCAGGCTAATGTACGTGTGGGGTGTTCGCTTGACCTCAGGAATAATGGTGGAAGGAAAAACATCAAAGATGGGGGAAGCTCTGAACGGGCGTGTGAGGCCGAATACAAATGACCGCACCAGCACTGCAGGCATTAGAGCAGCTATCAGCAGGCTTTTACAGAGCAGGAATAAGATCTTTTATAGAGGAGATGGGAGATGGATGCATATGAACTGAAGATGAGCTTTCGGACGGAGGAGACGAGGCACGCAGTGAAATACTGCTGTACAGCTTAAAGTGACTGTGCAGCCAAGAAACACATGTACAGAATTTTTCCTCTACCACAAATGTTTAGTTCTTTACTTGAGTTGGAGTTAATGTAGCTAAAAAGTAACGGGAGCTTATGCCCATCTGTTAGCTTAGTGCAAACCACATGTCTAAAACATCACACATTTGCTCCACTCATGCTGAGTTGTTAAGTAAATTCAAGTCAGTGGTGAAGTCAGATGTGTGTACACCATATACTGACTTCTAAAAATGCATTTTTGCATATTCTCACTTATTTTATATTCCAAGACTGATGATGATTAGATTAATAAACTATTCGGACTGGTTCATTTTCATCTGTTTCTAATGATACTACCATGGGATGTGCATAGATGCAGATATGATCAGAGGTCAAAACAGACACATTGTGATTAAAACCTCTTGTTTATAGTATACCTACTTATTTTTCTTAGGACTCCACTGTCTCAGGAAGAGTTGCTCACGTGGTTTCAGTCACTGTATGTATTACTGTTATCTAAATGAACAACAGTATGTTGCATAGCTAAAAACAGTCGTAGCAGCCGTCCTGAAGCCTGGATTTTGCTTGCACTTTTGCCCATTTTTATAGATGACAGCATGTCATCTATTAAAAACTGTAAATTTAAGTGTTGCTGTCTGCTGTGGTGAGGAGTTGAACTGGCTATTTTCCCCTTTTTCAAGGACCTTGTAATGACTAGCACAGCCAGTCACTGCTAGTCATATTGCTCATTATGTAGAGCTGTATTGTTTATTGTTTTGTTCAAGAGTTTTGGTGTGAAACTTCTAAACCCTTAGATTCCTAGAAGCTTTGCAGAATTGTTAAGTAATCTCTGGCTTATGTGGTTTGTGACACTGTATGATAAAATCTTCTATAAAAAAAGAACAAATATACAGAAAAAATAGGCTTCAAGATGGAAGCCAGTATTGTTTTTAGTTACATGATATACCGTTGGACATTTCCATAGATAACAGTATGTCATGCAGTGACAAAACCACATAAACAAGTCTATTTCAGGGTACTTAACAACATGACACAATCTGAGGAAAGTATATGATGACTTAGGCAGGGAGTTTTTACAATCTGGTGGGTATAAACATTGCTTGTTAGCCACATTAGCCTCATAGCTCCAGTGCAAAACTAAAGAAACAACCTTGAAAACTTTAAGGGTTAAGATGAAAACTGTCCATTTTAAATCGCTTTAAAAGCTGCATGTGATAGTATCACTGATTGGTATGGAGTACTGCAAAATAAAATGATGATATCATCATGGTTAAAACTGTTTGGCCACAACAGGTTTGTTTTCTTTCCTAAACAAAAACCTGTAAGGTGTTTCCTCCCACTGGCATTAACATAATCAATATATTGTATTCTGAAACCTCTATAAGGACATGGATCACACTCTGTATATGTACACCCATGGGGGAAAAACACATTAGATGTTTCAGTCTGCAAAACAGAGGGCATGGAATACAGTCACCTATTCTCCGAAAGTTTCCACAACCATGAAACTCAAATATTTACTCACTCTAATTGAGGAAATTAAATAAACAATGGCAAAGGGTGACAGGATACACATTACACTATGCAAACTCATTAAGCTACCTGGCAGACACTTGATGGAGATTTGGGTAATTGTAAACAACTAATTCTGTGGGCACCTTGAGGGTGTTTTACAAAGCCCCAGTTTGCATGGTAAGCAGGTCAATGTGAAACAGCTTCAGACTGTTCCATTTGTTCATTTCACTGTGGGAAATTTGGACTGAACACTCTCTGTCTAGAGCACACCGACCCAAAAAACACCAACAAACACCAACAAATCCTAGAGCTGAGTGATTGCTAGGAAACTCTAGAATGTTCTCCACCATAGATCTCTGAAGTTATGTGTCATTCTGTAGTCTGTGTCATGTCCATATTCCATACACCAGGTCTAAGCTGTTTTCCTATATGTGATAAATAAATGACGCAATCACTCCTGCATACTATAATGATGCTGCATGAAAGCAAGTCTATTAAACTTCAACACTGTTATATTACAACACCAGCTACTCAAACTGTAGCCTAGTACAGCCAAAGCAACTTAACCAGCACATATAACAAAACTTGTAGGTCTGCAAGGGGTCTTTTGGTGAGGTTGCCAGTCTTAAGATGTCAGTCTAATACACAGCAGTGTTAGCATGCATGTAGCAGTGTTTGTATTTTAACTTAACCTCATAATTTAGAGATTTCAGTGATATTTGAGTAGAAACTGTAAACATGGCAAAATGTATCAAAAGATCTAAAACTTTTTTGCTTACCACACATGATGTTTGAAAATTACATTAATTTTTACCATCGACAAAAACAGCTCCTTTTATGCCTGTATAATGGGTTCCTTATTGTTTTAGAATGTTCCAGATTAAGAACTGATAAACCACTGTGAATAGGGGAGAACTTTCTAGACCAATGTTACCAGTGTAAATGGATAAGAACATTCTAGACAACAGTGTGAGTGGGGGAAAACATCCTAGACCAGTTTTAGCAGTGTGAGTGAGGGAAAACATTCTAGACCAGTGTTAGCAGTGTGAGTGGGGTAGAACATCAAAGACCAGTGTTAGCAGTGTGAGTGGGGTAGAACATCAAAGACCAGTGTTAGCAGTGTGAATGGGGTAGAACATCCTAGACCGGTGTGAATGAAAAAGAATGTTCTACTGTCTCACAACAGTCACACACAGATATGGCACATCAAAGAGTCTGTGCGCTCTGGCCTTACCAGTGAGTCAACTACCATAGTCAACAGAGAATAATCTCCAGCACAGACACCAACTGCTTCTGTGTAGAAAGCTGTGAATCATACCTGAAAGGTGACGGGGTCGTAGATGTTGGGCAGACGGAACTGCTTGAGGAAGCGCTCGTCCTGGCTCCAAAAGAGACGGATGTCCGGGATACCAAACAGAACCATGGCGAGTCTCTCCAGACCCAATCCGAAGGCCCAGCCCATCTTGTTCTCCGCACCCGCTGTCAGGAGAAAAAAAACAATATTTATGATTTTTCATTTGTTTTTAATTTAGAAGTTTCTTTTATTCAGAATGCAATGTCTCTAATAAAATTATGTTTCCCCACAAAGGAACAGAAACAGCGGATCCCCACTGCAGTTTGTTTGTTCCAGATTCTTTTAGACATTTCAGTCCTAAATCCATCGCTGGAGTTACACACATTATAAATGAGACAGAAATTCAACTGATCAGTGCTGTCAGGGAAAAAAAACAAACAAAAAAGCAACATTTTCAGGCTGGGAATAATGGTTGAGTTCCACTGTTTTTACTTAATTATTGCTACACAAGCTTTCTTGTTGTTGTTTTTTTTTAAAGACAGTTAAAAGGTAGTCTTGAAGCTATGCCATGCCTAGAGGGCATGAAGGGCAGTGAGAACTTTTAGTTTAACAAATAGGATATTTAAAAAATAAACTCCTGTCAGATAATATCTAGCAACAGTTCTGTGATTGTGATGTAATTAATGTAGCTACTAGAAAGCTGCTAAATTTATGCTTTAAAGGGACTGAGAATTCCACAACCTGGAGGTTTGAGTGATGGCTCGCTCTGACTGACAGGAAAAAGGAAATTCAGTAAAGCTTTGCCTCACTATGTTTGTTATGAACATGATTTGGTTTGCAACATGGGGTGGTCCATGGTGAAGGGAGACCACATATAATAGTCCTTTCTTTCGTCCACTCTTTCTCTCTCTGTCTCTCCTGCAGAGCAGCATTCCTTCAGATTTGAGGGAAATCTGCTTTATATGGTAATGAAGGAGCAACACAGGGGTCAAAGCACTCAGTTGGCAAAGACAGACACCTGAATAAATCTGGGCTTTGCGTGCCCAGATCAATCAACTCCTCCATCCTGCCTCGTGTACCTTTCATTAATTACTCCCATCCCAGCAGAAATGCAGAATTAACTTCCTCGCAGGGAAACGCGGAGGCGCTCATTTGGACGGCTGCGGAGGAAAAAGGAAAATTTTAATAGTTTCTGAGCTCAACTAAGCATGTCGTGATTTGGTTTTGGTAGCTCAGCCTTGATTGGAGTGCCGCATGGCAGGCGTTTTCGAGTGAGGGGAAACCAGGCCGAGCGTTTCTGCGGGAGACACTGGGCAGAGAGGATTGATGGATAGGCTGATTGCTATCACTCGCCTGCCACTGCAGGTAACGAGCACATCAAGAGAGATGAAAGAGAGACATAAAGCTGTGTGACATGGTTAATAGCATAGCGAGTTCGAGGCTTAGCAGAGAGAGCTGGCACACGCGCGCACGTACAGACACCCGCACGCAGGCGCATATCCAGTGCCAGGGACTGCAGCCAGAAGACGGCACGTACCACAGACATCAGCGGTGACCTCAGATGAACGCTTGATATGGGTATTGTGACGCCCCTCTGCTGTTTTCTGTCCCTCTCCAGCAGAGCTGTGTCTCAAATCAAGTGGTGTACTAGTGTTCTAGCCACTTTTAGGGCAATTAGTGGGTTAGCACTAAGAAAAGATCACATCTATGCCCTATTCAATACATAGTGGAAGGTCAGCGAATAGAGCATGTTCACTGTATAGTGAATAGGGTATAGATTTGGACTTTCTCAGTGTTAACCTACTAATTGCACTACAAGTGGCTAGTACACTGGTACATTACTTGATTTGAGGCATAGCTTTGTGCCTTATGGGCTATATAGTGCAATGTTTTGGGAGTCACAGTGGAGAATAACCATCCCCATGTACTATAACAGACAACACACACACAATGTTCCCTATTAAGCACAGAAAACCTATAAAGCTCTGCATAGTTTGATTTTAACTGTACATTTCAAAATCGCTTTTAACTAGCCCTTGTTAACTTGTCCTTGGCAGTAGCCCTTAAGGAAAATCCCCGATGCCATTTTAAGGGTTGTTCCATGATTGTGAAGTTTATTAGATGAGCCCCTAGAAAATGTGAGGGATCAAGTAAACATAAGCGTTGTCTTCAGCAGATGAATATGCACAGAAATCATGTGACACAATTCCCCTTTTAAACCTTAAAAAAATACCAAAGCTGTTTCAGTCGTAACAGACAACCACTTTAAAATACCTAATATTTCAAAAACTGAAAATTTCAATTTGCTATAGTTAGAATGGATTTTAGGCAGCAAACTACTCCATCTGTTATACATGAATGCTGATACATCTTCATTACTTTACTCTGCTAGTTAGCAAGCTTAAGGCTATGCAGAAGCAACAACAAAAAAAATAAAAATAAAGGCAATACACTTTTTAAACCTAAGCTTAAATCCAGACAAACCAGTTATTCACATCATTTGTGTCCATTATGTTCAAACTTTACAAAAACGTCCTGCGTTACAAAGCTTGCATATAAGCAAATTAGCTCACTATGGCCAAGGGCCAATCTGCTCCTCACTGTCTGCTGTGCGATGCCCTTCGGCTTGGTGAGTCAAAGTTGGTGAGAGTATGTAAAACAACTACAAAAAAAAAAGCATTCAAAATTACATGAAGTGTGTTGCATTGTCTCCTGGATCAATTGTGACCAATGTCACAAAGTATAGAACAAACCCATATAACGTTAACATGCAAAATCAATAAGTTGAATTACATATTCTGATTCTTACAAAAATGTTTTTGTAGTGTAGGGAATAGTGGTTAGAGGCCACTTCTGTTTCCTGTAATAGTGTTCTATATAGTGCTCCCACATTTCCATTGTAGGGAATAGTGATCAGGGGATCATTACTGTTCTTTGTAATAGTGTTCTATTTATGTGTTCCCATATTTCTAGAGTGGGTAACAGGGATAATGGAGCCATTTCTCTTCACTGTAATAGAATTCTATATAGCATATCTGTTTTTCCAGTGTAGGGAATAGTAATTAGGGGACTACTCTGCCCTATAATAGTGTGCTACATAGTGCTCCTGATTGTCTAATGTAGGGAATAGTGATTAGTGTATCATTATTGTCCTTATAAAAGTGGCCCTTTTTGTTCCCCATAATATTGTCCTGTTTAGTGCTCTTTGTTTTCCAGTGTAGGAAACAGTGAATAGGAGGGCATTTCTGGTCCTTATAATAGAGATCAACAGTGCTCCTGATTTTCTAATGATTAAAGGACAAAGTACTATTCCCTATATTATAGTGCCCTATATAAATGTTCCTGATTTTCTATAAAGGGAATAGTGATTAGAAACCATTCTGTTCCCTATAATAGTGTTCCATATAGTGATCATGATGGTGCAGTGTAGGGAATAGTGAGTGGGACCATATCTACTGGGACAAAAGTGTGGGAAATGCAACAATATGTAGTGTACTGGTAATATTGATAAGAAAATATGGTTTTTATATGTGGCAGACAAGGAGAAGCTAACAGAGGCCTCTGCAGCTTTACATTTTTAAAATGGCTGATGCACTAAGTGAGACGCCTGAGGCAAAGTAGGAGGAAAAAAACATTTAGGAAAGGTATTTTAGATTTTAAAATTGCCAGTAGTTTTGTACGAATGCTATTCAGGCACAATACAATGACGTGCAGTAATTTGTCATTTCCATTTACAGGCAAATGTTCCACATTAGACAACACTACCCTAAAGAAATGTAGGCACTATATAGCGAGGTATATAGTGTATAGTACAATATTATTACACAGCACTCGAATTGTGACACAGCACAGGTCTGTGGTGCCCGCCTCCCTCCCCAGCCAATCACAGCGGCCCAGGGAAGCTGGCAGTGGGGGCTGGCAGTCTGACGCTCTTCACCTTGCGATGACATCA
This sequence comes from Colossoma macropomum, assembly GCF_904425465.1. NCBI lineage: Eukaryota > Metazoa > Chordata > Actinopteri > Characiformes > Serrasalmidae > Colossoma > Colossoma macropomum. The sequence goes on along the minus strand of NW_023494785.1, from coordinate 10,247,565 downwards.
GCAGGGCTAACAGTCCTTGGCAGCACTCACTTTTCACAGCTTGACGCCTCTATGCCATCCCCTCCCTGCCAATCCTTCACTCCCTCCCTTTATCTCTCTCTCTCCCTCCTCTTTCTCTCTCTGCCTCATCCCTCTATTTCTCATCCAAGTCTGCAGTTTACTGTCCTCCTTCTCTCTCTCTCTCTCCATCTATCGTTTATTTTCTCTCCCCACCTATCCCTCTCCCTCCTTTTGTTTCTCTTTCATCACCTGTCCTTCCTTCTCTCCCACTGTTCCAGCTACCTCTCCCCCATCAATACTCGCCCGCCCCTCTGGTGCCATTTCCTCTCTGTTCGTCTATCTCTATCCCTCCATCTCTCAAACAATACCCCCCTTCCCTCTGGTTTTCTTCCAGAGTTAAAGATGGATTTGCACCTTTATTGTCCCCTCTGGTTCCTCTTTTTCAACAGCACCTGCTGCTTTGAATATTAATATCGGTGGACAATGTTGGGCTAGTGTCCAACTTTTTGGCTCATTGCTAGAGAAAGAGTGACCACTTTCTTTTTCTCATTGACTTCTCTTCCATACTATTGAATGTTCTACTTCCGCCACACATATGTAACATGAGTACCAACTAGCTGGAGGAAGCATGGGGTGCTACACAGGCCCATCACACCAAGCTGACTGTCAGCTGTTGGATGCTTTTGGCACCCAAAAAGGCACGATGAGCCTTTGTGGGTGATTGTCACTCACAGTCAGGTGTGTACCGCCCTGTCGGCTGTAGTCAGCCCTTGTTAGCACCCACTCAGGTGACTGAGTATGTTGAAGCAGCATCAGAGGCTAGCAATGAAAGAGAGAGTGTTCTCTGATTGGCTGTTCAGCCTAGCAAATGATTGTTTGAGAAGAGAAACAATAGAGAGCAAACAAACAAATTAGGCTAGTTTGTCTAAAAAGAAGCATGCTGTGTCATACTGTGCCATGGCATGCAAGCACTTTCACTGGCAACTTCTCTGATGATTGTTCATCCCTCAAAAGAGCTTAGTAACACTGAGCTAAACCAAAGAAGCTGTTTGTTTAGTTTTGGGAAATCCATGCATGAAAAAATGTTTGTTTAAGAACCTTGTTAACACATTAATTATGCACATAACATTAAGATCCAATGTTATCCAGGTCCTCATCATTTACAAATTAAGCCTTATAGCTAACCTAACTTATCTTGACAATAGCTGAGCAACACTTAGCTCACTAGCAGGCTGCTCTGCTGTCATTACTTCCACTAAAATAGGTGCCAAATTAGCTTCAGTTTTAGGATTTGGATGCTCAGACTTTTCAGTCTGTTCCAAACCAAAGCAGCAGGTGTGAAAGGTGCCTCGGACCATGCCCTGGACCAAGGGACCAAAATTCAGTCCGACCAAAAGAGGTGGTCTCGGTCCAGATCAAACTGAACTGTGGTTCAGTTCTTTTGCAGTGTGAAAATACTGTTTTGGATGGTCTTGACTTTCTGACCAATTGCAGGAAGTTGAGGCATGCTATCATCATCCATTAAACAATAAAAAGAAGAAAAACAACCAGAGGAGAAGTAAAAATTAACCATGGTACACAGTGAGAGTTTACAACCTTGGTTTGGACCTTGGTCCAAACTTTAAGGTGCAAAAACACCCATAGAGATAGTGGTTTACTAAAATCACTACCAACTGGCATGTAAATGATCACATTAGCTGAAACTGTACATCTCTGGTGGTTGACAGAGGTACCTCGTCATCATTGCGTTGTGAAAGAAAAATTGGAAAGCACTTCGTTTACAGGTTTGTGGACCGCTGAGGGTTTGAGGGGCTGACAGTAGAAACTTATAAACTTACATCATTCCTTTGAGTATCAAATGCCCCAAAGATGGCAGCAAGGATTTCTCCAAGGGCAAGCGCAGAGGGAAAATCTGGGAATGCATTTCTTGTCTGAAACCACCAGACACTACCCAACCACATGGAGCCCCATCCAATTCTGTTGAGATGAGTTGGAGTGCCGTTTGCAATCAAGGCCTAATGCAATCCATGTTCCGCCCACAAATGTGTTCTTCCTTAGCAACTATTACAAGGCTGGACCAGTTTTATGTAGGTTTGAGTTTAGATTTTATTACATAATGTTACGCTTCTAGTTTAAAATGCTACAATACTGACCAGGACTGTGTTCACAGTTTTGTAGCCTGACTCCCTTGAGTCAAACTGAGGGTTTTAGGGGCTGCCAGCAGTGCCAGTAGAAACTTCTGTCAATCCTTTTGAGTATTGAATGCCTTCGAAGATGGCAGCAAGGAGGATTCCTCCGAGGGCAAGTGCTGAGGAAAAGTCTGGGAGTGTATTTTTGTCTGGAACTGAAATGCAACACTAGTGAGTCTAAATGTTCAGTCTATTCCCATAACTGTTATGTCCAAGTCCAATTACAGAGTTATATGTCTTACAGCAAAGCGCCACATACACACACAACAGGTAAAAACTCTTTTAAAGAGCAGTGCTAAGATCTATGAAAAGTGTGGAACGAAAGGATGACCTATCAGGCTGTCCCAAGGTGAGAGCAGAACCTCTATTAGGCAGCAGGCAAGTAAATCTGGAGCTGAGTTACAGCTCACCTTTTAGGAGTGGCATTTACCTATGTGTGCTGGATAGCAAAAATGTCACCCATTGATTCGAGATGATGATTTTGTTCTTCTCACCAGGTGACATTTTATCGGGAGACTGTGAAAAAGGTGTACTTTAACGGAATGAGCTGCTTGAATTACCATGTTATATCCACCTCTGCTGACTTTTTCCTTTCTTTCACAAATCTTTTAATACATTCCTTACACCTCTGCAATTATGAAGTGGGCGCTTTTAAACATCAGAATAACTACTACTCAGAGGCCTTTAAAAAGTAAATTCCATCCTCTGCGGTAGCTAAATCCTACGCAACGTCCACTTTTGCGAATCCATTCATTGATCTCTACTGCCGTCCAAAAGGTTGTAAAATCACTATGACTCATCTGAATCTGTAAGCACAAAGCACAAAACTGTACCTTACCGGCTTATCATAATAATGAAGTACAGACTTTTTGCAGAGTGGGCATTTCTCTGAATGGGGCTCAGTGCAGACCATGCGCATATAAGGAAAGAGCGAAAGGCAGTGGAGCCTTGCAGTCAACGCTGACAATGAAGAGAGCCAGCTCACTCTGATAGAAACATGGGTTCACATTTGCATAGCGTGGTTAATATGGATTTTTTGGGGGGGTTATATTGGCTCAGGCATTCTGCAGTGCCGTGCAGAGCCACTGTAATGAATAAGTAATGCGGGAACATAAATAATGCAGCTTGATTAGTAATGGAGTGCAATGTTTTTGTTGCGTTTCGTACGTCAATATGAGAAGGAAAATGAGAGGTGCACCTCTGGTTTTGGGGGAAGGGAGTCGGCATGAGAGGAAATGAGTGGTGTTTCTGTGAAAAAAAAAAAACTAATACTGCTCACATTCATTAAAAAAAATCATGAGCTTACAAAATATGAGCTTTATTATTTTCAGTGTTAACAGTCATGTGCAATAAAAAACAGGGTTGCAAGAACTTTCGCACTGTGGCACTTCTGATGTGAAACTGCTCTCCATTGAGACCTCCTGTCTCAATGCCAGGCAAAAAACTATTGTTTATTTTAACAATCATCTTTCCTGATTTGAAGTAGTCTAGTTGTTTCAGAAGCAGTGGACATAAAGGCATAGCCCTTTTTTTTGTGGTTAGCCTCAGTCTGACCCAGACACCAGACCAATAGGCCCAGCTGGGGAGCCACTTGACTCCATCAGCTGCTTCAGATGGCATTATGGTTTCCTGGCCTTGCCTATGCAACAAGCCATGGACCAGCTGGTCTGACAGTCAGAGGAACAAGTGTACAGGACACATGTACGTGATATGAGAAATTCGAAGAAGCTGAAGTTGGCTTCTTATTAAAACTTTCTGTTCCACCTTAAATGGTGCAGCAATTACATTCAAGCACCTGTACTTTGAATGTAACTGCTGCTTCAGTTAAAGTGGAATCAAAATTTGAAGAAAAGCTGACCAAAAAAAGGACAACTTCAGCTTTAAAGAAATTCAGACATGAATCAACACTTAGCAGTTTTTGCCGCACCCATGGGGGTAATACATACTTATTGTTTAGTTTTGTTATTACTATTTCATGCAATAAAAAAAGATCAGATTTACTTTGATTGTCAAATATGGTTCTTCAAATAATAATCCACTGTTAACCGACAAAAACAGGTTTACATATTCTGAAACAGAAATTTCAATTATACTATGATATACATTTTTGGCCATATCATCTACTACTATTGTGTAGTGTGTCTAATTCAATCTTTAGCCTGCTGATCTACTCACAGTCTATTCATGGATGCCCCAAATCATGGGCAGGTTTTAAAGCACACCGGATAAAAATCCCAAAAATTTACTGAACACAATAAATTTAGTTTGGAGTTTAGATTCGCTAAATATCGTTACTTGTGCTCCCACATGTCGTTGTAGCTAATCAAAACATGCAATGAATATCATTTGAAATTAATGGTGCACTCTAAATTTCTGTTTTGTCACAAAAAATACAAAATACAGCGCTATAGTTTCTCACTGGGTTAAATGAGACGCCAGCTTTCCGTAAAGCTTGTTCAACCCTGTAAAGTTGCTATTAAAGAACAAGTTTGTAGCCGCCACATGTCAATGTTCCTGCAGCCAAGGGGCAGAGGATTGTTTAACTCCCTATCAATACCCTTGATTTTAGAAGAAATCTTCAATAAATAGGTGTCTGTGTTGGCCACCAAGTGCTTTCTTGCAGGGTACTGTACATTACCATGCAGGCTCCATGCATGTCAATGTGTTAAATAAATTAAGTAAGTACGCCTTCAGCCCAGGAGAACTTATGTAAAGCACAGGGCATCACCCCTCCATGCATAATGCACAGGCGGTCCAGACCAGACCAGGGCCCTTGCTTCAGTAACTCTAGTTTCATGCATGCAGAAGACAAAAGGAATCTCCCTTGTCTGTGATGCACACTCCTTTATCAGAGATGATTGGATCCCGTAAAGCCCAGAGGAGTCTGCGAGGGTATAGAGGCCACAAACGCAGCGTCATGAACCGCCCCAGCTCCGGGGTCAGTGCTGAGAAACAGTGAATATCAATGATGGAGGGGACGACTACACAGAAGCACACCGAAGGTATTATTACAGAATGATAAGCATGGCACAAGGACATAGCAGTCCCACTGTTTAGACTGTTTCACGGTTAAAAGTAAAAGGTGCTAGTGGGTTCTTTAGAGCAATGCCATAGCAGAACCACTTTTAGTTGTAGTAATGTAGTAATGCTTGAGTCATGCATACAGTGAACTCTGTCACAGTGTTACAGAGCTGGAACACTATGGAAATAATATTTAATTATGGAATAAAAAAAACTCACAGTAGTATCGTCCACATACTTATGGCACAGCAGCAATGACACGTTAATACTACGGCATGCCAGCTGACAGTGCATAAACTGTGTTCACACTGTGCCTCCTGATGTTCTGATGATCACTGGCAGATCAAAACAAACTGTGTGATGCCACATTTAGCTACATAAGGTTAAATTAAGAACTCAGTGAAATTAAGAAAATGAACAAGAAGAACCACTTTCAGTTCCCTGAAGAGCCTTTCAAAGAATGCTTTTTGTAAATGAGTGTTTTTGTGAATGTGTTGAACTTTAAAAAACCTCCACAAAATGTAAATTTTCTATAGTAATATCCAGATATTTATGGCAATGATGGAAGGCAATGATGAATTAACCATCTGATGTAAACACTGGAGCCACAGCAGTCTCAAGAGTGAGATTTTCTTGTATAAAGACCTAGAAAACTATTAAAGCCTCCTTCTGATGCATCTCGAAGTAGGAAGGGACATTTGAAAAACTATAAAAACTGGTAAATATGAAAAGAAGCCAGATAGTTACTTTACTGCTAGGAAGCTGAATTTAATGTCTGTATTTGTTGGCCTCTATATCAGAGGTACATCAGTGGATTTCTTTATTGTTGCGGATTCCCAGTGATTGTATGATATATTTGTGTAATGCATGCTGATTGTTGTAGTAAAAGAAAAAAAAAACAAAAAATGTAAAAATATGAATTCTGTCAAACCAATGAGGATGAGAGACACAATACTAAAGAATATTACATGCATAATATTACAAATAACATCTCAAAAGATGACCCCTTTAATACTATGACAGGCCAGCTGACATCTCTGACAGTGCACACGTTTGGTCGGTCAACTAAAGATTCAATCTAGCAAATCAAAACAATTTGACACATTTGGCAACAAGTTTAATTTAAGATCTCAGTAAAAGTGAGCGAACAAACATACCAACAAACAAACTAAACAATGCCTTCCTACCTACGTAGTGCCACAGTGCATCTAACAATGAACAGTTAGTGCTCAGTGGTATGGACCACGTAATGCTCTTAAGTTCTCTTCCAGAATTCTAGAAATGTACAGGCTGTGTTAAAAACTCAGTAAAACAAGCTCTTGTTTATCAGCGTTCATAGCATTTTGACGTCTAAGTCTTATTGTTCCTCCTGTCTCTGATTACTGCGACAACAAGGTTCCTTTTTTAAACAGCGGCAGCAAGTACAGCTAATTATTCATGAGAGGTTGACAATGTGGCTTAACCTCGTCTAAATGCTGGATAAAAAGTGAGCTTTAGCTAAAGCTCCACAGTTCAGCTCTGCCCGCCATTTGCATTTAATCCTTTCTAAATTAAAGGATGCTTCTCATGTTGTATGTTTGATTCCACTCCAGTGCTCCAAAATAATAATGCTTTTTGCAACTCAACATGCTCGGCTCAAGTTAAAGTGACAGGCGCTGGACATCAGCTAGCTGGTGAAAGAGGAGAAAACTGGTCCTATGACACTGATGGAGGACAAATTCTACTTTTATAATAGTATAGTATTATATACTATTAAATGTAAACTCTGCCATTCTAAAAACTGGGCTCTTTTCATCAAGCTTTGCAGATTTATACAATAAAGAGTCTTCATTAAAAAACATTCCCAAGGCTATCAGAAAAAATATCATAATGTTGAAGTTCATTAATTGGACTGGAGGACAAAAACTTTCAATTTATTCAACAATTATACTAAGTAAACACACTGAGCGTGTTCAACAAATTAATCTTTTTGAGCTGGTGAAACTTTTGAGATTTAGAGATAGTGACATGAGTTTGAACAGTATTACATCAGATGTAATTAGTAGACAAAAAGCCAGCTGGAAGGCACAGCTTCCAGCAAATAGTTTGTTGATATGGAATGCAACAATGTACAACCACACTAAATATACTTTAAGATTTGATGACCCCAAGGTACTACCATCTTCTGCAAATCTCCAACTGTGATCCTTGAAGAAATTTTGGCCTTTCTAACCATCCTTCTCACACTTTGTGAGGGCAGAATACACCTGTGTCCTCTTCCAGGCAGATTCACTACAGCTCTAATTGTTTTAAACCTCTTAATTATTGCCCTAACAGCATACATGAGCATTTTCAGGCATGTAGCTGTTATTTAATTGCCATTGATTTATAAAAGTCAACACACTATTGCCTCATTTCGTCAATGCACGTCTAATCTTCCCCATGTTGATGAGTCACAAAATCTGACCATTGTGTCACCTCATATTTATAGAGAAATGGGAACCCATGGATGACCGCTTACGAGTGCCTGAACACTCATGTGGACATTCAAAATAGTGAAATATAAATATGAACATGCTTCATATCTTGTTTACTAAAATAAATGTATCTCATATTTTCAGGGTGAGATTGAGCTAATTAATTGAAACCTTTTTCATGAACATTTTTACCAAAGTTACCAATAATTATGGAGTGCCTGCATGCCCATTTATATCACGTATCCTTCAGTGGTCCCCAGATCATTTAAGACAATTAGTCATTCATCTAATTTTGAATTGCAATTACTTTACACGTTTGAAGACACACTATGCATACCATGTCATACATCTCTGGGTGGTGGATCATTCTCAACACTGCAGTGACCCTGTTATGAGTGGATCAGACAGAGCAGTGCTGCTGGAGGTTTTAAAAACACTGTTTTAGACACTTTGTTGGTTTGTTTGTTTGTTTTAGACACTTGTAGATGTAAAGTCAGAGACAGTAGCTCATTGGTAAGTGGACCCGATAAAATGGACAATAAGTTTAAATAGAAGGAAGTGTATCTATTTGGTGGCACACACACACACACACACACACACACACACACACACACACACACACACACACACACAAACTTAAAATGGATTTTTCTGCAAATTTTATTGCAGAGTTTGTATTTGTCTGGGGTGTTTAACTTACTGGAAAAAAACATAAAAAATAAAATGAAAGTTTAAATCGTGTCATAACTTTTGCACAATCCACATTTTATTCAATATAATAAAACCCAGCAAATAAAAATGAACTGTGCATTAAAATATGTAGACAAACTTCTGATTTTATGAACTTTACAATATTAAGGCAGCTGATTATCTTAATTATTTTGAGTTCTGCTAACGTCTGCAGGTTTACAGTGCGGGGCATATTCATGAGCTCTAAGAGTGCTGGGCTAAAATCTGTGTTTGCCTTTCAAATCTGTATAAATACAGTCATATGCACAAATACGAGCTGATCCCAGATCAGCATTTGTTTTATAAATAATAAATATGGGATTACTATCAGCGTCAGCACAAAAGTACACCAAAGAAAGAAGGCACTTGTCCTTTAAAATAACCTCCATGTTTTACACATTCATTGGCATGTAGCTCCATGACACAGAATGGATAAGCGTTAACGCTAGCGCGCGAGGCTAATTTACGAAGCTATTATGTCTCAATTAGTGCAGCTCGGTCGGGCCAGGGCTGACGGCTCTGTCTGACTGCACTCTGGTCCCACTGCACCAGCTGCCAAGGGACAGAGTTCCCTTACACTCAAAATGACATTTTCATTCTGCTCCTCTGCTTTAGTCTCGCTTAAAACACTGATACGAGCCCGGTTAGCATGTGTGCTCCCAGCTCACAGAGCAGAAACGCCACCGTGCAACATCTCATTATTTACTGGGCCAAAGGTCGAGGCCTATAGACCCTTCAATACTGCCTCGCTGCTTTATTCTAGAGCCTCTACAAGACAGCACTGCGCTCTTTTCTTTGAGATGCAGTACCCTTGGTTTGACTGCTAGAAAGACATTATTATTTCAAAGCTTACTTAAAGTTCTTTCTCCTAAACATGATTTCTAATTCAAGAAGTAACGAGAGTAACAAGGAAGGAGATCCATAATGACCAGTTTGCTCAAATTAAGCCATTAGGAGACGATTATACTAATAATCTCGGATATAAAATTTATGCCCACATTCATTTGATTTGGCATTTTTGTATTCCATCAACATCCGTTTTCAAGCACAACAGTTAATGCTTAATAATCTTATAACTAATTCCTTTTCTGCATTTCTTTAGGTAATTTTGTGTTCTGGGTAAGGATGACTAACAGCAGGGTTTCAGTCATGCGGAAACCAACAGCAGCAGCGAGTTCTAAGTGAAAATAAGTTGCACATCCTCTACAGAAAACACATTTCTGTGCATTTTAATGCACAATTACTTTTTATTTTTTCCTGAATGTAACACAATGGAAAAATACTGTGCAAAAGTCACATTTTAGATTTTTTATATTTTACGTTTTATAATTTTTCCAATACATTAAACTTGGCAAATAATTGGAAAGTGTACAGTAAAATGCTGCGCTATAGAGGATGTGTTAACGTGTTCACATTTTAAAAAATCAACGTCATTTGACCAGGGGTGGTCAAACTTTTGCATACAACTATAATGCACATTTCTAACTAAAGCAGTGCCTGTTATTAACCCTATAGGCTGTAATGCTAAAGGACAGTCAACTGTCGTCTTGAAATTATGAGAGTAAACAGACCAACACAAGGAATCTTTTACACATACTATATAACAGAATTAAAAGAAAAAATATATATTTACCTGATATATGAGATACAATATAAATTTAAAAGCTCATTTTAAACTTTGTGAGTCTTTTAGGTCCCATGCTCATACTTATATAAACAAAGGAGTTAGATATTCACAGGGGTGTTTGCACTTAGACATAACTGTAAGAAACTGCACTGTGATGGATCAGATTGATTCGTTCAGTCCTTTGGTTGCACAAACAGTCCCTGCTCATAAATATGCAGAATTTACTTATAACTGGATCAATGGATTTCATGATTATACAGCAGGGTTAAAGAAGAAGTGTGCAAAAACACATTTACAAAACCATTTCTTCCACTGAAAGGCAGTTTCCCCAAATCAATACTTCCAAAAAACTGTACCCTGCAATTAAAAAAAAAAGAAATCTACTATTTGTGCAGGAAAACATATTCTGCTATATCTCTTGCCTTTACCGATTGCACAAATTCCCCAAATCCCAGCTCCCTTTTTTAATTATTACTATATTATACAATGAATAAGCAATGTGCTATGGTTTCTGCTGACTTTCAAACTGACATAACTGTCAAAAGCAATGGGGAGACAGCTGGCATTTTTAGGCGGGCATTAGCATAATGGAATGTGTTAAAACAATGTGCAGGGAAAGTAAATGCAAGATCATTTTTCCTGGGTGAAACAGAAATGAAGAACCAAACCTAAAACACAGCTATTTTAAATAGGTAATTCTACAGTGCATTCTGAATATCATGAGTCAGGTTAGCATTTAATTACAGCATTAGCAAAACGGGTTAAAGGGCCCACGCCCTACAGTTTTGTAGTGTTTTTTCCAATATATCAAACTCAAAGTAGAGACAATGTAAAAAAAAAATCTAATTATGTCAAAGACTGAAATGTCAAAAACTTATGTCTTTAGAAAGAAACAGGCTGTTTTCCTTACTGTGTCTTTAAGACTGATATATGTAAATGACCTTTGGTGGCTGCCCCGTGTCATGTCTCATTGAAAAAGCTGAAACACTCCTTATAACTGCAACGTGAACAGGCGGGGCTAAGCTGCTGTAGGCTGAATGGGCAGATTTATGTGAATGATTTTGTTTCTTTGTGACATCAGAAACACAATGAATTACTAGCTGTTTTATAGCTTAAGGCTTTTCACACGTCACAAATACTTGAGTTTGGACCCAGAATCGATTCTGGCCTCGTTTGGGAGGGGAGGTGCTCATTATCTCTGGTTTGCCTTCAAACAAAAGAATTCATACAAAAGAACCGTGGATCGATTGCGCAATTCCACACGTCACCTTTTTTGCTCGCAGGTTTGCAGAATAGTAGGCACTATCTTCATCTGTTAGCTGCTTTTATTGTTTTTACTTGGATGCAAACATTCAAGCGGCGAAGAAGGGGCTTTCTGCAGATATGGCATTTCAGTGCTCAGGAACAGCTGCAAACAAGGAGCCGTTCTCATATGAGAATGTTTTTTGCCATGCAGGCGGGAATGAAACTTGAAAAGGGAAGTGGCACGATAAAACAAAGTAGTCACATTACAAAATGAACCAATCATGCAACTCCACACATGGTGCCAGGAGCAGACAGCTTACACACGTAGTGCAGTGGACTGCATAACATATGTCCCAGACCACTGATTTCAGAAGAACCAGAGATCAGTTCTCTGGACCTGTCCCAGGCTCAACAACAGCTTTCACACTTGATGTGAAATGTACCGAACTCGCAGAGCAAGCAGTTCTGGGTCTGGAAAAAGGCTCTAGTGTGAAAATGTCCTTAAATTTCAATTTATGGGCTGTAGGGGATGTCAAGGTAGAGAAACATTTTGAAACTTCGGTGCTTTCACACTACATCACAAACCTTTATTCAGAAGTATGGAAAAATGGGTTTGGATTATTTTGACCCTTTACATTACTGGTCAACCAACAACAAAAGTCAGTCCATGCAGAACAGCAATAGTGGTCGGTAAACTGTCCATCAAAACATCTACTTCAATTTAGTTAAGCTTTCTCTGAAGACCTAAGAGAAGAGAATGATTCGACTGTTAAACAGATCCATAACAAAGAGTAAAGACAAAAGATATTGACTGAAACGTCTGCCCAGACATTCTTATTACTAGTGGAAACTAGTATTACTAGTGGAAACTATTACTAGGACTGCAGTGCGGTGAAGGTTGACAGATTGATTTTTCTTAAATGGTTATACCCTCTCTCGTCGAAGCTGTGGCTGAAAAACTACAGGGACAAAAGTCTTGATACAGCTTGAATACTGTGAGACATTCCACTGCCATACCCTTTAGCTAGCGTATACAACACTTCCCTTTAGTGCAACCCTGATGCAATGAGAGTGTAACTAGCACTACTAACTACAAGACCTTTAACATCGGAGAACTGTTCGGAAACACCACCATTACAGTACAAATCTTTTAGCATTTAGCATTTGATCTTGAGTAGAAAAACAAAATGCTTTGGGCTGTATTGTCTTTAGGGGCGCACCGATCAAATATACTGCATAAGGATGGGCACCAATGCTGAACTTTTAATGGATTGGATATAGGCCAGAAATGACAAATTTGCATATGATGCTGTTTCTTAAGGCTTATTTATACGTCTGTGAAGATGCATGTAAATATATATGGGACTAAACACAAAGAAAAGGTTCATGAGTAAGTGTAGCTTGCAGAAACTCACAGTGTGCACGCCTCCAAAATCCCAACTCTGTGCCATGTGACTCGCAGAGCTGTGCGACCAAGTGATCGACTGGCTATCCGGAAGCATTAGGGGTTGCAATGAGAACCAAACAATACTGAACCCAAACCAGAATTTGTAACCTTGCCACTTGCCAATTACACCCCAAAGTAAATTCTTCTTTCTTCTCCTTGTTTGATTTCTGTACTGACTGGTTTGGACTGGGCCTCTAGTACACAAGCATATTGGCAGCCACCTATGCAAACATTTGTGCATAACGGCCAGACATATTCATGGATTTGCAGACACAGATCTATAATTCTGCCTTTAGCATTGGCCATTAGGGATGAACCGATATAGGAACTGTGGGCAGATGTTCATGTACACATCTGCTGACAGATGACAATACATGAACACTTATAAAATGCAGAAATTGGGACTAGACCTACCTGGATCAGCAACACAAAGACATGCAACAAGTATTTCTATAAGGTTACAAGCAAAATAAAACAGACATTTTAGCACAGTAAAACAGAGTCACCTAAACATTAAGAGCACAATAAAAACTTCAGCAAATATTGGTTTGAAATATTGGTCAAATTCAAACATCGGCACAATGCAAGCAATTTCTTTTTAACATACAACTCCAATATCATGGTGCACCCCAATGCTTCTTACAATACTGTACCAGGGGAATTTTTATAAACCTTCTAGAAGAATATAACTATCAAAATGTTTACAATCTGTTCACTAAAAAGAATGTTGGTATATAAGTATTAATAATATCGATTAACAAGATATCAAAAATGTAAAGATACATAGCAAAGCATGCAAGTGAACTGATATCACTGAATTTTGCCTAATCAGTGAAACATGCGTCACCTACTTACTAGTCGGAAGGTAGAAAAATGAGACAATGTAACAGCGTTTTATAACAACTTTTATAAGATGTTACTAGGAATAAGTGCTTTAACAGAGCTCTGCTATCTGATCAGTACTCTATATTGGCCAATACTCTGAGATCCTGGAGAGAAAAGGTTGGACTAGTGCAACCCTTGACTTTACATTTCAATAACTGTGATTTTCAAATTTCTATTTTTTTTCTCTAAATGGAAGGTCTATGATTCCTGGCACAGAAACTGAGAACCAACATGTCTTCATGTGGACATCTGGGAACAAAGCACAACATCAACACAGTCAGGTAATCAGACAAGAATCTCCTGCATGACCTGCTGCTCAGATTTCATTAGGAGGACAATAGCTCAGGCCACCACGCACTACCTTTCAGCCAGCAATCCTGAGCAGAGCTATTTCTACCATCCCTCTTCAGAGACTGAGACAAACCTGACACACAGGGAGCCTGTAGAAGAAGGCTAACCCACTCATTTCCCTGCAGAGTGGGGCTTTCAGAGTTTCTAAAGCTCCAGATTAGCTGAGTGACGGGTCAAGTCCCGAGCCTCTGAAGCCTTCCCAAGTCGTTCTTTTCATTAGCTGAGCTCTGACAAAGGAGCAATCACTTAGCAGGACTTGAGGAGAAGCTGAGGCTGCAGTGGGGCTTTGTTCAATGTCTAATGTCCAATGTCAATGCTCTTTTATTCAGTGTTAGGTAGAACATAAACAGCTAAAAAGCAACACTGTGACAATGATTGCTTAAACTGTTATGAATGAAGCAGATCTTTCAGATCCTGGAGATGCATGCATATTGCATCTTCTGCAGTAATAAGAATTACATGGGCCTAACCACAGGGCGAATGAAATCCTGAGCTTAGTGGTTTCCTTAATTGCACTCAAAGAGACAAAGGAAAAGCACTGATGTGTATTATTGAACATGTGTGATCAATGTAGCCATGAAACCACAAATCAAACTCTACCAGCCGAACAACTAATAACTGAACTACTATTAATAATAATCTTCCAGCTTGTAAAGATGCAACTGCCCAGGTTCTAGTGTCAGCATTGTTCAGCGTCCCTCTCACTCACAACACTATGTAGACCAGTTTTCTCAACTCAGTCCTTGTGGTCCACAAGATATTCCATATTTCTGCTATAATCTAGCTCCTAGTGCACCCATACTAGATATCCAGTGTTCTTAATGGTTTGGCTCAGGTGTGTTGCGAACTGGTAGGTGGGCCCCAGGTCTAGGCTGAAGACTATGCATATTTATAGACTGACTGGGTATAGAACTGGACCAAAATTTTAAGATGATCACAGAGAATGAAGCACTTATAGCTTCATAACTATTCAGACTACCTTCAGGTTGTAGTATTTTAATAAACAATATGTCCATTTACAGTTTTCCACTTAACCCAGAGGTAGCTGATCAGCCAAGACATACAAGGCTAACATTGCTATCAAACACTAGAAGTCAATAGCCACCCAAATCTTTTCTGCAAATACATCCCCAAAACGTTTCTCAACCCACCAAAGCCAATCCAGGTCTTCATTAAGGTCCCTTCACACACATCCACATCGCAAAGGCACATGGACACTAGGTTGCACTCACAATTATTTTTGTTTTCATTTATAAACATATATCCTCAGTTCAAAATTCAAGATTATCAGTTATTTATAAACAGAAACAACAGAAATCTCATACACGACCATATGCCCACATGACGTGCAAGGAAAGTCAGATTCTGCGGGGGAATCAGAATTCGGCAAAACACTTTTGACATTTTGTGTCTCTCATATCCAAATAATACCCATAAATGAGTCTCTGTTAGACAGACAGAAAGCTGATTTACGTCAGAATACCCAAGATATTACGCAAGATATTCTCTGATGCTTTCATGGAAGAAATGCTGTTTTACAGTGTTGTGCATTTTATAGTAATGAAAGGGGGAAAAATGTATGACACTTAATGTGTAAAAGGCAACAGGAGCTGCTGCTTGCAGATTTTTTATTTTTTTTTATCTGTCATTAATTTTCACTAATGACGCTGTTCCGTTTGGGAGGAGTGAAAATTAGATATGCAGCCTGAAGAGGCGATACATTCACATTTGGCTTATCTGTGTCTCCAAAGTCTCTCAAACCTACTCTTGAGTGGTAGCAATTGTACAGCAATCCATCTCCAATCCATCTGGGTTGCATTTGCATTTGGCTTTTTCATGATCAGATAGCTATTAAATCAGACCAAGACACAAGTGTAAATGCACTCATAAACAAACTGGACCTAACCAAAGGAATTTAAGCTTTATAATGGCATCACAGTTACTTCAGCTAAGTTACTAATGACAAATCTCTTCTTGTGTCTGAGTTTTTGCTGAGAGTTCCCCTCGGCAGTCTCCATCTCTGCCTGGGGTCTTTTTTTTTCCAGTCAGCTCACCACTCTGAGGATGGCAATGGCCTCCAGTGGGCAGCGTCCAAATGTTACCAGACCCTGTTTGTCACGCTTGCTGCCATGGCTCCATCGATTGCTGAATTAGACAGTGCTGGAACCCAGCACACAAACACACGTAGTGTACACACACACAGAAACAAACACAGTCGTAAGAAAAGTTTGTGGGTTCTTTGGACTTCACAGGCTCCCTAAAAGCTGATTTATGTTTAGGACTTTGATAATTAGCAAATACACATTTCACAGTGCTAAAGCTCTACTGAACAAATGGTTTTAAAAAAATGAAGCTCACTGACAGAAAAATTATATAAAGCATTATATTTAATAACTCGTAGAACCTCTGGCACTTATTGGCAAAAACCTCAATCAAATGCTTTCTGTAGCTTTGACCAGTCCTGTGTAGAAGTTAGGAGGTATTTTAGCTCTTTATATTTAAACTGCATGATACCATCTATATTTTGGGATGACTTACTTGAACAGCCTGTCTCAGATCAAACCATAGCACTTGAATGGGACTGAGCCATTTTCACTGCCAAACACAGCATTTCTTCTGCTTAATTCACTCCAGAATTTCCCCAGCGATTTAGTCTTGTGCCTTGGTTTTGTGTTGGTTTACTCCTTTTAGAGTTTTAGATCACAGAGAGATGTCATTCTGCTGTAAAGATCCTGATACAATTGGAATACATGATTCTCTCAAAGACAGCAAGCTGTCCCAGACTGTAAAGCAGCAAAGCAGTCCCCATTCCTTGCACTACCTCCACCATGCTTCACAGCTGGGATGAGTGTTTGGTGTCGATATGCAGGATTTGTTTTTTTTTCCCAAACATAACAACAAAAAGTGCCGTTGCTGTCTCTTCTGTCTATAAGATGTCCAGCACATCTTGAAACAAGCATGAATGAACACTGGTTTACTCTGTGATAACATCCATGGATGAACACTGTTCACTATTTTTCTTATACTAGAATCATGAACACAGATACTGTGAAGTGCAAGAGATGCAAATCAATTTTTTTTGAGGAATCTACAGCAATGCTGTGTACTAATCACTCTTATGTTGAGTAGCAATAAGGCAGAATTTCCTCCACTGTGTAAACTCTGCCTGACTGATACAGCCTCAGACTTCAGAAATCCATTTATAGCTCTTTTCAGTCTTATGAGCTTGAACAATCTTTCTACTGAGGTCCTCTCAAATCTCTTTCGATCGAGCCATATTGCACTTGAAGAAAATTCAGTTATGAAGAGCAAGGAAGCAAAATTGTGTTTTGTTATATGGCAGGGGGCCAAACCCAACTGAATTGATTGGAACCCTTGACTCCAGTTACCCTCTTTTGAAAAAAGGTCATTATCCTACAGACTCACATATGTTTCCATGACCTTCCAGGACTGCTTAAACTATAGGTCAATAGCAGTATGTACTGCAGAATGTTGCATGTATAGTATGTAAAATGATGTAGATAAAGATTAAATCATATTTTAGGAGCTATTCAGAAATCCAACACTAAAAATCTAATTCTGAGCAGTTCACAAAAGTTTCCTCACAACTGTATTTACCTTTCACATTTAAGAGGGGGGTATCTAAACGTCGGCTGTCATGAAATTCAGTTCCCACAGCGATTCATGACCATGTACAGGAGAGCATAGTTGACCTTGTTCTCTCTTCAACGGGTGGGATGACCCTCCTTCTCCCTAATCACTTGCCAACGTGGGCGTCTTTTGGCTGATGTGACAGAATTCGCAGTTAGTGCTCTCTTCCAAGTGTGCTAAGCTGTCCAATGAGGTTATGTTAGCGCCAGTTAGAAAATATGCGGTGCTTGACATGTCTCAAACATAGAACATGCGAGCCTTTACTCTCTTAGATTGGTAATGTTGCACGATAGGGGAAGATCTATCTGGTGGGGGGGATCCCAAGTGGTTCCCCCAAAAGAGGACCAAAATGGAAGAAAATGGGTTAAAAATGAAAAAAAGGACTTGGCTTACCTTCAGCTGGTGTTACTATGTTATATATATTGTTATTGTATTGTTATTGTTAGTGAACAGTGCTGTTACCATCTATATTTTGGAATGGCTTACTTGAACAGCATTGTTCAGATCAAATCATAGCACTTCAATGGGACAGAGCCATTATCACAGCCAAATACAGCATTCCACTCTGGAATTAACCTAGTGATTTACTCTCGTGCCGTGATTGTGTGCTGCATTACTCTCTTTACAGTTTTAGATCACAGAGAGATTCTGCTGTAAAGATCGTGATACAACTGGTATTAGTATATTAATTCTGACTGTAAATTCTTACAGTAAAGAGAAATCAAAAGGAACCACATAACACATAATCTTTTCCAAATAATAAGTTCTGGAAACTGAGCGGTTTTCAAAGAACATACTGTCGAATTCTGAACATCTGCTATCCGACAAACATGTTTTTTCTTCGTCTAATGTCTTAAGTGGATGCACTGACTGTTACACAAGCTACAATCACAATCTCAAGCAAACACACATTTGTATGTCGAAGTAGCATGTAATGTAATGTCATCTAAGCAGCATGTAATGTGCTCCTCCTAGTCATTCCACAATGTGAGGCGGAGGCAGTGCTGCATCGCTCAGGGCTCAAAAGTAGGCCAGTGTAATGCATTACACAGTGAGGAAAGAGAGAGAGAGAGAGAGAGAGATAGAGAGAGAGAAAGAGAGAGTGAGAGCAACACTGCGCTCGTTCTCCATTTCCTACTGTCCTGTTTTGTCCTCTCAGTGACTCTCTCCTCTAACGTCTGCCTCTATTTGTCCCCCTGTGCAGGCAGGCCGGCTGAAATGGAACGGTGCACAAACAAATGTTTGCTCTGGCCCCACAAACCCGGGGGGACGCTGAGGTGGAGGAGCCTGCTGTGACTGGCTGTGTGAATGTGTGTGCGCAAGAGAGAGAACGCATTTGAATGAGATGGAAACAGAAACAGAGTACAAGAATTCTGAATGTTAGTACGTACATAAAAGCAAGAGGCATCTTTGTGCATATTTCTGTGCTTGAGCATACTTATCACGTTGGTAAGAGAGTGTTTTTGGGTGGGTGTGCGTAGCTGAAGGAAGCGAGCCAGGCCGGGTAGCAGCTGTCTGAAGTCTCCTCTCTCGCCAGTGATTGCCTCCACTGGGAGCATGTCCAGGGTAAATGGGGGAGGGGTGCGAATGGGAGGAGGCACGAGAGGTCAAGACTGAAGATGGCTGTTGCTTTTACCCCCATTGTTCTCTTTGTATTCTTTCTACAAGCTTATTCTTTCTTTCTGTCTTTCTTCTGTCTCTGCCGATTGCATTCACTACAGATATGTAGAAAATAGGGCTGTAACGTTTAGATGACATGTTAATGATGTTGATAGTGGAAAAGTCGATGATCCATATTTGCATATTTTCTTGCATATTTTAAAAGAAAACCAATATAATGTTTATATGATTATTTTTATTACATGCTGCTGAGTCAATTCAGAGTTTGGTGACCAAATGGATTGCGTTTTGGAGAATGTCCCATTATCTGTTTGCATCTTCAGGGTTCTTAATGGCATATTCATGACTCCTCTGTTTGTGTCCATTCATCTTGTTGCTGGACATCCACTTTCACTTTTAATTTCAACTGTTCCAAGCATAACTGTCTTTTAGACTGAACTGGTTCATCTCATAATAGGTCTAAAATGAAAGCTTGATTTTGGATTTTTGGGCTTTGTTTTCTTTTCCGTCCTCTCGAAAGACTTTACCAACACCAAAGTTCAAAGGCATCAACATTTCTTTTGTCTTGTTTTTTACTGTCCAACTTTCACATCTATTAAGAACCACACAGAAGCCCAAAGCCTGGATAATTCTGATCTTTGCTAGTAGATACACTTTATTACATTTTGAGATTTTTTCAAGTTCCTCTTCCTTGTTCTACTAAGTGCCAATTGGAGTATTGGGGTGATGTGTGTTCTATTATTTCATTGCACCAAAAAAAAAACATCACCAGTTGCACAATTTTGAATGGTGATGTGAAGGGTGGCAAAGTAAATCACAAGAGACACAAAGGTGTGATTGTTTGATTGATAAAATAATAGTCGATGGATTAATCAACTATAGAAATAATCATTACTTGAGGACCTAGTAGCTAGAAAGATGGATACACAGAATGAGAAGGAGGGATGGAGTGGGGGGGTGGGGGGTCTGTCTGATTAAAAAATGCCAGGTCGTCAAATTTGTGGTTTCCTGACAGAAGTGCTGTAATGAGGCCAGAACCATGTTGTGTGTGTGTGTGTATGTATGTGCATGTGTGAGCTCTAAAAGGAGCCGGACACAATTGGCGCATGATTTATTCAGTGTGGTGGGAGGGAGCGTTGGGGGGGGGTATTAAGGATTAAGATTACGTTTGAAAGTGCCACCTGAACCAGAACGGAGCTCAGCTGGTACTTTGCCCTCCCACCAGCGGCCCCCTGCTCCCCCTGCGGTCCCAGGGGCACCACGGTGCGTGACTTGAAGGGCCGTTAATTGTCTCCAAACACGGCTTTAATCACATTCCGGGGCCCCCCTGGTCCTCTGGGGCGTGACTAAGCCCCGCCCTCTCCCTTGGGGCTGCTGGCGCGTGCCATCATTAACACCGAGTCCCATATGCTGCAGCCGACTCTGGGGGAGTCCCACAGGGCTCCGTCCTGGGCCTTCTGCAGAATCGATGCATGCAGGGATTACACGCAGCGCTCTAATGAATAACTAAGTGGACTAGCAGCCGGAGAGGGGCTGCCCTCTCCCCTCCTCTCCCCCTCTTCCCCCCCTCCTCCCCTTTCATTAGTCTCCCTCCTCCCCCTAAACCAAAGGTACCGCCTTTGGCACACTTACGCCACGCTCCGCATATGGCCGTCATGCTCAGAGACAAATAAATAACCTTTCAACCTCCCTGGATGTCCCCTCCTCCTTCTGTTTAACTCCCTCTCTCATTCATTCTCTCTCTTTCAGCCGTACCCCCACCGGCATCCCAGCCGCTGCCTCCTATCCGCGGAGCTCCTGCCACACGTTTAATTCGGTCTTGCTGGCAGCTTTTTATTGTCTCGCTGCTCTGAAGTGAAGGGTGTGTGTGTGTGTGTGTGTGTGTGTGTGTGTGTGTGTGTGTGTGTGTGTGTGTGTGTAAAAGAGTGTGAGTGTGTGAAGGGGGTTGCGGAGGACTGAATGAGGAGTTGCCTTGGCAACGGAGCCACACTGCTCTGCCGCAGTGAAGAAAGGGAGGGAGAGGGAAAGAGACAGAGAGCAAAAAAGAGATGGAGACAGAGTGAGAGAGCAAGCATGGGCAAGAGATGTGGAGAGAAAGAATGAGTAAGAGAGGGTAAGAAAGAGAGAGAGAGATGGGAGTGAAAATGAGAATGGGAGATGGAAGAGTGTGTTTATGAATGTGTATACCAGCGTGTGCATGTGAGAAGCAGAAAGGGAGGGAGCGTGAGTGAGAATAGTGAGGAGACTCTGTCAGAACTCCTGCAGTGAGAGCTGGGACACTGACAAAGTCAAAAGAAGAACGGGAGGTATACGCGCATATGACGATAGTGGACGGAAGAGAGGTCGGTCTGATGGCAGCTGTGGAAAACACACACAAAAAAAACAGCAACCAAAAAAACAAGGCAAGACTTTCTTTGAAGACTACCTACATAGGGACCTCATAACATATACATAAGCATTGAATAACACAGTTACAAAGCAATAACTGAGTATTTACGAACACAGTCCACCGGTAACTGCAAGATGACATAAGATGTTTTATGAAGCAAATGATACTGTATTGACATAAGAACCCTTAAACTAAACTAAATTCATAACACGGTTACGAAGCCTCATTACCAAATAATGGAACTTACAGAGCAATAAGTTAAACACATCCTCTACAGAGAACACACTGCATATTTTCATTTGCAATGTTTGTTTGCTGAATTTAACATATTGAAGGGAGAAATATAAAAGGTGGCCTGTGCAAAAGTTATGGCACATTTTAATTTTGATGTTTTATTTTTTCCAATATTTTTAAACTTAGCAAATAAATAGAAATTGCACACTAAAAAATGCAGGAAAATGCCTTATTTAAGTGCATTTCTTGTAATGTGAAAAACTTATTTTCACTTTCAGAACATTGCATACGTATGTATGCTGTCTTAACAGAAATTGTGCATGAAAATAATATAACATAGCTGTATTAACATTTAATTTTGATATTCAAGACCATTTAAAAGCGAGTACTTTTGTACTTTTCTACTCACTTACAAATATAGATATGGAACTCCTACTTTTACTCAAGCAAGAGTATTTCTACTTCCACTAAAGTATAAGATTTTTCATACATATATTTCACTTAAGTTCAAAGGCATTAATATCTTTCACGGAACTTCAATGTTGTTTTTGACTCGACCTTGGCCTTCAGTTTAAGGCCCCTTACAACAATGCAATAAAACATTTTATGTCAACGTGATTTCTAAATGTTATTCATTGCTTATGCATGTGTAATGAGGTTCATATGTAGGCAGCCTTCAAAAAAAATAAATAAATAAAATAAAAAAACCTCTAATAGTACAATAGCTATTCGCTGTGAGCCTCAGTCTCTCTCTCTCGGCCTAAATGGAAGTGCATATTGAATTGAACGTCAGCCCGGCTTCTGCTGCCTATCAGTCTCTCCGCACAGTTCCGCAGGTGGAAGGAACGCAGGCTGCAGAGCAATAAAGGTCTTAATGGAGTATGAACGGAAGCCTCAGGGGAAATGAACACTGCAGTGCTTAACACACACAGCACACAGCACACCAGACATGGTCCTCAAGAGAACATGATGCTTGTTATGTGGAAAATCACAATTAACACCACAAGATATGCAAGAGTATGCAGCCAAGCCTACGTACAAAGCCTGCCAACACAAGGCCTGCCAGGTCACTTAAAGCCACTGTGGATGCAGCATGGACCGTTCTCACATAGTCTTAATAAGGTACTCAGTGTATCCATAAGACAGTGTATAGTGTTTCTTTTTGGAGCAAACTGATGCCCCTAGTTTGTAGCTAACAAGTGGAAGCTTATACCTAGGCTGGGCGATAAAACGATACTAATAATCATCACGATATAACTTTCCTCGATAGAAATACGAAATCTTAGATAAATGTTCGATATATTCGAGCATTCTCACACTTCCGAGTTCTAGTGACAGACCTGGTGGCGTTTTCTACTGCAAGGTAAGCCACACTACTCTGCTGTCGCCAGCGGAGGGCGCATTTCTGAGTTTTTCTACAGGATTAGAGAGGGAGGGGGCAACGAGTAAAATAAGTCGCCAAATATATTTTGGTGATGTTTGAAACCTGGGGTTAGACATTCCCTGTTTGAGTGGAGTGATTGGTGCTCTGTTCTCCTGTGACCAAGTATGAGCGACAAGATAAGTGGCATAACTGTACTGGCTTAGAGTGAACTCACTTCTATCCTAACAAGCTTTAGCAGCGTTAAATCACGTGTGCTCCTCACAACTACAGCACAGTTACAGCACTCAAACAGTCATATTTTAGTATTAGTGCATTCCTGAGCAACAAAACTGAAAGAAAGAAGTGGGTTCATCCAAGTTACAGCGCTGATTTATGCAAAAGTAAACTGAGGATGCTGTATGTCTGTGAGGCATTGGAGGGTGGGAGAACGTTAGCTTCCCAGGCTAGCTGTTTTTAGCAGCTGGCTAACTTGAAGCAGTGCTCTGTCACCCACACAGCCCATCGAATTGATGTTATTGTAGATCAAACAAGACAAAAAAAGCACTTTTTTAATGTTTAAATGTATCTATAAGGAAGACATTGTTTGTCTAGTGCAAGAAAATCACACTGCAGTTAAAGCTTTTACACAGCGAGCGTTGGATCTTCTTCTACCCCTCAAACTACTATGACAGAATAGAGAAACTCAAATGTCTGCTAGCTTGGGTTTGAATACTGTGATCTATCATTGACGTACCGAGCCAGCTAGTGTTTGCTGTTCATACTAAGCTGATGTTATTGAGAAACTAAGACCCCCATATCGCCCAGCCCTACTTATACTCTACCAATCAGCACTGAGCAAACTGTCATCACATACCTGCTTTTTCTCAAACTATCATACCTTTAATGTAAATAAATCTCAAACAGATTTGCTTATCATTATAATATAGAGTTGGAAACCACTTAAAATGGCCTACACAGTGCAGGGTGGTTATAGGCTTTCCTTTCTCTTCAGTTACTTTAGCCTCGGTACTCCAGTGCAAACTCAAAGATGCAAGCACAGGGCCTGTGTTGGCTAATGGTAAAGGTAAAACTGGGTAAATTGGATTTTTGGCTGAACTATTGCTTTAAATGTAATATTTCTGAATCAGTGAACTCTCCTCATTAAAAGGTTCTCATTTTAATTAACAGTTAATAACAGAGATCCTTCTAGATCCAGTGCGGTATCATGGTACTGCCCTTACAGTTAACCTTCCCCCAGTCACTCTTTGAAGTGATTTGGTTTTTAAGCCTGTTGAAGTGATGAGCTGCTGCAGGTTACTGACCTCTCAAACACAAAGCGTTCATCCTATTACGCTCATTAAATATAATCACCAGTTTTACAACGGACAACTGCGCCCACCGGCAAAGACTCAAAGTACCACCACGCTGCCGTTCAAGTGAAGAGTTAACACCATCACACATCCGAACACCTGGGTCATAAACCTGCCTGTGTTTTCATTTTATTTTCACTGAGTGGCCAATTAAACTGCATTTTGACTAGCACACAGAGCAGTGACCATCTGCTGGACTACTGACGCCTGTCCTTATGAAACAGTGTGGATGAAATTCTGCAACGAACAGATACGCCTCACTGACAACTGCTTTAATTTTGACTGATCTTGTTTTTCTACAGCATATTTTTGAGGCCTTTTTACTGACACTATATCTTTCAACATCTCTGCCAAAACTGCAGTCTTTGGGGTCAAATTGTCCTCCTGGAAAACGTTCAATTTGTGCTGTTTTGAAACAGAAATGCAATTAAAGTATTTTTTGTGAGCGTGTGTGTGTGTGTGTGTGTGTGTGGGAGTGTGTGTGTGAGAGAAAGAGAGAGTGTAAGCGAGACAGATAGAAAGAGATTAGAAGACAGAGGGAGGGAGAGCAAACAGGAGAGAGGGAGGTGGAGCAGGAGAGAGAGAAATTTGAAAAAGAGAGAAAGGAAAGATAGTGAGAGAAAAAAATAAAATACAGAAAGAGGGAAAGAGACAGAGGAAGGGAGAGAGGGATATGAGATTATGAGATAGAGAGAGAGAGAGCGAGAGAGAGAGAGAGAGAGAGAGAGAGAGAGAGAGAACGAGAGAGAGAGAACGAGCGAGAGAGAGAGAGAGGGTGAGAAAGTGAATATGAAAGAGAGAGAAATCCAAAAAGAGAGTGAGCGAAAGAAGGAATGAAAGAGACAAAGAGAGTATGAAAGAGAAAGAGAGAGAGAGAGAGAGAGAGAGACTATGAGGGTATGAAAGAGAGGATGAAAGTATAAAAGAGAGAGAGAGAGAGAGACAAAGAGAGAGTATGAGAGTATGAAAGAGAGAGGATGAAAGTATAAAAGAGAGAGAGAGAGAGAGAGAGAAAGAGGATGAGAATATGAAAGAGAGGTGATGAGAGAGAAATTAAAAAAAAGAGAATGAAATATAGAGAGAGAAATTTGAAAAAAGAGAAGGAAAAAAAAGAGAGAATGAGAGAGTGAGCAAGAGAGAGGGAGAGAGAGACATAGGGAGAGGACGAGAGAGAAACAAGTTTAAAAAAAGAGGAGGTTATGAAAGAGAGAGAAAAGAGAAAACACACAGGACAGAGAGACAGAGAGAAAAAGAGACAGAGTGAGAGTGAGAGAGAGAGAGAGAGAGAGAGAGAGAGAGAGAGAGAGAGAGAGAGAGAGAGAGACATGATTGGAGAAAGAGTGATGAAAAAAGAGAAAGAAGGAAATAGAGAGCCAGGCAGAAAGGAGGACACAGATAGAGGGGAAGTGGCTGCTCCTGCTCTGATTGGGTTTGGCTGTAGGAGCTCTTCAGGGGGCTTGGCTGTAGTAAAGCGTGCGGCTGGGCGTCAGGCTGCTGACAGCTGTCTGGAGACATAAGGGCTTTGTTTACCCAGTTGTGAATATGCAGAGCCACTACAGTGGGTGTACACAGGGATAAAGTGCTGATTGAATACATGCACAGACAACAGCAACAGAGAGAGCACAGCGCTGATCTGTATGCCCGTCAGGCCACCGAGGCAGACACACACTCACTCACTCACACACATACAAACTTCTGCTGAAGTTTTGTTGAACTAGGATTAAATATGAGCTTATGTGCTGTGATGGGACACAGCTCAGTTCACAGACGTACAACGGACTGCAAATGCCATGACTCAGACCAAGACTTCTGAGTGACGTATAAACTGAAACGAGGCATTGATGAAATCGTATCAATTCAAGCAGTGAGACTGATGATCAGCATCCTCAGCTTAAACAAGCGATAAGTCAAGTGAAAAGTTTTCCACTTACCACAAATGTAGCGCTGTCAACATGTCTGGAGTCGAAAAATATGCTTCTTTTTTGCACTAGAGTTAAAAGGCTAATGTAACAACACAGCTATGCCAACAAGTAATGGAAGTTTGCATTTACTAATTAGCATAGTGCACACCACAACACTTGTCTTAAACCATGTTAAACTGTTAAAGGGGAAAATCCACTGATTTTTGTAAATATGTACAAACCTTCAATCGTTGAGAATGTAAACAAAGGCATTCAGAGTGGTGTGATGTGAAATGATGCATGAGAACAAAGGCATTCAGAGTGGTGTGATGTGAAATGATGCACGAGAACAAAGCCATTCAGAGTGGTGTGATGTGAAATGATGCACTGCAGAGAAACTTACAGACTCCAATCTCTGGTCACGCTTTATTTGGAGTGGTCCTTCAAACATGATTAATAAACTCTTAACAGATTATCAGTAAAGCAGCTACAACATATCAGTGAAGTGTCAGTAGTGAAGTATCTGAATACACTGAACTAAATATTTTGTAGATGTTCTGTTGATACATTACTTACATTAAGTGGATGTATTGTTAATATGTTACTTCCATCACGCAAAACCTAACCTTACCCACCTTACCCAACACATAACCCTCACCCTGGCCCTAATCCTAACCCTAACCTCAATTTAAAACCTAACCCTAACCCTCATATGTTTTTGTCATGTTACTGAGAGTCCGTTGAGTGTTTGTTTCATCTAAAAAGAACCACTCAAAATAAAGTGTCACCCAATTCCTTTACAGTGGTTATAAGAATAAGAGGTTGTGATGTCTACAACACATTTTATTTACGAAGACGTGTCTTCTGAGTTTTATATGCAATGTTGATAATGGCAAAATAATGGAAAATCTAAAAAAATAGTTCTGTTTTTAGGGTTTATGTTGCCTCTCGTCCATGATAGTATTTTTAAAAAGCACACTTTAGGCCTTTGCTCAAAACTACTGTAATTAAGCAACTACTAAGCAATTCCTCAAGCCTCGGCCAGTTTGTTCGTACCCATTTGGTTTAATAACTTTTCATTTAGGGAGCTTTTAGATGCATTAAACAATTCAGATGTCTGGTTCCCATCACAACCACTGTGAACAATTCTGACTGAGTAAGTTTGTCTAGAAAGGAGTATTACACACCAAACCACTCTGAAGGACTCTTAATTAATTAATTATGAGGAAATTTTGAAAGGTTTGTGGAATTGCCCTTTAATGCTGGTAATTTTGAATAGATTTACTTATGTGATATGTTTGATATTATCTATGAATATATGCAAAAGTGCGTCACATATCTAAAACAGTGGTAGCAGTCATCATGACCTGTGAAACCCTTATATTTATCTAATAGTGGACAATGTGACAATATTTGTATCGTATTGTGATAAATTCTGCCATAACATAATCTTTTCTTAGAGTACAGTGAACATGATCAGTACTTAAAGAACACTGGCCAACTGCATGTTTCATTACAAAGAGATACTAATTAGTCCACTTCAATAGGATTTAGTGCAGTGCAGTATGTAAAATTCTGAATAAAAATAATTGCATTCATAGTTTTTGATAACATTTTTTAAATGTGCCACTGCTGGGCATTCTTTCTGCATTCTGTCTGGTCTAACTTATCAAACCTTAAAAAAAATCACGGAACACCACATTTTCACTCATTAGTATGTAAATATTGTTAGTTTCGAAATGTACAATGCACTACTCGGTCCATACAGCGCATAGGTGGGAACTATGCTCCAAAACCAGCCTGTTTAAAATCATTATTTCTGTGATGTCACAAGAACCAACTCATTTACACATACCAACCTATTCAGCCTACAGAAGTTCAGCTTCACCAATGCACATGAAAGTCCAAAGGAATGTTTCAGCTATTAGTGCTTTTTGAACAGGACACCACACAGGGCAGCCAATGAGAACACAGCGCATGTACTCTTAAAAGTACAGCACCAAAAACAGCCCATTTAATTCTAAGGGTTAAAGACAGGTTGGAAAATGGTCATGTAGAAATGAATTAAGACCATTTTTGACACATAAAACCACAGAGAAAAAAATGTAGGATATGGGCCCTTTATAGAATCACTTATTCTGCCAACATCAACTTGAAGAACTAAGAGCTTTTTCAAACAGGGGGCGAATAAAAAGAGTCCATCAGGAAGAGGCGTGAGGTAAGGTCAGCATGGAGAGAGATGAGATTGAGTAAGAGAGTGAGGCCTCTTAAGGACTTGCCTTCAGATAGAAAAGCTTTCAATTATTGACACGCTCAAAACGGCAGAATGCACAAGAGCACCTTAAAATACAGGGCTAAAAAAAGACGCTGTGGTGAACATACAGTATGTCAGGCCCAGGAGTTCAGAACTGACCCATATTAGTGTTCAACCCACAGATGCACTGATAGGGATGCTCTGATATGTAGTTTTTTCATGTTTTCTGTTAACCCCTTTTTGAATGATAATGATTCTAATAAACAATCATTTTACTTTTAGCTTTTTAGAATAATTTCACACTGTAACCTACTGTCTACATGGAGTGCAGTGAGTGTAAAACTCTAAAGATGTTTTATTGCTAAGGCTGTTTCATATTCTTCACACTATGTACTACAGATCACTGAACTGATACGTTTGATATTGCAAGTCTTTAGTGCACCTTCCCCTCATTGTACCTCAGCTGAATCATTTTTGCAAGTCTTATTTCTGTTGTCCTGCTGAAACTGTGAAAATGCTTCACTTTATTGCATCAAAGTGTGACTATACATGTGCCAGTGCATCCAAAATGGAATGATAAGTTATTGATTGTAATTATCAGCTTTAATTCCAATATCAGACCAATAATAATAACTACATTTATTTAACTTGTCTGTACATAATATATCCCCTGGTTCATCAGGCGGCCTCTAAAGCAATTGTGTCCTCTGTAGATCTCTATATATCGGCAGCTTGAGAAGCACTATTGACGATTAGCTGTTGCATGTTCAGTGGCCCATACCGGCTGTCCAGCTGCAGACTGTGGAGGCTAATGTGAGGTTTAACACGGACAGACTCAGTGAGGAGTGAAGAGTAGACAGCGGCGTGTTAAATAGCAGGGAGGAGTGAGCACTACAGGGAGAGTGAATGGGGCGGTCATCCTGAACTCATCCCCAGGGAGCGGAGCCGTGTCTGGGCAGCTGAGCGTGTCCTTCCCTCTGAGGGCTTTAATTCTGAATGGTTCCATCTGCAGCAACAGGGCACTTGCATACAGAGCTGCACAACAGTGCCATCTACTGGCAGAGGCAGGAAGGCATAATGCTGGACACTGAATTGACTGAAGAAATGAAGCTCCAGCAAAGAACCAAATCTGAGTTTTGGCTCTTGAGTTTTAAAGGCTGTCCAACAATGTGCTCAGGAGTTGTTTAAAGTTGTTTAAACTTTGTCTGTTCCTGTATTTTGTGATCTTTACTTTAATCTGGCCTGAAATTTTGAACTGAATCCAAAAAAACGCAGTAGAAAGTTGTGTCTGATGCTGACTGCAGCACAATAAAATTCTCTCTGAACCTGACTGTAGCATTCTGTCTGAACTCGACTGCAACCCAACAAAATTTTCTGTCTGAACCCGACTGCAGCCTGATATAATTCTCTCTTAATCTGACCGCAACCCGACAAATTTTTCTGTCTAATTCTGACTGAAATCCAACAAAATTTTGTCAAACCTTAGTGTAACCCAGTGAAATTCTGTCTGACCTTAACTGTATCCTGATAAAATTCTGTCTGAACCCGACCGTAGCCTGAAAAAAATTCTGTCCGAACCTGACCGCAACCCGACAAAATTGTCTGTACCTGACCGCAATCTGAAAAACTCTGTGTGAACTTGATCGTAACCACACAAAACTCTGTCTATACCCGCCCGTAACCCAACAAAATTCTGTCTGAACCTGACCGCAAGCCAACAAAATTCTGTCTAAACCCGACCGTAACCCAACAAAATTCTGTCTGAACCTGACCGCAAGCCGACAAAATTCTGTCTAACCCGACCGTAACCCAACAAAATTCTGTCTGTACCTGACCACAACCCAACAAAACTCTGAACCCAACTGCAACCCGACAAAACTCTGTCTGAACCTGACCGCAACCCAACAAAATTCTGTCTGAACCTGACTGTAACCTGACAAAACTCTGTCTGAACCTGACCGCAACCCAACAAAACTCTGTCTGAATCTGACTGTAACCTGACAAAATTCTGTCCGAACCCGACTACAACCTGACAAAATTCTGTCCGAACCCGACTGTACCCTGACAAAATTCTGTTGAACCCGACGAAATTCGGTTTGAATCTGACTGTAACCTGACAAAATTCTGTCTGAACCTGACAAAATTCTGTCTGAACTCGACTGTAACCTGACAAAATTCTGTCTGAACCTGACAAAATTCTGTCTGAACCCGACAATATTCTGTCTGAACCCAACGGTAACCAGACAAAATTCTGTGTGAACCTGACAAAATTCTGTCTGAATCCGACAAAATTCTGTCTGAACCCGACAGTAACCAGACAAAATTCTGTGTGAACCCGACAAAATTCTGTCTGAACCTGACTAAATTCTGTCTGAACCTGACTAAATTCTGTCTGAACTTGACTAAATTCTGTCTGAACTTGACTGCATCCGATTGATGGTTTTGACCAATCAGGGCTGGGTTGCCCCTAAAGCATCTTATTGCAAAGATTACTCTTGAATGGTAGAGACAGCATCACACTGAACACTCTCTCTAACAGTTAAGATGATCTGAACAGTAAGGAAACTGGGAAACTGGGCCTTAATCATTATCCCGGCCCATTTCAGCAAACGTTGACATAAAGGGCTCTGATTATTCCACTGAAGGCCTGGCAGACACACTGCTGCCATTCCTAAATATGTGTATAAAGGACTCAATCCATCCACTGCCTATAGACCAAACAGCTACTAATTCTGCCTTTATTTATTTCATCTATGTAGGTGTGCTTGTGTGCACATGCATGTGTGCGCCCACCTGAGTGCACCAGCTCCTGCTCCATCACACCACAGCCCAGCACCTCCAGCCAGTCGCCCTGGAAACGCACCTCCATTTCGAAGGAGGGATGTGTGAAAGGGAAGTAACACTCCACCCAGCGGATCTCTAGCTCTAAAAAACAAAAAAAAAAGAAAGCAGAAAGACAGATGGATATGGAGTTAAGACCAGCTATAAGGACAGAAAGAGAAACCAATGCTTTGTTCACATTACAGGGATGACACATTTTTTTTGTTTTAATGTTGTGTGAACAAAATATTTCCTGCTCAGATTTGAGCTGTCTGTCTAAACAAAGACAAAGGCTTGTAATCTGAACATTGCCCAAAAGTGTGGCCACCAAGGTGCTGCTACCTTCTCCAAAAAGGTGCCTGATGAGGCGAGTAAGCGTCTGTTTGAGGTTGAACTCCACCAGCTTCACAGCCTCCAGGGTATGTGTCTCCTGCTTCTGCGGTGTGCGGTGACCAGCGTGCTCAAAGAGAGACAAGTCCTCTCCGTTCTCCACTTGGGCAAACAGCTGTCAGAGCAGTAAGAGAGGTAAGAGAGGAGTAAGAGAGGAAAGAGGTAGGTCTTCAAATAACCTCACGTTTTCAAATCAAGTACACTGTCATTATGTCCCAAATCACCTAAAATACTGAATAATGTCTCACTAACTAAAACAAGCTTTGAATATAATCACATAGTAGCAGTGAACATGTGAGAATTGTTCCCCTTGTGCGGAGCATTCTCTGTATTCATGAACATTTGTAGGTCCATATTAAATCTACAAAAAGCTTCGCACACTTCACTCGTACACATTAACCCCTTAAAATTTTAGGCTTATTAATCACCCGCACTTTATCTCCAGAAGTATCCAGACACCACTTCTAATTAGTGATTCTAATTAAATACACTTTAAGGTGCATCCACTGCTGACACATGCATTCACTTTTATAATCTCCATAGAAAAGCACTGCTAACAGACTGGCGTTCTCTGGAGTGGTGTCCCATCCAGCACCTTTGTGATGAGCTGGACTGGCACTTGTGTTTCTTGGTGCACTGTAATTATTCCCTCTATTTCAGTGCTGCTTTTAACATGTAGGAAAATGGGAGGATGAGATAATAAGCATAGATTTTTCAATAGGCACTTGACCTCATCTAGCTTAGCTTCAGTGAGATAATAGGCTAGTTAAGCATATCTTGCAAGGCAAACCATTTCTTGAGAAATCGGAGCTAAAAGTATGTACATTTTGTGAATAACTACTGTGTCTAGCTTAATCTTTTTTTGTGCAGCCCTCGCAATCTACCAGAGGAAAGGAACAGAATTCATTTACTGAGATGACTTTGTTTACAACAGTGGCTTGATGTGAAATGGTTGATTGAAGAGAACTTTTCTTTACAGAAAGATTTCTTTACAGTGGTGGTGATAGGAAACAGGAGTCTTGATAAAAACAACATAAACAAAGCCATTTTATTGAATATTCAAAATGGTCAGTGAACTTACATTATATACATTATATATATATAAATTTTCCAGGACTATTTTGCCTTATAACGCCCTATGTGTACATCTCCGCCATTAATGGATTTGATAAAATATGTTTTAGGCCAAATCCTGATCCCAAAACTATCATAAAACAATGTCTCAGACATCAGGCAGTGTAGTCTAAACCATTTCATGCAGAGAGGCATTAAACTCTTCAGACATCTGGTTCCTATCACCACCACTATGAACAATTCTAAGTTTGTAAGTTTCTCTAGAACGGAGCATTTCACATCAAACCACTCTCGGTGACTTTGTTTACATCTTAACCATTTAATTATGCAAAAAAGTCAGCAGAATACCCCTTGAAGTATCTTAAGGCATTAACTGCTCTGGCTTATCACCAGCTTGTTAGCTATTTTTTAGGGTTAGAAAGGGGAGATGACACCAAATCACAATTAATCTGGGCAAGTTCTGCTTCTGAAGTCTATATATACAGATGTATGCAAAAGTTTGGGCACTTCTGGTCAAATAACATTTTGTTGATTTTCTAAGGGAAACTAAGTACACATCCCCTACGGAGAATTTTTCACATATAAACATAAAGTGAGGCCTGTGCAAAAGCTAATGCACTTCAAATGTTTTATTTTTTCCTGTATGTTAAACTCAGCAAATAAATAGAAACTGTGCACCGAATTTAGCAGAGAAATGCCATATGAAAGTTTGTTCTCTGTAGAGGATCAACGAAGTATGAAGTCAACAAAATATCTAATTAGACCAGGTGTGTTCAAACTTCTTGGTACGACTGTATAAATACAATGACTCGATCCTTCACCCCTCCGAGGACCCATCTAACAAACCTCACTTGCACTAATACAGTAATGGAAGAGGTCTTAAGATGCCACTGGGAATTCCCCTAAGGGGAAATATAGAGTACAAGATGAAGGCATTTTAAAAATAGTAGTGAAATGGTCTGTGACCCAGTGAAGTACTGGAAAATAGAGGCCATGTCCCAACCTCGTGATTGGAGAAAAGTCGGACTCCCTCCATCTGGTGAAACACGGGGTAGTGGCTGGAGTCAATTTCATCTCTCCTGTACACATCTCCAGCTAAGAGGAAGCAGTCAAGGCCAGCACGCACCAGCTCCTTCTGGTGGGCGGAGGTGTGGGCGCGCAGCATGTGAGTGCGGTTCAGGTAGTAGTTATCACCCTTCTTCCGACTGGGGTGGTCAGCAGGAATGAGCAAGCTGTCAAAGTTCTGCTCCACTGTGACTACAGGGCTGAGGTTATCATGCACTGAGAAGAGCGGGGTGCCTGAACGGCTAATGTACGAGCGGTAAAAATGGTCTTTGATGCGTTCTTTAATGAGCCACAGCGGGTGGTGGGCCTGGTTGTGAAGCTCACGGCCCACCTTGGACAGGATTTTGGCCGTTACATTGGTCATATCATCTCGGGGGTAGACATGGCCAAGAACTTCCACTGAGTGGTCATTAATTCGAGGCTGAGGTGAGGGGCTGCGAGTGGATTGCCTGCTGCACAGGTGGAGTTTCTGAGTTACTATAAACCCATTGGATGCAAGATAGGTGACTGGCCAGTTACAGGTGATGGGTTTTAATAGGTGCAGAGATCTGTGCAGGGTTCTACAGTACGAGCCCATAGCTGGATCATGAACCTGTAAGAGAAAATGGCAGAAAAAGAATAAAGGGTTTATTCAGAGCTGTCAATCAAAAGAAAAAAAAACGTTTAAAAAATTTTTTAATCCAGACGAAATGGATATAATAGCAAACTGAACAAAATGGATGGTACTTTTGTAAGGTAACTTCTTTTGGTGGCCATGGCCCAAAAATCACCTTTAATAACTTTCTGGGTTATTCTCAATAGAGGGCCAACAATCAAGGACAACAGGACAATTAAGGCTCCAGCAATTCGTTGACAAAGTCAATTAGATTAGCTGACAATGTCAATTATGTAAACAAAAGCTAATGTATTGTTTACTTAAAGGGACCATTTCATAGAAAATTTAATTGCTAAAAGAAAAGAAAATTAAAAGAGAAAAATTAATAATAATTGTTTTTGTGAAGTCACAATAGCCATCATATATAAACACATATTTCAGCCTACAACAGTCTAGTCCTGCCCAGTCATGCTATAGGGAGCATTGTGGTCTAAACTGCTTTCTGAACGAGGCACATTACAGGACAGACAATCAGAACAGAGGTTACTTTTATATATCACCACTGTCACAACAAAACCTTGTATTTTTATTTTGTCATTTTTTTATTTTTTGCATAATTAAAAAAAAAATCCAGTTGCCCCTCACATCATTTTAAAACTTTAAAATAAACAGACCAATAGAAGTGGTCAAAATCCTCTTAAAAAAATCTTATTACATTAACTTCCACTGAAAGTTAAGAATGTTTTTTCCCATTTCCTAAAGGCTGCTGTGCCATCCCACAGCGACAATACATCAGTCTTACAGATACAATAACAAAAACAGCCTGTGTAATTCTAAAGGATAAAGACAGGTTGGAAAAAGTCATGTAAAAATCAATTGCAAATGTTTTTGGTAAATAAACCCACACAGATGTGCACAAGTTGACCTCAGGGAAAAAAATACAAGACAAACAAAGATAGATTCTATACTGCTCTATAAAAGTTCAGATTATACACAGACAGTGTTATTCTGACAGGTTGCAGCACACAACAAGAATTGCTGGGGGCAATTTGGCTCCTATTGTTATGTTGCACTGACAGAGCTTTGAAAGATGTTGGCAGCAACAGGTCAGAACAGAAGGTGTAATGGTCAAATTAGTCTACTAAATTGGATAACAATCAAGAGGTTGATCAATCATAGAGGTAGCTGTTAGTTTGAGTCACAGTTAGACGAGCAAAATTAATGAAAAGAACTAGAAGACCTAGATGTCACCCCGGCCACAATATCAAACAAGTTTAACTAGAGCTGGAGCTTCAGAAGTGGCTGACTCATCAAACAGCCAATTTCTGAGGTGTACAGGAGCCATTGGCGCACTAACAGGCACACAGCAGGCAAGTAATTCTGCAGTCCCAGAGTGGAGAAATGGAGAAACAGATGCTGAAGAGTAAGAGACAGAGTTGTCTTTTACAAAGGGGGGAAAATTACTTGATAAACAGAAATCTAACCTAATAGACTTCATAGACAGGTGAAGGGTAGCATATAGAGGTGGACAAGAAGAGTTTTATCAAAGCTGTAAAGCAGTCATCCATGTTACTCATCCATTTCTGCTTCCAGTCGGCCTCATTTTTGCTCCATTTCTCCAGTTTTCAGCCACTCTATTCTTTGATTCTCATATACTCTTAAAAATACGGGCAGGTATTAAACTCTGGACCTCGAACACCAACTTTCAGTCTTGGATTTTATCATCAGTGGTGGTTAATTTTTCTCATAGAACAGAGTTTCTCAACTCCAGTTGTACGAACTCACAACTCTGCACAGTTTCAAGTGTTCCCTGCCCTGACATAACTAACCCACCTAATGTAGGATTCAGCTATGACACTAAGTAGCCAATTCAGTTATATTAACAGTTCAATTCACTACTAGTGGTAACAAAATCCAGGTCCTGAAACTGGACTCAAAGTCTAGAGTTTACTACCTCTGCTAATATGGCATCACTTCAGAGAAACTTTTTAGAGCCTGTATTTTAAAGAGTGTATAAGAACCGAAGGACAGAGTGACTGAAAACTGGAGAAATTGAGAGAAAATGAGACCACCTGGAAACAGAAATGGATGAGTGATATGAATGACTGCACTACAGCTTTTATGAACCTTATCCTGTCCTCACTGCCATATGCTACCCTTCACATGGGTGTTAAGTCTAATAGGTTAGATTTCTGTTTAAATGTGTAATTTCCTCCCTATTGTACACCTCTGCCATATATGAACCACTTCAGGTTCCTTAAAAATGTAAATCACTTGTGTCAGACTCCAGTCCTCATAGGCCACAGCTCTGTAGACTTCAGCCTCATGAAATGCACCTGATTCAACTCGCCAGCTAACTGGCAAGAGCTTTGTATATTGAATTCAGTACATGCTAAAATGCTAATCCCCGAAGAGCTGCGTTCCTGATGTAAAGGTTGTATACCAGTGGTCTTCTGCCCCTCCCTTAGAGACCTTTCCTGCAGAAAGTTAGTGAGTTCTAACCTGCATTTGATAAACTGCTTTGCTACCTTACCTAACTGGCTGGTGTAGTATAGTGGGCATTACTGCTGCCCTTCACATGGCAGACAGGGGTTCGATTCCTCTCAAGGGCATGCGCACCACGCTATACCAATAAGAGACCTTGGGCAAAACTTGGTGCTTTCACCTCCCTCTGTAACATGATTAAACTGTAAGTCACTCTGGATAAGAGCATGTGTAAATGTAACACTGCTGCATCTGATCTAGCCCATCAAGAGCGTCTGAAGAAGCTAATGTGCTAGGGCAGGTATGACAGATTTGGTTGGAACTAGACTCTGCAGGAAGGTAGATCTCCAGGAACAGAGCTGGTGACCACTATTCTATACCACTGTTCATCCCACAACCATTTAGGAACCTTTTATTTTTCGGAAGTGTTCAGTACAGGTACTCTGTTAGCTTCCTCTTCTGATCTATTAGACTATTTCCACTGCTCTCCCTTTAGTCACAGGCTCTCGCTCTCTCTCGCTCTCTCTCTCTCTCGCAGTTTACAAAGCTGTGGGTTCTGCTCGGGCAGCAGAGGCACTCGGGACAGCAGGGCAGAGCAGGGCCACATTTATCCCATACTAACAGTTCCTCTCTCCTAGCCTCGCACAAATATTTGCCTTTGCCCAGCAATATTTTATGAGCCTGAAAGACTGTAAGATAGGACGGACTCACTTCTTCGCAGTCCTTCTCTCTTGGGCATGCAGCACGAAATCGGAGTGACGTACAACACAAACAGATGCACAGACACAGAGTGACAGAAGAGAGTGATGTGAAAAGTTTGCGACACAAAGGGGAAAGAGTGTTGCATTGCAGTGGCATTGCAGCACAGTGGCTTATGGCTGGGTTCCTGCGAGTGCTGCTCCACTTCACGCTCTTGTTTTACAGTTGCACCCCTGCTGCCGTGCTGCAAATCAAGCGAAATGGGCTGAGCTGACCTGCTCTGTTTTATGCAAAGAGCATAAAAAGTCAGGGAAGATGCCTGCGCTCACACTTTTTAAGGAATGCTCTAAACTATACACACACACAGAGGGAAATCTGTGTGCCCTCGTTCACACGCGCACACGCTCTGCTGGGTTTATGAGCGAGTGGTGATAGTTCATCTTCTCCTCTCTCGCTGTAATATGTGGAGAATACACTGCTTCATCCATGTCCGTATATCAAGTCACAGCTCAGCACACCCACCAGCCACGGCCTGCCAGGAAACGGCGTAAATCCACAGGCCTGCTGCACCGGCATACGTTCAACGTGCTGGAACGTGTCTGTATGTTTTTGTGAAGAGACATATTTGAAAAAATAAACTGTGTGCACCATGGGGCGCACGCTGAAAACCACACTCGGCTTCTCCTTAACAACATTAAGAGTAATTGGCAATTACTTTCCAGCTATGCCACTTAGAACCTGTTCAAACCTGCACTGTAAAGAATATCTGTAATTTCTTCAATAATGTACTAATAAAAATGTTTTATACAGCATCATGTGTTGAATTCTGGGAGAACACTTACAGTACAGGTAGAGAAAAGGTAGTGTACATTCACAGCGAGTTCAATACTAATGACTATTTTTTTTTACCTCGCACTTAAGAAAAGATGGTTCAAGGGTTCTTTAGTAAAGAAGATGGTTCTACGTAGAACCATGAACACTCAAAGAACGCTTCACATGATTAAAGGGTTCAGATTGATGAAGAATGTGTTTTATATAGTTCTATCTAGCGCCTTTTTGAAAAGCGTCCTATGCAGCACCAAAAAAGGATTCGGCTATTGTTACAAGCTTGACATCAACAGAAGAACCCTCTTTGGTGGTTCCATATGGCACCATCTTCAGGACATTCTCCACCAATCTGAAAAACACTTTCATGCAAATCTTAATCATGCAAAAGGTTCTTTGAGTATCCATGGTTCTATATAGAACCATTTTGTTCACTAAAGAACCCTTGATGTTTTTTAGTGTGTGTGTATGTTTTAGCAAATACACAGTATTTATAAAGCCTCACAGTACTACTAGAAAAGCCTGTTAGCTTTTGAAAGAATAGCTGATTGTGTTTGAGAAACTGCAATGGAACAATTTATTTTTTACACTTTTAAAAGTATTTTACATTCAATTTAATGACAGAATCTTCTTAACTCTTTTATTTCCTGATATTTGGGTGCATATATTTCTTATATTCAGTTGATTACAGTAATACATAATATACTTTCATCAATGTGCAGTCTTGTAGAAATACAGTGTAGTACAGCATTTATAAACAATGTCATTACTGCAAACAAATATAGCATTAGTGCTGTACACAACTTAAGTAAGTACCTGGCAACTCTGCTGCCATTAAGTTACTGTAAATTTACAGAGTGTTTTTTTTAAGCGTGGCATTAACACCCAAATGATCACAAGCGGACAGTAGGACATACAGCTGTTAACACCTACAATTTCCCATTTCTGGAATGCATCTCTGGTGACCACTTTATCTGACTATGTCAGTTTCTCGCCGAATTTGCCATCAGACAAAAGTTGTGCAGTAAGTCAACAACCTGAATTCATTTTTATTTACTGATCTATTTTTTGCACTTGAACCCATAAGATCCTAGTTACCTCACTGATGTATGGGCAGTTGCAAGCGGTTAGACTGCATGGACTGCTAAAACAACTCATAAACAAAGATGAGACAAAGGTGAGAAGATAAAGAGACAAGCTACGTAGCTCTTTTCGTCTCCACTGTAATAATGCTCTGGACTGAGGCGGCTGTTTGGTGTTGGCGGGAACGCATTGGGACACTTCAGGGTTCACACTACAAATTGTTATGTGGTCACCTTCGAAGGTGATTTGAATGATCAGATCATGATGTTTTTCCGAGATGCACTGGACTCTGTTCACACCTGTATTTAGTGCTGTCCACTTATTGGGACAGCAGCTTTTAAAATCACTTGCCCTGACATTCAGCCACAGGGGGCTTTTGGCCATGAATGACATGCTTGATGTTGCCTTCATCTGCTTTTACACGCGAACACTCCCTCTCCGTGGGAATAACAGTCTAATCCAGTTGTGCATGGCGTAAAATCTAGCCAATCACGTTTCACTGGAAGTTGTTTGTAGCGCGAGGTATGATTCAAAATGTTTTTGGAGCAAAAGTGTCCAACAAAGCTAGAGGAAAGAAAAAACTGTTTCCTGCTGGGTAGATTTTGACATGGTTTACAGTTTGTAAGCCTTAAGAAGGCAAACAAAACAGCACCGTTCTTTGTCAACACTCCCATTATAGTAAACAGAGTGTTATGATAAATCCCTCTGTGATACTCCATGTGAATGATAAAGACTGCTTACTCATCAGTAGCAAAGATAAACAGGTATGTGAACCAGCATGAACCAGTGAGAGGTTTCTAATAAGAAGCTAATAAAACTGAAAATTTGAAGTTATAATATTTGGGGGATTTGTTTAAATTTTGATTATATAAAAAGAAAAAAAAAGATGACAACTTCAGCTGCATCTCCAGAATGCTAAGCTAACTAAACGATATATTACTGTCAGAAGTGTTGCTAAAGTTACAGTGATGGGTGTCAACATCATGCCTCATAATCTAAATGTTGCTGTTAATTGCTGTGGAGAGGCAATAAAACGCTGAGTAAACAACTATCGTCGAAACACCAATATACACCGATCAGGCATAACATTATGACCACCTCCTTGTTTCTACACTCATTGTCCATTTTATCAGCTCCACTTACTATATAGGTGCACTTTGTAGCTCTACAGTTACAGACTGTAGTCCATCTGTTTCTCTGCATACTTTGTTAGCCCCCTTTTACCCTGTTCTTCAGTGGTCAGGACCCCCATGGACCCTCACAGAGCAGGTACTATTTGGGTGGTGGATCATTCTCAGCACTGCAGTAACACTGATGTGGTGGTGTGTTAGTGTGTGTTGTGCTGGTCTGAGTGGATCAGACACAGCAGTGCTGCTGGAGTTTTTAAACACCTCAGTGTCACTGCTGGACTGAGAGTAGTCCACCAACCAAAAGGTAGGAGTGTCTAATAGAGTGGACAGTGAGTGGACACACTGTTTAAAAACTCCACTGATCCACTCAGACCAGCACAACACACACTAACACGCCACCACCACATCAGTGTTACTGCAGTGCTAGATAATTTATCGGTGCTTCCATCCCCCCCCTCCCCAAGGTGTTGGTTCAGCCTGGAATCCCCCACTATTTTTTTTTTAATTTAACTTAACCACTGGTCTCTACTGTGTGCGTAAGGCCCATGTGTGTGCACGGTTCAATGCCCTGACCAAGGTTGTCTCTGAGAGCAAGTGACAGCACTGTGC
The DNA here is from genome assembly GCF_904425465.1 of Colossoma macropomum. Classification (NCBI taxonomy): domain Eukaryota; kingdom Metazoa; phylum Chordata; class Actinopteri; order Characiformes; family Serrasalmidae; genus Colossoma; species Colossoma macropomum. Next base: position 10,206,059 of record NW_023494785.1, on the reverse strand, counting down.
ATGACCTGATAAAGAGAGAAGACAGTGAGAGCAACAAGAGTGAGAGAAAGACGAGCAGATAAAGGAAAGGAAGAGACAGACAGGGCCAAAGGGAGAAAGAGCAAGGTGGGGGACAGAATGAACACCCCGATTCTGCCTGGTCTGCATCGTTCATGTGTGATGGCTCTGGGAGATCCACTCTCCTCCGTGAGGATTCCAGGATGCAATCAGAGTGGGCACCCGAGAGGAGCTTATTAGAAAGAGCTTAATGCCATTTGGCAAGGTTAGCTCATCCTGTACCCATCCATCATTAACTATTTATTGATGCCACTGCATCTTCATTTCACTGCAGTGCAGTTTTAAATTACTTTGTGGCTCATTTAAGATGGCACAGTGTTCCCTAAAATGAGCTTAAGGACAAACAAGGTTACTTCCATGCTGTAGTTTCTATGTCTACCTGTTGCCACAGTTTGAAGCTGTTTCAGCATCAGCTGGTACTGATCATGTCCTGGCTTTTGTGACAGGCCGTGAGCTGGGTGCAGAGTAGCCAGGGGGCATCTGGACAGGTCAGTATTGATCGCATGCTGATGGCAGCTGTAAGGGCTGAAAGGCTTGAGCTCCAGGCAGTGATTCGCTCCACCATCCCTACATCACTGCAACTCATCCCTTGTAGCTGATCAGCCAAGACGTGGTGGCCAAAGTTTGGCTGCATAGCTAACAAGCCATGCAGGTTTATAGCCAGCAGTTAGCATGAATCACCACACACTTTGCAAAAACATTGCTTATGTGTTTTTGACAGTTATCTATACTTATCTAAAAGAAAGTTGCATAGCTAAAAACAGTAGTTGCAGCGTTCACATTTCCTGAGACAAATTACAGGCAAATTTCCAAATGTCAGTAAAGGAAAAAACGCGAATTAATCAGGTATTTCCATTAACAGTGGCTATGCACAAATCCCTGAAGATAACATTACATGCCTGTGACTTCTGGAACAAAAAGAAAAGATCTGAACCTTTATTAGCTCTCAGTAGAGCAGTTCTGACAGCCCTCTGTCAGCTGGCTGTAGCCCTTACAGTTCAGAGTCACCAGGCAGAGCAGGCAGTGGCCCATTTAATGAGGGTTGAAGTCACTGTCCCATTTCACCATCGCACCAAACTCCTGGGAACACCATGGCAGCAAACAGCTCTGATAGGTTGTAGTGCCAAACACGTGACTGTTGTTGCCACTATGTCATCGCTTACTCCAGTAATCTATTCTGATCACAGATTTTTGCCTTTCATCTTTATTGATAAACCAAGCCTTCCAGATCATCCAAGCAATTCCCATCTGGGAATTTTGGTGCACATTTTCAAAGCCTTTCCCCCCAAAAAAACATTGGTAGGTTTAAAGAAGAAAAAAAAAATTACATGACTTCTTTTTAGAGCAAAGCTCATGCAGTCTACCAGCAAAAGAGTCACTCTTAAATGTAGCCTTTCTTCTCTTGACATCTATGTGGGTTTTTTTTCCCCCACAAAGTCTTAAAAGATGTATGAAATGGCAATTTTATCCAAAGTGGAAAAGGAGCTTGTTTTAAGGCACTGCTTTAGTGTAGTGTAGGCAGAAGAGCCTATTAGTGTCGCTACCTTAGGCCAAAGAACGAAACACGTATGCCCATTTTGTAGGGCTCTGAAATGCGTGGGCCAAAAGAATGACTTGATTTAGCTCATTTGTCTCTGCCTTTGTGGTGTCCATTAATCCTACATGAAACTGTGTGGTTTAGTGAATCCAGCTTTCTTCAAGAGAGCTTTAAAATGTTGAACGCGCCTCCTAGCAACCCCATCTCTGATTCCTAAGAGACGGAATCTACAGCATCACTGAACTGCCATCAGTCAACAAGCATCGTTAATTACCTGAGGCAAATGCTTCTGCTAATAGGAAAATTGTATGGTTTGGTGGGAACTGGTGCTGTCTGGTATGTCTGGTGACAGCTTCTCAACACCACTGGTGAATCTGTAGTGGATCCTGTCATCTTTGTAGAACTGGAAATAACTATTAATACTGTATTGGTCTCAATTTCAAAACCTGTACTGCTTTCATACTTAGTTTTGAGTACTTTAATTTGGTCACCTTTGGTTAGTTTTACTTAGTTTTGAGTACTTTAATTTGGTCCTCTAACTAGTTTTGAGGACACATAGTCAAGATCTCCACTCAAACTTTGAACTGAGAATTCTTCATAGCTAAATTTTGGTACAATTACTCACGTTCGCAATCTTATCTTAGGAAAAACTGATATTACACCAGTGCACTAGGCCAACAATCAGCCTTCATCATGAGAACCCGGGGAGCCAAGCATGTGAGAAGGACGTCTTTCAGCACAGCAGAGATGCTTTGGTTAAATTAACGTCTATGACTGTTCAAAGGTTAATGGAGCCAGTCTTGTGTAAAGGTGTCTGTCCACTCTGCTGTGCGATGGGCACCGACAGGTCAAAGGTCGTGGTCCACCTGCCAGAGCTCAGCACGGATACGGCAAGACTCTTCTATTTTTACCCTGGAGCCCAGCCGTCCTCGTGAGTCCTCGAAAGACTTCAGCCTGCCTCAAAGTCGAGCTCTAAAGCGCAGAGATAAGGATACTCACAGTATAAGGATCAAGCTGAGGATTCTTCCCTCCAGATCTGTTATGCAGTTGTGTGGGAGCTATAAAAGAACTGAGAGCCTTCAGAAGCTCTTCTGAATGATGCTGTGTATTCATGTAAAACTGCCTGCTGCTGTTCTCTCTCTCTCTCTTTCTCTCTGCCTCTTTCTCTCTCTCCCGCAGGCTTAAACAGCACAGACTCCTTTGAAGTCTCACGGCTGAAATGATGTCATTGCAGTACTGTATAACGCTGCGTAACAACCGTGTGCAGCGGCTTTATGTGTGTGCTTGCAGGCTGTGATGCAGGGGCATCCAGTTCAGGTCCTGGATGGCTTTAGTCCAGCACAGTTTGGTGAATTCCCTGCTGATTCAGCTGCAGGGCTGCAATTAAAGCTTTTTAAAATCTATTGACTACTTTTTGAGAAACTGACTAATTGAACCTTAATGCCACCTACTGTTACCTCTCACTTTCCTCTGTTACAGCACTATCAACAAAGTTTGTTTGTTTCTTCTTAAAAAAAAGCCGCATCAGCCCCAAATCTCAGAGTCAGATGCTCTGTCCACAGAGATACGGACCATCTAAAACCTACGGCACAATAAGCTGGCCATGACTACCAAGATTTTGTCAGCTCAGTTCTCATTGTTTCTCTGCGTGTCCGTGTGTGCACTTTCGTGCAGCGGTATTAATCTGAAAGATGTGAAACACAATTTTACAAACAGCTCTGTGCACTGCGACAAGTCTGTTGGAACAAAATATTGGAAGATGTCTGTACATTTAGCAGCTTCACATATTTAAAACGCATTCAACAGTTTTCTTTAAAGCATTAAGCAGATAGTAAGCAAGATATCCTCATGTGTTTGCTGGCGCATGCCACTTCTTTCCTGGGGTAACACTTTGCTGTAGCTCCTTTTTGAAAATCGCCTGACGCCTACACGTTGGTCGGTTTTTGATGTCAGGCCCTTTCCAGCCATCTTCTAAAGTTATGATGTTAAGCGACAGAACACACCAGACTCTCTGACGACAGGCAGAAGTCTGTTCGCAAGACTATCACACACTGTGCAATCCATGCAATATGACCATGTGAATTACATGAACATTATAAAGTATTACACAATGTTGAGAATTTTTGCCATAATCAATATTAGTCTTCTTCACAAACATACAGAATATGCCCACCTATATTCTAAAGTTCAGTCTACAAGTCTACAAGATTCGCTAAATGCCATGTCTGTCTCCTCTAAGCTGTTGCTACAAAGACCAGACTAGAAGTAGATTTGTTTTTATCTAGGGATATACCATAATTTGTGATAACTGCTGAAATTAGTCATTTTAATTCAGGATAAATCTACAATGTTCACACTAAGAATTGTGGAGTCAGTGACCTGTAGCTGGTTGAACCTGGAAGTCCTTTAGTAATAGCAGTCTTGTTCCAATTCACCTCTCACTAACACAAATCCTGTTTAAAGACACACCCATGCACTGTGTTGTTATTGCCATTGAGTGTGGCACCAGTGGGCTAACAGTGACATGAATCTGCGCAATGACCTTTCAGTCCAGGCTATCTGTGGGGATTACACAGCTATTTTATGGCCAAAAGTATGTGGACAATCCTTTTAATTAGTGGGTCCACCTAGTTCAGCCACATCCATTGCTAACAGGTGCACAAAATCAAGCATACAACCGTACAAATCTCTGCAGGAAAAAACACTGGCAGTAGAATGGGTCATACTGAAAAGCATAGTGCCTGTAGATAGGAATTTTTTTTTTTAAATATTTATTCTTTTTTTAAATATTTATTCTTCCTGTTATATTGTTTACACCCTTACTACTATTACTGTTCTGTTGTGTGACTGCTACTGGCTGCTAAATTTCCTTCGGGATCAATAAAGTATCCATCCATCCATCCATCCATCCATCTAAAGTATCCTTATCTTTAAATGGATTTTCAGTGATTATAAGACAAATTCAGTATTTGTAAGCTCAAACTATATAGTTCCACGTCTCCAGCTACAAGCTAATAGGTCCTGGTTTGTTTACGTTTTGACTTGACACAAAGGCCTGATATTTCTAGTGTAGACACCATGAAGGAGAGTAGCAACTAGAATAAAATCAGCAAAGCAGTACTCCAGCAGTACAGTACAGTGCATAAAGCATATGAATGTTTAGTCATTCAGTTGTCCACATATTTTTGACTATATTGTGTGTATTATTCTTTACCAGCTTCCACTGGCAAAACTATTCCAGCTGGGTTGGTGCATGTCATTGCTGTAGAACTGTATTAGTTGACAAGAGGCTACACAACAGAACATCTGGTCTCCATGAGTGTAGTATCATGGAGCTCCAATAAGGATGGACCAAGCTATAGCCACAGGTCTGTGTGGGCTTCATACACTCTCCTGAAGCTTTGGTGCTGAGCACCACTGAATCACAGCAAGGGGCTGTCAGCATTCAACCCTGCACTCATCTGCACAACACACAGCCCCTCCTTGACCTACTGCTGAGAGAGACAGACGCTTATACAGACCAGGCTCAAACCAGTTCTGAATCAAATATGAACAAATTATCTCAGAAATGAAAAACAAATGAAAATCACAATTGATCCCATGGACAAAATTTCAATTATATGATATGATATTATATTATATTGTATTACGTTAACATCATAACACCATTATATTGCTATGCATCGCAATATGATAAACACATAGGAAACCCCTTCATGTAATGTGGTTGATGACTGACCTGCATTATTTTAATAATTTCACCAAAATGATTCATGTTTATTGAATCATGTGAATGCTGTGGTAGTCCAGATGCCCAAAGGACATCTCTAATCGGTGAGGACGCTCAACATTCAGTAACTGGTAAGAGGCTCTAGGCTTATTACAGCCTTCTATCATATCAGTATTACTAAGGCTGATTTAAAAAGTTATTTTAGCTATTTACAAATTATATTTTGCACAAAAAGACTTTGCAAAGTATCCTTATGTCCTTGTAAAGACTGTGGAAATATCAACACTTAGTAAACAAACTAATGCTGATGCACAAGAGGAAAAGTCAAACACTGGAAGTGATCAGGAGTCAAATTCGAGATGTGAATTGTACACGAGCGAATATCTCCACTCACATGCATCAGCTGTCTGATGATGGTGAAAGGAGAAAAGCATTCAATCAAACTGGAACAGACATTACTGATTGCTGAAAAAACAGAGAGTGCATATAAAAACGGTATGAAAAGAAGGATAAACAAGCTTGAAAGCAACTGTTTGTACAGAGAAAGCCGGTCAAGGAGGAGAAAAAAAGGTCAAGATATGAAAAACACAAAAGCCATGATGACAGATGGAGAATAGCAGCCAGCAGGGAAAGCCAGAGAGAAAGAGGAGATTGACAAACGACAGAGAAAACAAAAAACAGAGAACAAAAGAGATATGGAGAACAAGTAAACAACTGACTGAGGAAGAAAAGAAGAAGAGAAACCAAGAAGGACTGACACACCAATAGAGAAGATAAATGAGAGAGAGAAAAAACGCGTCCATGGACGACAAAAAGAGGTAGATTAATGCACGAGTCAACGTTTGGTTGGGTGCAGTCAGTTCAAGCCGTGTAGAGGAGGGGAGTGCAGAGAGGGTATATGTTCGTGTAATTGATGGTGTGAATTAGACTGGCCTTTTTCATGTGCATATGCTGCTAGTTCTGCTGAACCCTCAGCGGAGTCATAACTCAGACATACATTCAGCTTCAGATGATCAGCATATCAGCACAAGAGTCGAGCACTGAGCAATGATTGTTTTCATTCTACTATGTGAGGTCATAGTACATATATGTAATACACATATAAACCACATGTATTTGTGTGTCTACATGTAATAATATCTCCCAAAAAGTACTGAGCAAAAGTCAGAAAACACCCTTCATTCATTTAATTTCCAGTCAAAATGGCCATTAAGTTATTCATTTTCAGAAGATATTTCTGAGGAGATTAGATATAACATAACCAAGGAAGAGGAAAAATCAGTGAAAAAACGGTAGTTTCCAAAAACAGAGTTCAATTATTAAAAAGATATAAAGAATATGGGGCTCCTAACAACCATGCAAGGCCTGGTAGACCACCAAAAGCTGCTTCAGAAACATCCACAGGTGTTTCTGTCCATCCTTCCACTGTGAGAAGACAACACAATGGGTCTGAAAGGATGTGTAGCTGTCAAGAAGCCCTTTCTGAGAAAACTGCTGATGTTCTCAGAACAATGGACTGACCAACCCAGAGTCCAGACTTCAACATCATTCAATGTGTCCTTGATGGCAGAGGCCTCTTTCTAGCAGCACCCCTTAAACAACTTGTGGTTATATAGGTGGTCTTTGACATACATCCTCTTCCAGCACATTCTTAACATCTCCAGTTGTTTTAAACTTCTTAATTACTGCTCTGATAGTGGAAATGGGCATTTACAACTGGTTAGCTATTTCCTTTAGCCATTTCCTGATTTGTGCAGCTCAACAACCTTTTAGTCATACATCATTGCTGTATTCTCTTCCCATAGTGATGGATGACTGAGGGAATTTGGACTGTGTTTCATCTCATATATATTTCCCCAGTGAAACAGGACATCATGGCTGACCATCAAAGTGTTCCTAATCACTCAGGTAAACTTTAACATATCGGGAATGTACTTCAGATAGATTTCTAGGGGTGCCAACAATTGTGGCACAAACAGATTTAAGAAAAATATTTATTTCATGACAAGGTTTAGTTTTTGCTTTCAATAATTATACCTTAAATAAAAGCTAGATTTTTACTAATATTTTGAATGAAAAAGATAAAAAATAAGTAATTAAGAATATTTTTACAGCTCATTTTGCTCATGATAACCAGGAGTGCCAATATTTGTGGAGGGCACTGTAAAGCTAAAGCTCTGGACTTTAATACGGTTAAATAATGAAATAGGAGGCTTATGGTAAAAAAGCACTTCACAAGTCTGGACCAACATTGCAGGTAATCCCTGTTTTTTCTAAATTCCATGGAGTTTGGTTTTGTCCTGAAAATGCACACACACACACACACACACACACACACACACACACACACACCATAGCAGTGCAGCCAGAAGTGGTGTCGGTCAGTCGTCAGCCACACTGGGAATAGCACGGATGGCAGACAATTAGTAATTAGTGAAGAAGTGGAGAGAAGCACTGCAGCAGATTCCCAATTCACCTCCTCACACTCAGCTCCACTCAGCTCCTGCTCCCAGCATGCAACTGCCTCCTTCATTTCCATTCCACACGCAGCATAAGAGCTTTCAAATCTTTAGTTCAGCAAAGAGAAAGACAAGTACTTTATATAGACTATAGACTAGTACTCTAACCTGATGAACCTGAGCCTTAATAATCATTTATTAATCTTATCACTTTTCAGTTACTGCTATGAAATTAATATTTAAATTCTAAATTTCTGAGAGTGAGGAACTGAAGAGCTCAGCCACATTCAGACTCCTGGAATTTAAAGGGTTGAAAAGCTCTTCAGCTAAATATCATGATAGGAAGTGTTGACCATATCACCTTTAAGTATCATAAATCCTGCCACCGTCTTAGTCTTTGCTCTTATGTCTGTGCTCATGGTAGTGCATAGCCAGATGGCGACACTCCTTGCTGTCCTAACTATGATTTATAGTATTCATTACCATTATGCAGACTGAAATGCATCATTACATAACACAAGCCAAACATTAGAGTTTCCCCATGAATAACTATAGTAATGTGACGATGATGTTAAAAGTAAACTAAGCAATTTTTGAGTATTTTACCTGAAGGTCACATATCACTGTTATGACCATGAAACATAAACTGACCTCCAGTGTCTTTTTTCATAAAATAAAAGGAAACTACCAGTTCAGGGACCAGACAAAATCTTCATTTTAGTCAACATACCTATATGCAATATTGAATTTCTCTTAATATTGCATAATTCTACCTAACATACATTTAAGCTTATATAACTATACAGCTACTTTTCTACAGTTACACAATGCAAAGCTTCCTGTTCCTCATTTGAAACTTAAACACAACAGTGGTGCCTCAATTTTATTAAAAAGGTTTCATGGAACAATAGAAAAACACAGATAACATCACACAATCATTTCAAATCACTGATTTCACTGGATCAGTGGACCAAAACGTAAAAATAGAAGATTTATTCAGCAGTCGTTAATAAGATCCTCTTTACTGACTTAATGAAAGGTTGGTAATTTTCCGCTTTGTCAGTTACCTGAGCCAGGACAATAATTGTAAGTTTCTAAAAGCTAATGTTTGTGTAACCAGTTTAAATTGCCAGCTAAAGGTATACTGTTGAAAAATAACTGCTTGTGCCACTGTTTATTCTTCTTTGTTAGCCTGCTGTTATTGTGATCTACACAGATAGATTAAGTTTCAGCCTCACAGAGCTCAGATTCCTTTGGGGTCCAAAGGATGAAAATGATTTCTGAAGAGGAGGAAGAGATGCAGTGCTTCTATGATGAGCATTATCAAAGTTTTAATGTGTAACTACCTCCACTCAGCCTGCTACTATTTTATTTGGTATATAAAAGTTATACAAAGATGCTGCAAATGTGTCTATAACACCTCTCGCATGACTTTATATAGCAAGATCGATACGATATGTCAAAAAATATGAGCACCAAATTTGGTTAACTAGTGCAGCAATCAAACGTGTTTCGTGCAACTGATTTTTTAGTTGCTTTGCGTAACTGTCAAATTGCATGGAAATTATACAGCATGAAACTCACAACCCTTAACTAGTTACGTGAAAACTTTCACCATTCAGCCTTACCACTTCTGGATGTTTGGGTTCAATGTGTTACTGTCATCATGCTCTTGAAAAGTTGCCTGAAACACCACTGTTTTAAGCTGTGCTCTACATTTCTTAGTAGGCCTATCTAGCAAAACTGATTGCCTATTGCATCATCCTCAACTCTCATCAAATAAAAGCTGCTTTTCATTGGAAATGAATCAACTCTATGTCTGCAACACAAACGCAGCACTGGCAGGGGAAACACTTCAGGGAAAAAAAGAAAAGCAAACAGACAGCCAGCCTGAAAAAACAACTATGGGAAATAACCGTGACGGCACAGAGAAAGCCAGTGTGCACTGCCACACAGTGAGCCGAAGCCATGCGTCGTGCGGTCAGCTCTAAACACTTGTTCACACCACAAAAGCAACCCAGTATGCAGGAACATGACGGAGCATGAAGACGCCATGGCACTGCTTCCCTCTCCTCCATTCTCATGGACTGCTCTCTCTCTCTCGCTCTCTCTGTGCTATTTCCAGCTTGGCGTGAGGAACGGGCCGCACGCCTGTGCCCAGGCCTGATTGGCCGATGTGTGTGTTCTCTCACCCTGGGCGGCTGTGACTTTACGCTAAGCCAGGGCGTCCTGGCTCTGCCAGGAACCGCAGAGAGCTCCGGTGGGCATGGCGCTAAAGTGGTGGCAAGGACCTAAACTGCACCAGGGTAGCTGCCCACATGCCTTCAAGCCATGCAGTTTGTATTATTATAAATGATGAACAGTGCAGCCAATATGCTTCACTGCTGTAGGGCAGGAGAAATATCCACACTTAGTAATAACAACAGTGCTGGGTAGTAGTGACATGGTTCCAAATCACATCCAAATATATCACAGAATCAAATTACATAAGTTTTCATTAATAAGTTAATGAATACATGCTTCCTGAACACTGGTACTCTATGCTAAAAGAAGACCACCCTTCATTTATTTAATTTCCAGTTAAAATGACCATTAGGTTACTCATTTTAAGATAATCCTCTTGCATAAGGAAGTGGAAAGTCAAAGGACATTGAGTCCTTCCAAAACTGGAGTTTAAAAAAAATCTATATTAAATCATACAGAGAAAATGGGACTCTTAACAACTATGCAAGACCTGGTAGCCCACCTAAACTGTCCCCATCAGATAAACGGCACTTAAAGCTTTCATCTTTAAAAGATCAAAGATCTAGCTCCACTTTTGCTTGAGAGCTTAAAAATGCACAGGTGTTTCTGTCCATCCTTCCACCGTGAGAAGACAACTCAACGCTATGAGTCTAAAACGATGTGTAGCTGTCAAGAAGCCCTTACTGAGAAAAGGGAACAGACAAACAAACAAACAAAAAAATGCAAATCAAACCAAGAAGCTGCTGTTTTCAAAACAATGAACTGACCAACCCAGACCTCAACATCACTGAACGTGTGTGTTTACTTGGATCGTGAGAATCAGAAAAATGCAACCAACTTCTAAGACTGAACTCTGGGGGAGTGGAAAACTATCCCTGAAGATTTCTTTGAAAAACTAAAAGTAAGTTTCCTGAAAAGAATGGAAGCTGTAATGAAAGGGTAGATATGCTAAATACTGAAAACACATGATTTTATATTTAGTTGTTGGGGCTTCTGTGTAATTTTATATTTAATTTTTAAATGTTTTCTGCTTTTTTTGGCTGAAAAGTGAATAACTTGTACATATTAGCCATTTTATGGAAATTGATAAATGAGCAGACATCTCTGACGTTTGCACAGCACTGTAGCTTGTTCTGAGAACCCAAAAGAAACCACATTTCAAAAAAAAAAAAAAAGGATTCATTTTATGGATTTTGAACTGTTCTTTCAAAACAATTTGAAGCGTCCAGCAAATGACACACATTGTAGTCAATCACGTTTCTATTATCTGTCAATACCACTAAAACTAAACATCAATGTATACCATTATACAAATATAGATAATAGATAATACACTATACACACAATTATCCAGACACCCCTTCTAATGAAGGAAATCAGCCACTTTAAGGTGCACTGACAAGTCTTTAACTGTACCATCTATACAGTACAATACTGCCAATAGAACGGGATATTCTGAAGCAGCTGCACATGAGCCTAAGGTGGCTGAGGTGACTTGTGGAACAGTGGAACTGTGTTTCCATCGAATACCTCTAGGATAAACTGGAGTTGTGTTTGTGATCCAGAACTAATCATCCAACATCAGTACCTGACCTCGATGATGTTTTGTGGCTGAATGCAATCAAACCCTCACAGCCATGTTCCAACATTCCAACAATGTTCAAACAAAGCCTTCCCAGAAGAACAGAGCCTGTTACTGCAGCAAAGGGAGGATAAACTCTCTATTAATACCTTTGTCTGGATGAGCAGATGTCTGGGCATACAGTATATATATAGCCCATAATACATAATAAATTAATTAAATAATGACTACAATAATTATATATTACATGTAAAGCTGGTACAACTGACATCATGCGAGTTTTGAAATGGACAGATCACACTACTTTGTTCTGGGTGAAACAAATAGCTGGCTTTATGGTACCAACATGATGTCTTGAATTATAACACCATCTCTCTGTTTTGCTCATGACAAAGTAATATGATCTGTCTGTCTATTTCAGAACTGACGATGTCTTTGTGAAAACTCAAAAATAGAAACCACTCCTTATCAGCTCCGTCTGTAGTTACCAAGCAACTCGTATTTATTCTTTCCTGGGAGGTTATCAGCACGGCTAATAAGAGTGACTGCTTGATGGAGTCCATCAGCAAGGCATTACGCCCTGCATCTAATGAGTGCACTCAGAGCTATACCATAATGCACTGCAGCTTCCTGCATAATTTATATGCACAAAGCAAACGCAAACGAGAATGTGCTGTTGTTTTGTTAATAACGCACTTTGTAATGACTGTGTGCTCTGTAATGTCTTCAGGTGCAAATCGCTGCATCTGTCCTGCTAACAGTGAAGAACCAGAAGACTGATCGAGACTGAACCAATAACAGCCAGTAATGTAACTGTTCGTAGAGCATAAGCTCTGTACACTACGCAGTCTAAGCTAAACATGTAAAAGCTAAGTAAAGTTAAATGAGACTTCCATACCATCTAAACAACATTTACCTTCTAACGCAGTCACACAAAACTCTGTGGAAACAGCTACCATTTCTGGCTAGTCAAGAAACGCAGTTTAGATAATGATGAGATGCACACATTAACATGATGATGTGAAATTATGAAATTATATACAATATCCCTCTTCACTGACACAAAAAACAGAGTTAATGGATATTACATACATACATACATACATCATCTAAACCGCTTATCCTTCTGGGTCGCGGTGGGGTGCTAGAGCCTATCCCAGCTGTCATTGGGCAGAAGGCAGGATACACCCTGGACAGGTCACCAGTCCAAAGCAGGGCAGACAGACAGACATACACAGTCACACACACACACACTTAGGGGCAATTCAGCATGTCCAATCAGCCTGACTGCATGTCTTTGGACTGTGGGAGGAAACCGGAGAACCCGGAGGAAACCCACGCAGACATGGGGAGAACAGGCAAACTCCACACAGAAACGACCCTGGTCGCCCGGCTGGGAATCGAACCCAGGCCATTCTCACTGTGAGGCGACAGCGCTACCCACTGCGTCACCGTGCCGCCCGTTAATGGATATTGTCACAGCTAAATTAGAAATGATCTCAAAACAGTGTCGAAAAATCAGGAAAACAAACATTCAAATTTAAAACTGTATCTCTGATACGCCAGTTAGTCTCTTCTACGGTTCTTTAATCTGCCATATTTTGTGGAAAACCGTTGTCAGTGAGGAAAGTAGGCATCCAGGTGTATCCTACCAGAGCAAAACAGGCAGGGAGGGGGCGGGGCTTATGACATACATGCACTCACACTGAATTGATGGGGCTTTTTTCTGAAGTTGCTTATATAACTGCAGAGGTCATGGACATGTGCTGAGAGGGCAGCTTCATTCCCAGATTTCATGACTGTAAAACATAACTATAAAAACTATTAAAAAGATAAAAATAACATGAGCCTGCTAAAAAACAACGTGTGATTGTATTTTAAATTTTGTTTCATATATTTTAGTTTAGTTTCATTTTATTTCTTCATTCATTTAATGAATTAATTTTTATTAATCCTTATTTTATCTTATTTATTAAGTTACTATAGTGTTGTAATTTTATTTTTTATTTTTTTTTACTTTTATTTATTTATTTACTACTATGATTATTATAACTTTTTAGCATTTGATTTTTCTATTTAACTTCTCAATCCCTGATTTCTGTATTGGCTCAGCTACACTGTAAATGAGGGTCTCCTTCAATGTACTCCCTGTTTAAATAAAGGTTGATTGACTGATTGATTGATTGATTGATTCCATTACAGCGAGCCTACGTATATATTATAAATACATATGATAATTATAAATGTTTATTTGTCAAACATGATGATGTGGCTATGGGTGTAACATGACTGCTTACCACCCCATTGCTGCTTATGTTGCATCAGCGGTTTGATCTCACAGATGTGTGTGTATGTTGTCATATGCTGCTACATTACATCACATTATGGCATGTTCTGTTAATGAAAATATCCCAACAATTAAACTGGAAAAAAAGGCATATACACTATAAGGCCAAAAGTATGTGGACACATCTCCAAATGATTGAGTTCAGGTGAGTTCAACCACACCCACTGCTAACTGGTATATAAATCAAACACATAGTCATACAATCTCCATAGACAAATGTTGCCAGTAGAATGGGTCATACTGAATAGCTGAGTGACTTTTTGAAATTTCTGCCCTATTAGTTCTGCCCTGGTCAACTGTAAGTGCTATTATTGTGAAATGGTAGCATCTCTCACCAACAACAGCTCAGCCGCAAAGCAGCAGACCACACAAACACACGCAGCGAGGTTCCCAAGTACTGAAGCATGTAGCATGTAAAAAATCGCCTCTCCTCTGTTGTATCACTCAGTACAAAGTTCCAAACTGCTTCTGAACTGTGCATCTGGAGCTTCATGAAGTGGGTTTCCACAGCCGAGCAACTGCATACAATCCTAAGATCACTATGTACCATGCCAAGTGTCAGCTAGAGTGGTGTAAAGCACATCACCACTGGACTCTGAAGCATAGGAAACATGTTCTCTGGAGTGATGAATCAGGCTTTACAATCCGGCAGTCTGATGGACAAATCTGCCAGGAGAATGCTACATACCAAATGCACAGTAAAGTTTGGTGGAGGGAGGAATAATGGAGTTTGGGCTCAGCCCCCTTAGTTCCAGTGAATGGTAATGTTAGTTTACAGTGTAAAAAGACATTTTAGACAATTATATGCCTCCAACTTTGTGGCAGGTTTGTGGAAGGCCCTTTCCTGTTCCAGCATGACCGTGTCCCTGTGCACAAAGCGGGGTCCATAAGGACAGGGTTTGATGAGTTTGGTGTGGATGAACTCCAGTGGCCAGGCCTCGGGTGCCAGGCCTTCTTGTCCAACATCACTGCTTGATCTCAAATATCAGCCAATGATTGTTTAAGACATAATTTCTACTCTATGGCATTATTAACAAGTACGCTATCATCTGCTAGTCTCTAGCAGAGCAACAGTAAATGAGTGAGAACTCTGATACATGGCAAACTTCGTGAACTTCTAGTAGGTGATGTAGCTGCACAAGAACTTTTACTGTATGAAGTAATTAGCAGCTGTGTGACCTGGCTTACATGGTCTGCGTAGGTAGCAATGAACAAGCAATTTGTGAATGCTGCTGGAGGTGTGAGCGTGCTACTTCTTGCCAGGCTCCATACAACTGAATAGAAGTAAGAACCTGAACCCTTAGTGCTACAGTATGTTCATAATTTATACACACACAGAATTACAGGGATATGATGATCTGAACATCAGACATTCTCTGCAGCTGTGCGAGATCTGCATTGCTCATTTGCCCTGTATATTTTAGCATCTTGTGGAAATGAATTATTACTGTACGTCACTGTCAGATTTGCATCACTAAACCAAAGCCAGATCACAGCAGTGGCTGCTGATAATGCATCGCCATTTGAAGGGATGAACCTATGGTGACCAGTTTGGAAATGAGTGCCGACATCATCATAATTCTTATCCACCAGCAGCTACGGCTGCAACATATTAACAACAAGAAAAACAAAACACTTTCCCAGCTCTGTCCGCTCAAGAATATCACACCTGCTCTCAACCTCCTCTGAGACGTCCACTACACCGGCCCTACTTCCCCCAGCCAAGTAATGCACTGCGATTGACCCAACCATTATCCTTTGGATGACAAGTGAAATATGTCTGGCTGTATTCTCCACCATGTCTAGGTGCAGTGGAATCTCTGCGCAGTCCATTAGAGGAACTGCTGAAGATGTCCTCAAGGACAGCAGGTCCACATAATCATTAACCTCTGATGCTAATGCCCCCACGCTGTGCCTTCTCTTTGACAGAGTATAGCTGCTCTCTCCACAGTAAGAAGGTCAACGTGGTGCGAAAGAACAGGACAAGGACACCGCAGGGCGCCTGTAACTGACACCTCCGAGCTATAATGACTACATCAGTATGCCACTTCGGCCTGGCTGGGATCTTATATATGTATAGAGTCCCTGTGTCCACCACTCACGGAGGATCATATCTACAGCCCTCTGGAGCTTGTATATATCTATGTACATATGTATAAGATCTAATATAAAATCCCGGCTTTGAGCTCAGAAGCTTCTTCCCATGCAATGGTGTTTTAAGATGCACATCAAAATAAAGGTTCTTCTGGCCTGAAGTGGTGCAACACGTGACTGGGAGAGCCCAGAGATTGGGACTGCTGGCTTTTTAACTACTACACGCTGAGCATGATTTATTTAGACACCAGTAAATTAATCTGAACATGGGTGTAACTGATGACATCTTGCACACCAAACAATTTTTCAGCTGGTGAAAATGCAACATTGCTCAATTCAATTATTCAATTCTTCTGCAGGTAATGAGAATTCACTCGGTGGAGTCGGCATGGTTGCAAAATAAACTGTATTCCGCCAACTAGAACTTCAAAAAGATTCATCTGTCTTCTGCTTCATCACATGCATGCCTGAATCATGCCATGGGTTTTATGGGCACATGCCCAGGAGCCCAAGACACTAGGGGGCCCACATGAGCAATTACGACAATCTAAACAGCTGCCTTGACTTGCAGCAGGAACTTTACTAGCGGAGCAACAAAAATAATAACCAATTTCAACCTTGTCGTTGTGTTACGGCCGATCACTCTGAAGCTCGTCCACTACATTTTCTCCTCCAATCACTGCTTAGCAACTGTTCCACTAACCCCCATTACTTCAGTCAAGCTTTCAGTAGCAGTGAGCCAGTGTTCCTGTGAAAGTACTCTGAATATGAAGCTCCAGATATTCAAAAGTCACAGTGGAGAGACTCAGAGAGTGACCTGTAAAAGCATGACCTGATACCCAGAGGGAGCAGAGTAGAATACTGTTTGGCAGTTTAACATTTCTTTATGCAATCAGGGCATCTCAGCTCACTTTCTTCTAAAGACAACAAATTCATGATAAATCATTTACATTAGTTATACTATATATATATATATATATATATATATATATATATATATATATATATATATATATATAGGCTTTCATACTTAACAGAAATATTTAATTTGTTTCAAGAACCATTTAGAGTTTTTATACCACAGTAAGGCCAAATAAGTACACTTAAATTTGAGGGAAAATAAATAAATAAATAAATAAAAAAAACTAAAGTATTGGTGAACCAGCATGTTCAACGTGCTTTAGATGCTTCACACACTGCATGTTAGAACAAACTACATTTTCCTTGTTAGATTTCTGAAACTCATAAATTCTTATTATTTTAATGTTACTTTTTGAGTTAGTCACACTCAAAATCTTAATTTAAATATATATTTCAATAGATAATTACATAACTATTAGTAACTCTTTTAGCCAGATCAGGTGGCTATGAAACATATATGAAACACATAAGCCTAAGGGAAGGTAACCTGGGAATGAAAACACGCTGATGGTGAGTAAATAAGGGAAAATAAACATCCAATATGCAAAAAAAATGGGGCCAAGAGCCAACCAGAAAGATGTAAGCTTTACCTAACAAGACTGCTGTAGTTTAACTCAAGTTATATGCCTTTCTTGAGTAACATTAATGGGATAAATGATTAAAACCAATAGGTTTTATCAACATGACAGTTGCAGGGTTGCCGATGGCAACAAACTAAATTGCAATAAGCAGATTCAACTAAAAAATGACATGCAAGTGTAGCTGTGTAGTATGCGGCATAGATTCAGGTTCATGTGTAACAGACTAAATTTATTTGAGCTAATACAAAATCAGGGATTACAGTCAACAAGCCTCAGACTACGTGAAAAAAAAAAAAAAAAAATCACATTTTCATTTTCACGTCTTTTATTTGCGTTGTGTTTGTCATATAGGCTGCAGTTATTGCTAGAAGTACCAAGAGCATGTTGTAATTTTAAATTAATTATTATTGTAGTTTATTGAAACAGACTTTCAAACTTGGAGATTTCAGGCTTTCAGTCAATACTATAGAAGAGGAGATATTTTATGATGATTTGAGTTATTGCTGTGAAACAGCCTTGGTTAACAGAAGGAAAAAACAAAACTTTCTTTACAAACTTTCTTTTGCCAAGTCTGCTATTTCCTGACATTGAAACTAATGAACAAAATAAAAAGGTCAAAACTGCAGACCCCAACCTGTTGATCCAGAATGTAAATCACTGTAAAATCCATTATGTCCCAATGTAACTCATATGTGATGCTGAATGCACTGTAAACCAACAGTAGAACCTCTAGGGCTGTTCAGGTTAACACAACATAATATACAAACAAACAAACAAATAAATAAGTACATAAAATAAATGAGTTTAACCTCTAAGCAGGCAATTAAAACAAATCTAGGCTATCTAGTCACAGACTAAGCCTAGGCTTAGACTACAAAAGAACTGACTCTTACTGAACTCCTACTCGGTGTCATTTCATTTAAGCTGCTCTGGGGGTAAAAAAAAAAGACATTCCTCGAAACTGAAGTGCAAGCAAAATGAAAAAGGAGAAAGAGCTATCCGACTCCTCTGCAGCAGAGACTGCGAGCACTCCATTCAGTCCCTCAGATCCTCAGAGAGCGTGCGGTTTGGGGGACACCATCAATAAATCAAGCACAGCGGCAGTTTGAGGAGGAGTGACAGAGTGTCACTCTCAAAGAAGCAGAGCACAGATTAATAGCAAACCAAAACCTGGGTCAAGGTCAACGAGGCGATTATATATATAAAAAAATGAAACCATGACCAACATGAGACAGCAGCTAAGGCTCTCGCCAGATAGCCACACAGTCTAATTGCTTTGTGTCCTTCGTACATTTTCACAGTGTTTTGTTTTGAGTGCAGCTGCCGACAATTATTCCGGAGACCACAGAAGACAAAGCATAAATCATTTGACTGAATCAGGAGAAATGCACATCCTGAAGGAGAACACGCCGATGACACTGACATTTTTTGTAGCTCTAAAAATCCTTCATTACTGCAACACTGCAGTAAAAAAGAAGAATGTTAGCTGTGGAATTGATCCGAACTGGCCAACTCACTTTGAGGAAGGAGCTGCGTTTTTCAGGCTCGAGTCATTCGATTTATTCTAGCAAACCAAATAAGCAACTGCAGGGCATGATGAGGTGCGATTTACTGCCATCACTCAAAGCCGGGGACCTGGACATCTCTGTGGGTCTGGAGGCTGCTGAAATCAGGATTAAATCGATTGCAGCTTGGAGTAATTTGCCTATAATAAGAGCCATATCTGCTGAAGCAGGCAAAAACAGCAGCAGCAGCAGCTTTTCTCCATCATGCCTTCTGTGCTTCTGTATGTGAAGTATGTGAGAATGTGTTAGAGGTGTTTCCCTCCACGAGGCCAATGACAATTCACTGTTCAGTCCATATATGGAAAATAAGCTGTTCTGAATTCAGTTCTTGTCGTAAATACGAACTCATTTACATATATCTACCAATTCAGCCAACACCAGTTTAGCTTCGCCCACTCATATCGAAGTTATAAGGAGTGTTTTAGCTTGGGCTGCTTTTTGAATGAGGCATAATACAGAGCAGGCAATCAGAACAGAGATCATTTACACACACACCAGCCTTAAAGGAACAGTAACAAACCAGCCTGTTTAAATATAAAGGGTAAAGAGAGTTTGGAAAATGGCTGCGTAAAAATTATGACTGTTGTTGGTACAAAAACACATCAACATCATAAGAGGACCTCAGGAAAAAATGAAATACAAGAAAAATGTCAAATATAGACCCATTAATTATTACTCACTTCTAGCTCATCGAAACAGGCAGATTCTAAACTTTCAATTGATGGTGCATTTTTTATTCGTCAGTAAAAAGGAGAATATTTTATTATGACTTGAATTTGCTGATTAAATGCTATTGTTGATCAGTTTTATTTAGCTGCAGAAAAGACCACTCTTTATGTTTTGTTTTTGACATTGCAGACTTGCACCTGTTGATACAGATCTACAATCAAATGTACAAGGAATCAATTAAGTATTTATTAAATGCCAATACTTATGTATTTCAAATCGAATGCAAAGCAAAACAACAACTCCACTAGACTCCGCAAATTTTTCACTAATGAATTCCTATAGAGTGTCATTTGATTCAAGTCTTGACTCTGGGGAAACACTGGTATTCCTCAAAACCTAAACCGCAAACAGAACTGCAAACAGCAAAGAGCCAACAGACTCCTCAGCAGCGGATTCTCCATCCTGCTTTTGTTGCTTCCGCAGGGAGTGTGGGGGAGCATGCGAGAGGTGTTTCCCTCCGTAACGCCTGCGATGCGGCATGGCAGGACCTCGTCATGCACTTTCACACTTCAGATGGTGATTCGGCCGAAGGGTTAAGCGGCCAAGGAAGGGAGAGGAACACACCGTTCCGTCCCGTCCCCCTGTCCCATGCTCCACCGCCCCACTCTCTGCACAGTTGCGCTCGCCCACAGGCTAGCTGGAGACAACCACAGGAAATGGATCCTGAACGAAGCCTGGGTGAAGTAGGCCAAGCTGGGCTTTGGGCCAGGGCAGTCCTTAGGCCAGGCCAGGGACAGGTGCCACTGCTCGCGGCTGGAGCCCTGTTTCCATGGCGACGCAGGGGAGTGCCACCAGTGCCCACGCACTCAATGCCATCCCGGTCGCCTCGGCCAACACGGCTCATTCTTCCCACGCTAACAGAAACGTCACCCCCTATGTACACCTTACTCAGTTAGCATCTTCCACATTTGTGGCATATTGCAGAAGTGGCAGTGGCCCATTTGTGTAGAAGCTCGAGCTTTAAGTTCTCAGAAACTCAGTTCTACGCTGTTTTGGTTTCTGACTAAATACAGTCTATGCTTTTATGCTATATTAACAGTATTATGAAACTCAAGCAGTACATATAGCTCTCAAATATAAGATAGCATTAACCACTTTTAAGAAACAGATGAATCTAGCTAGCAGGCTAGATTTCTGTAATAAAAGCTCTTCTTTTATTACAAGTTGTGATAGAAACCTTGAATAACTGTGAAAACAAAACTGCAAACACAGCATTAATGCTGCCTTGTGACTTAAAGGGGAATTCCACCAATTTTTCACAATTTCAGTATGCACACATGACCTTACTTTTCCATTATGACATGCAGAATATGTGCTGAAATCAAAACCTCTATTACATTGTTTTCATGTCATGTGGCCTCAAATTTTCAAGTCATGAGGATTTTCATTTTAAAAATTAATGCTGAAATTGTGTCAGAACTGAACGCAATCTACCTTGAAATATAACGCAAGGAAGTCTATATTGCTTTCCAGTGTGCAGTACTTTAAACGGATTCGTCTCATTAAAATGCAATCGTAACACTGAAAATGGTAAAATACAATACACATGACTTTTCACAGGTGACAGGTAGAAAATAAATGAAAAATCTCTATTACAGAAGTTTTGATGTCACTTGACCTCCTTTTAATACTTCAAACGTATTTGCCTCATTGAAATGCAACCAAAAAAGTGAAATGCAATTCACATGTGAGATTGGGTTTAAATAGCAACATGCAGAAAATGTGCCACCATGAAAAGTAAAACATCCATTACATTGATTTAAAGTTGTTCAAAGTACCACACAGTGGAAAGAAATTTAGCCGTAACATCATTGCCTTTCAAGGCAGCTTGTAGTCAAATCTGGCAAATTCAGCATTTTGGTTTTAAAAAGCAAATCCTCATGCATTGTTTTTTTCAGTAAAGAGGTCAAACCACAGTAAAACTGAATATAACAGATGTTTTGTTTTAGGTTTTGGCAAATATTCTGCATGTCTCAATGTCACATGTGCATTGCATTTCACATTTTTCCACTGTAGTGATTGCCTCTCAATTTGGCACATATTCTTCCCCAAAGGAACTGGGGCTGTGATAATATAACCTACATATGTGTCTGAGTGCTTAAATGTAATGCTGATAATGGAAAACAGCAGTAAATCTGAAAATCTTTTTGGGGACTGTTTTGCCTTACAATGCCTTGCATGCACAACTCTGCCTTGAAAGTAAGTATATACACACACACACACACACACACACACACACACACACACACACACACATATATACACATATGTAAACTTTGTTTGAGGCCATAAAGTTATCTAATACTATCGCAAAACAATGTCAAGCATCAAGTTACATATTCCTAACTATTTCAGCAGCACATTTCACATCAAACCACGCTGAATTAAGTTTAACATCTTAACCAATTATTTATGCAGAAATTTTGAAAAAATAGGTGGAATTCCCCTTTAATTTTAAGTTGCTTTCCAACAATTATTGTACTATTTAGGGCCCGTTTTCCTCAAAAACAAGGTTTGGTGACATAAAATTTTAATGAGCATCTCTGATCTAATGAATGGAACACAAAGGCAACACTGGTGTCACCAGAAATCTGAGATATTACCCTTTACAGCAATATATATAAAACAAAAAAAAATTGTTGAGGGTCAAAAGTGAGTGAAACTGATGCTGATCACATTTGTTTTCATCTTTCCATCTTCATCTATACAGAGAAATACAGAAGTGGATAATATAATACTTTGAATGCTACAGCAGCAATGTGCTAAACTCCTCTCCGCAGGAAGGTCTAAACAACAATATAAGCAGAGCACTGGGCGGGGGACTGGAGCGAGAGCGCATTTTAATTTTGTTTTCAGGGAAACTGTGATGCTGAGCAAACCTTTGACATCCAGCGGCGTCCTAAAGCTGCTCTTGTGGGGGATAAAAATGCAATAAAAGGTGCTTTTCAGGAGCAGAAGCCCAGAGCAGCTGTCAAAACCCTGAGCAGGAGTTGTGAGCGACAGCATAAACAAGGTAAACTTTTATGAGTGTCCAGGAAATGTGTGGAGGCTCCTACCCACCTCCACACTCACACACTCAATTTGTCTTCCTGTGCAGGTGTGTATTGTGCGTGAAGGTATGTGTGCTGTCCTTCTCCATCCCTGTAGCGTCAGAGCCAGTCACTCGCTGTGGCCCCCAAGGGCCGAGCGTATTCTATTTGTCTAGCTGGCTCCATCTGTGCCACACAAACTGTCACATCTGATGCAATCGGAGGAGCATGACAGCCGGGAGACTGCTGAGTGCGCTCGCTTGCTTATCGGACACTTTTCAGTTGTGGTGGAACTTTGCCAGGGCTTCACTCTCTCTCAGTCTCTCCCTCTGTGTCCCAGCTAGGCTTGCGGCCGGAGACAGATGTTAACAGATTCGTGGTGGTAACCGACCCCATTGAGGGCAAAAACTCAATTACAGCCTGTTTAAACAAGCAAGACTACCGTATTTCTAAACTTGAACATAATTCATTTTTTAAACTTTAGGTAAATTGATGTCCGATGTTATTACCAAATTTACTGTACTTATGCAATATGGCCAAAAATTGTGTGGCCACCCTTCTTAATTAATAGGCTCAGGTGTTTTAGCCACACCCACTGCTAACAGGTGTATAAAATTAAACAGATAGACATACAATCTCCACAGACCAGGGGTCGGCAACCCAAATGTTAAGAACAGCCATTTTGTCCTTTCAAAATCAAACCACTTTGGGAGCCACAACATTTTATGCCCATTTTATTGAAGTGACGTTTTACCATCTTGGCTGAACATTTGTCTTAATATGTGCTAGTATAGATTGAAAATATAACATCAATGAAAACACAGACTTACTTTGTTCTGCTTTAAGTTTTAGTTCAACTATAGCCACTTTCCTCACATCTCTGGCAGGAAACATTTTCCGCAAGAACTGAATGGTTTCTTGTTAAATGTCTCTCAACGTTCAAAGCCAGCTTCTCATTCACCGGTTTCTTGTATTCTTTTTCCGTTCCACCTTAAATGGCGCCTAACGTGCCAGAATGCAACTGCTTGAACCATTTAAGGTGGAACGGGAAAATTCAAACAAGAGGCTGGCGAATGAGAAGCTGACTTCAGCCTCACGACTTTAGCGTTTGTCAGTTTCTTGTTGCAGATTAAACGTATCAGGAAACCAGCTGGAGTGAATATAAACGCAAATAAGTCCATTCTCCTCTAAATTATCTATGTTCATCTTAAATCTTTCTCTTTGCCATTTCGTAGCTACTAGCTAGGCGAGACTGTTGTCTGCATTGCTATGGTGACCAGCAGGCTGCACGCCAATATTCAGGGTCAAAAATTGGTGAATTAGCAGTTACAAATTAACTCCAGTGTTTAAGACCATTTATTGTTAAATCTGTGTTAGAACGATCAGCGGAGCTTTATTTTACGGCAAAGGAGGATTATTTTTTTTACCTAAACATCTAATTCTGCTGGGGAGCCACAAAAGGGCAGTAGAAGTGCTCCAGAGCCACATGTGTCCAACCCCCTGCCATAGACAAATACTGGCAGCAGAATAGGTTGTACAGTCTGCTCAGTCACTTTTTGAAATTTCTGCTTTGTGAAATCTGCCAGGATCAACTGTAAATGCATTTGTATAAAATGGAAATGTGCAGAAGCAAAAACATCTCAGCCACGAAGCAGCAGACCACAAAAAACTGCTTCAGGTCTCGGGACACATGAGTAAAATCGTGTCTCTGCTCTTGTGCATCAGCAAAACGGCTTCAGAGAGGAAGGTAACAGGCTATGCTAAGCGTCCTAGGATGGTACACTTTGCGTGACATTCACAATTGCCATTAGGTTTACATGAAAAAAGAGGACACTGTTAGCAGCACAGGCCTATTCTCGGCTGTTGGGCTTCACCGCTGCAGCACAGAGGTTTAGGTGAGGAAGGGTGCTTGTACACCTGCGAGGGCATGTACAACACTGAGAAGAGACCATGAGGTGACAAGCCAGCAGGAAGCAGACAGCAGACGTATTGACAGAATGTACAAGCATGGTCCATCTCCCCGGAGACAAACAACTGAATTCAGAAGAAGGTCTTTTCTGAGAAGTTCTCGCCATCAATTATAGACCAGGTGACTGTCTCTGTTTTCCTTCTGAGACTTCATTTAGCTTCCTTACAGGAGATCCCCAGAGATATTCGACTTAGTCATTTCTACCCGGGTGAAGATCAAAGTAGCATTTCTGATGGTCTGCAAAGGTTTCCTTCTCGTTTCATGTGCGGATTCAAAGTCAAAACAGCAGGCGAGAGGGACATAGTAGGCGAGCATTTAGCCCATTAAGGAAGCTACTGAAGCCTAAACCATAAAGTAGACTTACAGGCTAAGGGCCTGGGTGCTGCTTCAAGCTTACTAGCAGATGCTGAAATGGGAGGAACGTTGGGCCAGATTCATGAAACGCAGCAGTTAAAGCACACAGCCATGCAAAATGTGCATCACAGTAAATATGAGCTACTCATAAAGTCAAGGTGCTGGTGATTAGCATGCCAGTGTCTTTTAACATGGTGGTATTTTCCACTGGTGTCCTGGGCAAGAGCCAATCAGAAACTACATGTAAATGAGCTCATACATATTAAAGAACCACTCCAAGTGAAGCTCCAGCTGGCTGCCAAAAAAAACGAACACAAAGAACCGAAGAAAACCAGAATTCTCAGAAACAGAGCTATGAATTTTAAGGGAAGAAGTGTCTGTCCTGTGATGGACTGGTGCCCCGTCCAGGGTGTTTCCTGCCTTCTGCCCAGTGAACGCTGGGATAGGCTCCAGCACCCCGCAACCCAGGAGGATAAGCAGCTTAGAAGATGAATGAATGAAGCACTGACAAATAACAGTAAATTGATAAATATGCTTTTATCTTTTAATCAAGGAACAGAGCTCCTTCATCAGAAAATGATTTTACTATTAAAAAACCATGTACAAAAATCTCTTTAGACACCTTAAAAATTCAACGTTTAAATACAGTAATTATGTTTTAGTATGTAAAATTTAATTTCTCAATTAAACAACAACAATAATTTAAGCCCTTTTCAAATGTATAGTGTTTAATCACAGTAATAATTTTACCAACAACGATTAACATTTGTTTTTTTTCTTAATTAACATGCTAAAATTCTAATTACTATGTCAGCTATTTTAGCTTTTATTTCCTGTCCAGCTTTTATCTCATGAATTACGTTTAAATGTGAAAATTAAATTTCATCAAGTAAATATTTACTCTTGATATCAGGAATTTGAATATTTAACATTGAATATTAAACATTTAATTTTTACTTGTATGAAATGCTTTTTTAACTAGTAAATTTGTTATTTTTCACTTTTAATTACACAAGTGAAAAATTAATTAACTAATTTAATTTTCTTTTTTTTTGTGTATAGTCATTTGTAAAAGTCCAAACCACTTGAAATGCTTGAAAATCAATTCAAACATAAGATAAGTCTCAATATGTTAAACTACTCCTCACTTCTTTGGATTCCAACTTCCAAACCCACTTTCCCCACACAGGAAGGGGATTCACCACACATGGAATCTGATGCAGGAAGAAGAGGCGGTTCTCAGTACAGTGCCAGTTAAACCTGCTGATCTGAAATCCTGCTTTGAACAAGACTTTTTTCTCCTCTGTACTTCTATAACAGCAGTTAGAAGGTCTGTCATTTGTCCAAACAAACAAAACATTTATTTTAAACATATCAGTTAATCAGCTAAGCGTGTGTATGCATGATCTGTTATACATGTGACCAAACATGTTTGGAAATATTGTAGAAAATATAATTGAATTGACTTTAAAATTCCCATCAGCGTGATTCAGGCAATATGTTTTGTGGGACCAT
Source organism: Colossoma macropomum (assembly GCF_904425465.1). Taxonomy (NCBI): domain Eukaryota; kingdom Metazoa; phylum Chordata; class Actinopteri; order Characiformes; family Serrasalmidae; genus Colossoma; species Colossoma macropomum. Next base: position 10,179,346 of record NW_023494785.1, on the reverse strand, counting down.
GTCATGTTATGAACCGGTACCGCCATATTTAAACAGATAATAGTGTGAGCCGCACAATGGGCAAACGGTAATCCTCGTTTATGAATGAGCAAACATGTTACCGTCACAGTATTTGCCCTTACTGTCACAGAAAATCTGGCACTGCATTTTATCAATCTGTCCCAAAGAGATCCATTTGAGACTTTTCGGTTCAGGAGGATGAGGAGCGAAGCCACACGAAAATAGCAACACCTGAGCTTCTTGGAGCTGAGTGTTAGTTTCAGGAAGCGTGTAGGCGGGATCGCACTGGCAAAGAATGAGCCTGTGCTCAAGGAGGCGTGTGATTGGAGGAGATGGCAGCCACAGGTCTTGGGATGGTTTTAGTAATGAAGGTGGCAGAGTTATCCTGCCCACATGTTCAAACCACCCCAAACAGCATAATGTATAGTCAGCATACTTAGTTCAAGAGGTTCAGCCTCTTTTCATTATTTGCAACTTGTGGTAAAGTGAATAACATCTTACAGCATATCAATGCACTCTGCACTCTAACAACATAGTACCATTACAATACACACACACACACACACACACAAAATGGTAGATACTTGTTCAGCTCACGATTATTTATGTGTCCCCTCTAGTTTAACCATTTCCAATGACGACAATAACTACAGACACACGAGTCACAGATACATTAACCATAACTTCATTTAGGCGTGAGGCTGTAGTCAGCTTCTTGTTCACCAGCTCCTTGTTCGAATTTTCCAGTTCCACCTTAAATGGTGCAGCAGTAACAGCAGTAGCCTCAGGTGCCAGAATGTAACTGCTGCACAATTTAAGGTGGAACGGGAAAATTTGAACAAGGAGCTGGTGAATAAGACGCTGACTACAGCTTCATCAACTACCGTAATGTTAAACATAGGCCAATTCACATGTCTGACCGAGGATACTGGCTTTCACGTTACTGCAGCAAAAGGAGGCATGGCTGACGTGAATGTTTACAGGCTTTTTAAGGCTAAGAGGAGAAGTGATGGGAATATGTTTAATATTATTTAAGTCTTCATCAACATACCACGAATGCTGATAATCTTTTTTGAGTAAAGTCACTCTGCTCGACTCTGCTTGGTACAGCTGATTGTGATTTGTGGTGTTTGAAACACGTGTGTTGTCAGCAGGGAAGTTGAGTGCCCCCTGATGGACAAACTACACAGCGACAACACCAAAAGTCCTCTCCGTTTCTTTTTTAAATGTCATTTATTGGTCATTATGAACGCCGAGGCCACTTTATCTGCAACTAGCTTGTATCGGCTGATAATATCAGCACACCAATTCATCAGGCGGGATCTAGTGCCACTGCGTCAGCGTACTTTTCAAGCACCATGCTCACACAGCTCGATGAACGAAGCCTGGTTTAAGCTGATTTTGGAGATGCAGCACCAAACACAATGAAGCAGAGGACAAACTAATTATTTTGATAGACAAATAGTGAAAGGTATACAAATTATTCGTGCCTGTGCTTGTATGTGATTTGCATGCATGTGTGCTGCCTGTAGCAGCAGGAGGAGCCATGAACTCAGCAAGCAATCAGTCAAATCATCTAATCATGCTAATATGACACTGATGGAAAATGATCTCCATGCTGAAGAAGAGAGACCACCAACCTCACCTAAACAGGCCAAACTTGATTTTCATTCAGAAACAGTTCTATAAACTTTACATTTTATTCATAAAGATTTTGAGAGAGCTGTTTTTAGACCATTAATAAATTATTATTCTAAATAAACACTGAAAATGACCAGTGAGATTACTTTTTCCAGAAAGTAATGAGTGAACTTCTCCCCTGAGAAAATTACAGATTGAATTACCTGCTGTTTATCACCAAACTCCCGTCCTAACAAACATCTTCACCTTTACCAATTTTCTAGGCATTTACCAGGAAAATAACTATCTTGGACACCATATTTAGTCTCCTTGCTTGAATATCCATATTAAACACATCAGAAGAGTGAGATCTCACAGACTGACTAAAGGGGCAATTATAATAGCAGTCACAAAAAATAAAGCCGCAATTTATATTCGCAATATCAACTTTGTTTTCTATGACCGTTTAACCATGTTTAACACAAACGTCTGGATTAGTTGAAAATACAACCCACTAGAAACTCACTTGTCCTGCAGTGCTTCCATTGCCATCCAGACGAGAGAGACAAGGAAATTGTGTACAAATGTATTGCAGACGCCCCTGATAAACAAATCCAATCTGAATACAGCTGTACATTCACTGATGAAATGATGTTTCCAGTTGTTTTAAAGCTACTGAGAACAATAATACTGTAGACAAGGCCACTGCAAGGCTGTTGGAATTGCTGACCTTGTGTTACTCAATGGCAAAAGACTTTCTTGCATCAAATGCTGTACAAAACCATGTCTAATAAAATTAGACTATCGCATGAGTGATAATAAAGCTACTTAGTTAGTTCTCCACCTGTAGCAGGCTAACTGTAAAATAGACTTATGTGGCTGTGTAGGACACCACCAATAATGTGGTGGGTAATTAATTACATGCTTAAAAATAAAAGTTCCACAAAACCTTTCAGAGCAATGCCACTGAAGAACCACTTTTGATTCCCTAAAGAACTTTTCAAAAGATGTGTTAGTGTGACAAACGTTTAAAGAATCACCACATAATGTAAAGGCCCTATCAATGAAAGAGCTTCCCAAGAACTGTACATCCAAGACAAGTACCATTTAGGAGCCTGCATTTTAACGAATGTAAGAAGGTCTTTCAAATCTTAGCTTACACTGGTTAGTTTGTACCTGTACAGGTGATAACTCACAGCCCACCTAGACCCCAACTGCCCTGGGCTCTCGCTAGGTTTTGCGAACACACAGAGAAACCCCAAATCCTGATTTCCCGAAGGCTCTGTGTGCTGAAACTGCTTACATCTGCTACACATCCATCATGCAAATACCTTTTGCCCTACTCCACCACTGCTGTCTGTAAGTTCCAGGCTCCAAGACACATCCACACTCATACACACACCACTCAGGCCATTCATCATGATGCACCCACCATCAAGATGCGGATCACAGCTCCCACTCCGCGAGTTAGGAACGGAGCCTTCATCTATTATAATGGAGGGATTTGTCTTGGTTGGTCCTTCACAACTTCACAAATCTATGAGAATTTGATACAAAGGCTGACTCACCTTCATGATTTTGTTTTCTATAATAGACAAACTCTGAAGCCCTCCTTTCACCTACCGTTCAGGTTCATAGTTTAAAACACTTCTAACCTTATCATTCCTCAAGCCCACGACATTACAAGAATATTACGAGCCGGAGGATTCACTTATAACAATACCTCACAGTTTTAATAAAAGCAAAAGCCTTAGCAGGTCCTTCCCTTGGCTTAAAGACCTTGTTCATGACCCCCTGTGAATCTGCAGAATCTACAGACAGACAAGCATCTTTTTAAAAAGGCAAGGGCATAGAGGGCCCGGAGATTCAAGAACATATTCTTTTAATCAAACTCTACTGCATTCTGAGAAAAGAAGAACTTTGCTATGACTGCAACATTGTAATCGGTCTACTTCTGGCTTAAACTGCATTATGAACAGGTCACTGGACATTAACATGAACAGAAGAAGAAAACGCACACCTGATAATCATACAGGACCTGCCACTAAGACTGGATGCCCTAGAAAACCAATAATATACAGTGTAGTTGTTAAAAATTCAAAGATTTTTCTAAATTTCTACATAATTAAATCATTAACATGTAAATAAGGCCATTCAGAGTGGTTTAATGTGAAATGCACCATTCTAGAGAAGTTTGTTGAGTCGGAATTGTTCACAACAGCAGTGATAGGAACCACATATTGAAAACATTTAAAGACAAAATAATACCAATATATAAAAATTCAGAAGATATTTTTTGGTTCGCTGTTCATTTTAGGCCCTGCGATGGACTGGCGCCCTGGTCAGGGTGTGTCCTGCCTTCTGCCCAATGACAGCTGGGATAGGCTCCAGCACCCCTCCGCGACCCTGAAGGATAAGCGGTTTAGATGATGTGTGTGTGTGTGTGTGTGTGTGTGTGTGTGTGTTCATTTTGGACAGTATATAAAACACTATACTTGCATCATGGCTTTATTAGAAATTGAAAGACACCTGAATTGGTAAATGTCTCTACAAACTCAGCATTTCAGATCAGTTCTGAATGACATTTACAATCTGTGGTCCTGTAGGGTTGGGGTCCTCAAAGGTGATTTTCCTGCTCTTAACACTGCAACTAAACCTGGTAATTAACTGACGGGACTCCAGCCCTCCAGAATTTGAATTTCAGTGGAATTCCCCTTTAAAGGGGACCAGTCATGCTGTCTTCATCAACTGTACACCATGAAATACTTCAAACAAAAACACAGCAAAACAACAGAACCTACAATGCAGTATTGCTACATCTCCCAGAAATCCTCAGTGCTTTTTCAGTTGGTGGGAGGATGGCTATGACTCTGCTCGACATGAACGACCACATACAGTTCACTTAATGACTGCATCCCATAATGCAACTCATATGTAACCATGGATGCAACAGCCTGGTGCCCATGTGACCCTGAATGATGAATCAATCTGAAAATTGTCGTGGTTTTTACTTTGTTACAAACTATTTTGAGTCAATGAATGCCTGAAGACTGCAAGCAGACACTGGATATATTCCCAGGTGATGCTCTGCCAGGTCTGTAATGAGCCATTTTTAGTTCCTGCTTGTTTCTGCCTTGAGTCTAGTCTTCAGTAAGTGAAATGTATGCTCAGAGGAGTTCAGTTAGGGTGACTGATTCATCCAGTCAAGACCATTCCACGTTTTGACCCTGAAAAACTTGCAGCGTCCTGCTGCAAGGTGATGCTCCAAAAGTTCTGAGGCACTTTGCTGAATCTGAACAGTTGCAATGCTTCTGCACACTTCAGAATTCATCTTGCCGTCTGCAGTCATATCACTGATGTTTCACAGATGAAGTGCTATACTCTGGATCACAAGCAATTCCTTTTCTCCTTTCCTCATTCTTTCACTCTGGTATAGTGTGATCTTAATCTTGTTTGTCCATAAGCCTTTGTCCCAGAACTGTACTGTAGTTTTCAGTACTTTTTTATAAACCGTAACCTGGCCTTTCCATTCTAGAAGCTTATCAACAGTCTGCATCTAGCAGTAAACCCTATGGAGTCATGCTAATGTATCTTCTCTTGGTGGTAGTCTTTGATACGTCTGTACGTATGTCCTGGACAACGTTCTTAGTCTGTTTAACTGTTTGATAATACTTTACTTAAATCCTACTACAGAACAATGATATAAGCATAGCATAAACATTGTCATGACAGATTATGTTCAGTAAATACCCATTGTTAACAAGACAATTACTAGTCATGGTAAAATGACACTTACATTACTGAACAACATCTGCTAAGCAACTCATAACAGCATGTGTCATCTGCCATGGCACGCTTATGGCATGGTTATGTCATTATGTAGCAGGGTTAAAAAGAAGTGTTATCAACAGTTTTTATTCATGACTAAAAGTACCATTAAGTCATCTGCTACTTTGGTCAGTTACAGTCTGCGAAGCTGTTAAGCTCAACAGTGCATAATTACTTCTTAACAATATACCAAACAGTTGATTCTGACACTCCTAATGTTTTGGTTGCATCTGGTGTTTCAGCTTAATGAAGGACAGCAGCAGAATCTAGACGCAAATACCACATCTAGAAGCAACTCTATACTTTTTATTAGCGGCTGACAAAGAATCAACTTAGCAGTCAATGGTCCAATTACTTATGGTCCCCTGAAATGAGGCTCTGTATAACAAGGACAATGATTCCTATATGGGTCACTCAACATAGAGGTAACTATCCTTAAAGACTGTGTCTGCCGGGTCTTAATGGACCACAGCAGAAAATGACCACCAGACAGAAAAATTGATGATCGCTGACAAACCAGATTAAAATATAGTTCAGTTAATTGGTCCAAGAAAAAGGCCAGCATGAGAACTGGAAAGGAGGATGATGCACAGAGGATTTCAATGCATCAGTAAAACAAGGCACATGCCACTATACAGGCTGTCTTAAAGATTTACTCAAAATGTTATGTGACAGAAAGTATTTGGACACTTTAACAATTGGTCCAAATACATTGTCATATATTTTAACAAGTTTAACAAAATGATACTTATTCCAGAGACAAACAACTTGAGCACAACATCAAAGTGATGGGACACTCTGTGTGTGGAGAAAGCCTGGATTAGTGTAGTTCTGTTTAACACAATCCATATATTCCTAAAAGTGATAGGATGTTCACTGCACAGCTCTCAGTTTTAAATGGCAGGTTTCTCAGTCAAGTACAAAAATCATGGGCAAAGAGTGGTAGACTGCATGGTGTGACAACATTGCTTAACGCAAGGATCAAATACCTATTCTAATACCTCAAATATGCTAACCTGTTTGTAAAGACAACAACCAAATGTGTCAGTTACTGGGGTGAGGGGAAAACATATCATATTGTGAAATTTGTTTATCAGTACAGCATATATATATATATATATACACACACACACACACACACATTTATATATATATATATATATATATATATATATATATATATATATATATATATATATATATATATATACAGAGAGAGAGAGAGAGAGAGAGAGAGAGAGGTCAAGCACTGATGTTGGACAAGGAGGCCTGACAATCGCAATTGACGCTCCAATTAATCCCAAAGGTGTTCAGTGGGGTTAAGGCCAGGGCTCTGTGGAGGTTGCACTGCACAAAGACTGGAAAAAATAGTAGCCTGGTCTGATAAAGCTCGATTTCTGCTGAGGCGCAAAGATGGTAGGGTCAGAATTCGGCACCAAACAGCATGAATCCCTGGACCCAACCTCAACCCCAAGTCTTCTAATGGATACTTCCAGCATGATAATGCAGCATGCCTCAAAGCAAACGTTATCTCAAGCTGGTTTCATGAACATGACAAAGAGTTCAATGTTCTTCAGTGACTGTCCTTCCCAGTCACTGGATCTGAGTCCAGCAGAACACCTTTGGGATGTGGTAGAACAGGAAATTCGCAGTATGAACTCATGTCAACAAGGACCAGAATCTCAAATGAATGTGTCAAAAATCTTGTGGAATTCATACGATTGAGGCTGTGTTGAGAGCAAAGAGAGGCCTTGCCAGTATTAGTATAGTGTTCCTAATAAAGTGTTCAGTTAGTGTACATAATTTTTAACAATTTTCTAAGGGACCTAAAACTTGCACACTGCTGTGTGTGTCAGTAAAGCATTTATTTGCTCAAAAAAATACAATACATATAAATACTGTTCAATAATCAAATAATCAAATCTGACATTTGTCAAAATTGAGTTATACATATATAGATAATCACTTACTGATTATCATGATTGATTCTGTGGTGTAAAAAGGTATCAGAGTATTTATCTTAAAAAGGTAAAAGGTTCCTTCTTGAAAATGGCATACTAATCTGTTTCTGTCTGCATTACCCAATTCGTATAGCCGATAAATGTGGGATAATTAATCAAAATTCATGTTTTAACCATGTGCCCATGCTTAGCAATAAGTTCTTTATAGTAGCTTGGCGATTATGCCTATTTAAATTATCCTTTTTAAACAATTTAGTAAGAAGTTATAGTAGCAAAATGTTGAAAGTTCAAAGGGTAGTAACACAACTGTATTTCATTTTATTTTTTTATATAAAAACTCACTGCCAAGATACATTTTTAAGAGTTGTAACAATTTGCAATTTGCTTAGGTGCCTAAGACCTTTGCACAGAACTGTATGGATGAACAGGGGAAGTTCATCCATATATGGCAACAAACCACAGAGCGCATTTAGTCTAATTTCCGCACCGAACCATCTCAGTATGAATGATGAATAAGCTTACAGAGCCACACCCGGCTCCAATCACGCTCTCACTCCTACGCGTAGCGGCCCGGCAAGAAGACCGATTGTGAGAGGAAGTGAATGGAGGGTTGGCAGGGGGGCATTTCCCATGTTACATCAGAAAGTGAGCTGGCATGGCGGTGGCTGTGCTGGGCATTATTTGCGGGCGTGGCCTGATGCAGAGGGCCCAGCAGGGCCAGGAAGAGCTTTAGCGAGCAGATGGGAGAACCCTGCAGAGCTACAAGCCTTCATAAGCTTAGAGCCGAGCGCTCTCCACAGACTCACTACTGCGCTAACATCCACCCAATTTATTAGCAAATGACAGCCATAACATATGGATAGAACAGCATCCATGAACATTATAATATGGAAGGAACTATGAACGCATGGCTACCTAATCTGGCAGTCTATCCAGTGCTGAGACACACATCAGCAAACGCAGCTGTTAAAGTTGGTGCAAACCACGTTGGTAAAGAAAAGTTCTGAATGTTTCCAGCATGCACTCCAAAAATGTGAAAGCTGGACAAAATGTACATTATATTAACTGTCCTAATATGAATGAATATTCTAAGCTCAGGAAAGTCCAGGTTAAGTTCCACCGGTCCAGATCTGATCTTTTACCTTACCGCAGGGCATCTCCAGCAATTTCTAACAATTATCACACCAGCTAATTTGTCTCTGTGACAGATAAACAAATGGTATGACTTCAACACAAGGTCATTACCAAGGGACCACTGGCTAATATATTTACTTACATCTTGCAAAACCAACAAAAAAAAGACTAAGGCGGCTACACAATTGGCCACTTGGGAGCAAGACTGAATTCCCACCATGGAGCATAACAAAGCAAATAATCACATTAGAGGCCCAGGTCCCAAACACATCGACGAAACATGCTGTGAAAGAACCACAGCAGTTAAGTGACCGCAGTGTAAAAACACTGTATGTAACCGGCAGAATCACATTGGTTTATATATATATGGACACATTGGACAGATTTTTAGATCTGACATACCATTCACACCAACATTTGATAACATTTTAATTGCACCCCAGAAGAGCAGAATGTTTAGGTGACGACTGGCTGCTGTGCTAAAATGTTTGCATTTTATTCACTTCATTCTGCTTTTGTAACTGAAATTTGTCTAAAGTTCATTAAAATTCATTATACACGATAATAATAAATAATATTGGGTTTTATTATGTATTTTGTTAAGTGTAACACTATCATATATAGCCCAAAATATTATTAATTATTATTATATTATAGTCTTAGTTCAACTTAGCATTATAACTATTGGGATTAAATGATGGCGAGGTTATTCTGTCCCTTCCTCTCTAAAACTTATTCAGAATCACCACCTAAAGTCAAATGAATATGAATCAAATATTCGTTCATTTCTATTATTAAATAAAAACATACTAGTAATAATTTCTATATGATAGGACTGTATATTGTACTATATAGTTTACAGTATATATTGCATATTATCTTATATTGTATACATACACAGTGTGCATGATACTTAGATACAAATACATGTAAACATTTTTAATGACACTTAAGTCTCTTTTCACTGCTATTGCACAGAATTGTATAGTATTATAATTTGTACTCATATTTCATACCGTACACACATTCTGTTTACATTATTTCACATTAACTAGACATTAACTAGACAGTGCAACTCTCTGTTTCTCTGTGCACCACTTGAATCTGACATTTCGACCTGCCCTGAGGAACATCTGAATTTTGGAATCAACAAAAAAAACAAATGACTCCCAGTTAGGGCATCATAGAAAGAATAAATTACATTTTCAAGCTGCAGTGAACAGATTTTGATATTTAATAATGATAGAAAACAGTTCAGCTTCCAGTTACCTCAGACGGAGGCATCGCCCTCAGCTGGTCTCAAGAACAATTCCAGAGTCCACATTACCCTGAGACCGAGACAAGATCAGGTCCGAGATAAGACTGAGACTGGACTCAAGTACTACAACATTGCAAATAGGTATTGGTTTAAACTGTCTACCAGCTATGCTGAGGGATGCACAATGATACTGGAATCACACTGATAAATATCAATCATATCTTTAAGCAGATATTTGCTTAGAAAAATAATGGCATTGGATAGATGTTTAGATCTGACCAATGTTTCAGATTGATCTTTGATGACGTGTTTATTGTACTCAGCAGAACAGTTGTATCTCTCAACAAACAACAGTTTTAATACTCTGTATAAATGATTATGTATCATCATTGGTATCGGCATCAGCAGATTTAAACATATATACAGTAAATATCTGCATCAGTCCACTATTCCCATATCAGTGCATATCTAAGAATGCTATTGACTAATACACCATATGATACTTGGCAAACACAAGCAGCAGGGAATACATCCTTCTTTTGGTGCTGAGTAGAAACTTGTTGGGCTGCTTGTGCTGTGACAGTCTGAAAATGTGCTCAGCCTGAGGTGAGACTTTCTGCTTTATTTGATTTGCTGGTTTATTTGCTGAGATCACAGGCTATGTCTTCTCTTCATTAGTGCTTTCGCTGTAATTTCGTTTGACTGCACAGAATCACCTCAATCGACAGCACCCAATACCCTCTGGACTTAATTGGATAGATCACAGACAGTGTGCCTGGTGTATTAGCGCTCCTTATTATTGTTTCTCACATTGATTTGTTTGCTGGATGGTCCTCCGCAGTCGCTGCAAGACTGAAGTGCTAAAGTGTCCCTATCATGGAAAACTTACTTTTATGAACTAAAACAGCCTGATGGAGAATGTGGACATTGTTAAATGTTTCAAAACATACCATTCTCTCCCCAGTGCGTACAATCATATGGAAACTAAGCTGCAAAAGAAGCACATTTTGAATTCACTGATCTCACAAAAACGAATGAATCTACATATATCCACCAATTCAGCCTACAGCAGTTTACATACCATTTACAACAAAGTAATAAGTAGGGCTGGCATAATAAGTAGGGTAACAAAGTTACGTCACTACTACAGAGTATCGTCTTCCAACACTGAATTAGTCAGTCTTAGCATCCGACAGCCAGTAAGCAGTGTTTCCTCTCGATGCTTTGCAGCAGTGGCCCACCGCTGCAAAATTATTGCCGCCACTGCTTTAGAATTTTATGAAATGTCATAAAGTTGCAATTACAAAACTCTACAGAGGGCTTTTAATTTGAAACGACAGTTATAGGAAGTGGACGCACATTGTACGAACAGTCAGAGCTGAGTTGAGCCAAGTGCCGAATTAAACGGTTGTCAGTGTATTGGACTATTCAGACAGTTTTAGCAAGCTGTAGTTAGTGAACTGGCCAAATGAGCACACTGTAAGGACATTGGATCGACCTTATTTTGCAATGTTATTAAGCTGAGTTTTACATTTTATGGACTTTTGTGGACAGTAGTGGTCCGAACACAAATAAAGTGGGTCAAAAGGAGCTGTTTATCTGTTTTATTCTGTGCAAACCTGGCTACTTGCTTGTTGTAATATGTTAATGCTACACACTTAAAAATTATGGTTCCTCAAGGGTTCTTTAGTAAATGGTGCTATATAGAACCATAAACACTCAAAGAACGCTTTGAATGATTAAAGGGTTTTTTCGCATCGTTATAGGGGTCTTCAGACTGATGGAGAACGTGCTGTAGAAGCTTCTTTATAAAACCATTTTGAAAAGGGTTCTATATAGCATAAAAAAAATGGTTCGTCCATTGTAAAAAGCCTGACATTGTAACAACAGAAGAACCCTTTTTGGTGCTATATAGAACCCTTTTAAAACGGATTCTATACAGTCAAGTCACATTATTATGACCATTTCCTATTTTCGATGGCGGTCACATGTCGTGAGCTGGCTTGGTGGGTATATAAGGTGTGGAAGGCACTCTCAGCTGATTTGGGTATGAATCCATGCTTGCAGATCATGTACACCTATACATGCTGACTGTCTTCTCTGGGGCGGATGCGATCTTCCAGCAAGACAATGAGACATTATACGGCTAGAAATGTCCAACATGGGTTGGAAGAGCATGACCAAGACTGTCCAAGCACTACCCTGGCCCCCTATTTCCCCAGACTTGAACCCAATTGAGCATCTGTGGGACCACCTTGAGCGTGTTCGCTCTATGGATCCTCCCCCACGCACCCTCCAGTAGCTGTAGGATGCACTCCAGTCAGCATGGCTCCAGATGCCTGCTGACAACCTACCAGGACCTTAATGAGTCACTCCCAGCCCGTGTAGCTGCTGTCCGTGATGCACACGGTGGATACTCTGGATATTAGCTGGTAGTCATAGAAATGTGACTCGACTATATAGATGTATATAGAAACCATCTACAGGTTGGGGGGGTGGGGCTTGGCATGATCTGGCCTGTCACCGCTGCTCAAAAAACACTGATAACGTGTTTGGAACATGCCTGTTCCAAAATCAAGACTGCTGATTGGCTGTCTAAAATACTTTACGCATGCATGGTACAAATGTCAGAACTTTTTGATCCTTTGCGGTCAGTAAATATTCTCATCTCCAGCACCTTTTACTTATTTCTGGTTTGTAATTTCAAAACGGTACCAGCATCAAATCAATCAGGAATCTGCATTTAAGTCAAGGTATCGGTATTGAAATATTTTGAACAATGCCCAGCCTAAGGAGTCATAAGGAGTGTTTCTGCTTGTACTGCATTCTGAATGAGGCAAAATACATTGCGACCAATCAGAACAGAGGTATTTTACATTTACCACTTTTAAAGGGTCAGTAACAAATAGAGCCTGTTTAATTATAAGGGATGAAGAGGGGTCGGAAAGGTGGTCAGGTAAAAATGAATTATGGCTGTTTTTGCACATAAACCACACTAACATCATAAGAGGACCTGAATAAAACACAAGAATGCTACTGGACATGGGCCCTTTTATAGTCATTCTCCCCTGTGGCGCTGGAACAAGGATTAAAGGACATGTACTCGTGATCATAGAGACAGATACTGGAAGAACTCCGGGAGAGGCAAAACAACCCCAAATCCATTTAGATGATCACACCTCACGTACGTGTTCACGAATGGCTTAAAAGGCATCACCCTGGACGGCTGACTGATGAACAGCTACAGGGCAGAGAGTGAAGATGGACTGGTTTAATTTGAGCTAAGAAACCCAGGCCTGCACTAATAACAGGATTCCGCTCCCCACAGCGGCTGCTGCACGGTTCCTGGAGCTGATCAGGAGGCGGAGAGAGCCACATGGGGAGTGCTTCTGCTACTGCTGACTCCATCATACAAAAACCAGCACTCGTCGAAACTCAAATAGAGGCACACACGGCTGCATTTGAAGCTGACACTAATGGGTTGACAGATTGACGTCTCTCTCCAATCTAACAGTACTTTCTATTTTTCTCCAGAGAGCTTTCAGAGCGAGGCTTGGATTATCATGGAGCAACTTTTAGACACTTCTACACTTCCTGCACTAGATTTCCCGAAGTGCAACATGTCGGCAGCACAGAGAATATCAACAACAAGCGGAGATCAATACAATGTTCAACATGATGGGAGAATATGACCCGGGGACGTGCTGGTCTAGAAAAAGTCACGGCGGGGTGGAGGGAACAGGGGAACTCTTGTAACGAGAAAACAAAGGTGGGATGTGTCGTGGTTGTGACCACGGTCCACACCTGGTCTGAACTCTTCCAGGCTCCTGCACATGAGAGACAGATCAATGGGCTCAAACCTGAGTCATCCATACTACACACAGCGCAATGACCAGCCACTCACCTCTCTGAGGAGATAAGAGAGAGAGTAGGAGGACAGGGGAGACGGGCATCGCTGAGAGAGTTTTAGGTGCAGAATTACTCACACACCTGTGCCTGAGGCTGCCAATAGATACAATCAGGGACTTCAGAGCAATAAAACGCCAGCTGAGCTCCCTAACAGCCTGAAGGAAGGGTTTGAGGGCAAGACATCATCAGAAAATCAAGAGAGCCATAACAAATTGGGGGTGGGCAATACAATGATGCTTTATACGTATAATAACAAATTACAATAAGCTTTCATGAGCATCGTGGATAATCAGAACTTAAATAACACTGTTTCATAAAAAAGAGCATTACCTTCAAGTCGTGTCATCAATCAGTAGTCTTCATCATGCCCACATAAAGAACTCTGAATCGAAGCTGGTTTTCTCTATGGGAAAAATGAATAGCACTTTCTAACACTGTTGCCCTGTAGTAAATAAAAAATGTTCCAGAGCTGATACATTTTGCCATACGAGGATTTTTATTTTATTTTTTTTTACCAAATATCAGTTTATTCTTTAAATTACAAGATGTTTAAAGTGTAGAAATACAAATGTTGCTACATGTAAGCTAACACTGCTGCACAATGAACTGACATTATAAGACTGGCAACCTGACAAACCTCACAAACCAGCAAGCTTTGTTACAAGTGATAGTTAAGCTGCTTAGGCAGAAGTAGCCCACAGTCTGAGTAGCTGGTGTTTATGTTTTGTTTACAGTTTATTGTCAAAATGTCTTCAAGTATCCTAATGTTCTATTTTTGCCATATCACCCATATCAATCAATCAAGACATGTGTGGTGTCTGAAGGTTGCTTCACTAGTTTTGCACCAAGTTAGGAGACAAATGTAGCTAATAATCCTTATTGACATCCTTATCTATAGTATAGATAGAAGAGATAAAAAGTATAGATAAAATTCAGGCTTCAATATGGCTGCTAATAGTGTGTTTAGCTATGTGACATACTGTTAACTATAAATATGCACAAAAGTATATCATAAGGTGTCAGAAATTACAGAAGCAAGTCTGTCTGAGATTACTTAACATCTCAATGCAGTTTCAAGTAAGTGCGTGGCGATGTGGACATGCAGTTTGCATTATGCTAATTTAGGGTATAAACACTACTTGTTAAGGTCGCAATATATTTTAAATGGAAAATATGATTCTGAGCAAATCGTTTTAGCCAAAACAACCCAATAGTTTAAGTTTATATGGTGTGATTTACAATGGCTTCTAAACAGAACTTCTAATCACCACTTTGTGTGTCCTAAGCCCTCCCCCTGATTGTGATTGGACCCAATCAGCGCAGGTTTGTTCTAAAACCTACCCAGATTGGTCTTAGTCACTGCAGTTGATCTCCTTCTGACTGTGATTGGTCTTAATCACCAAGTTATTTGTCTTGAGACCTCCCCCTGACTGTGATTGGTCATAATCACTGCATCATTTGTCCTGAGACCTCACCCTGACTGTGACTGGTCCTAATCACTACGTTGTTTGTTCTGAAACCTCTCCCTGACTGCGATTGGTCCTAATCGCCACATCATTTGTCCTGAGACCTCTCCCTGACTGAGATTGGTCCACAGGTCACATGGCTGCCTGTCACAATGCATGGAAAGTGTCTTTAACACCGGCTACAGTCAGAAAGACATACACAGTTCTTTTTAAGGTCACTTGCAGTGCAGGTGTTTGCAGTAGTTTTATTTCATTAAGTTCACTGTGTAAAACATACCGCTGCATTTAGCTACATTTGCCTCATCCCTCCTGTACAAAACTAAAGATGCAAACTACATTTAAAGTAAGGGTGAAAAATGATTCAGTTTTTTAGCAGAGCACATCTGTGCAACGGAACATATTCTTCCATATTCTTCTAAACAAGCAGGCCTTGGCTTCTCACTCCCACGCTGCTCAACATCAGTGTCAAGATGGCAGCACCTTATTTTGGACCTAATGCCACACCAACCACAGGACAAATCGTGCCTACTCGTAACAAGAATCAGATTAGAAATCAATGCAGAGGCTCTCATTTTCAAATGTTCCTCCTCCCTCCCACCCACCCAAACACCCACTCTCAGAACGACGGCCTCAGCTGACATCACCCTTCCCTTCGGTGCTGCTTCAATCAGTGGGCTGGAGCGAGTGGGAGCTGAGTGACTCTCCCTCACCCGCTGCGCCCAGCCCAGTCAGCAGAGCGCTGTAGGTTGACCGCTCATCCACTCACCCTTGCACTCCCACTTCACACGTTCTGCGCTCTGTGGGAGTGGGTGGGGTGTGCACACACACACACACACACACACACACACACACACACACACACACACACGGCAGGCAGAGTTCTTCTTTACAGATAAAGTCCATCGTGCAAAAGTCCATTGCACAAAAGACTATCACAAATGCTCACTGTACAAAAGTCAAACACACAGGAATCCCTTTGAACACCCTCCACCCCTCAAACTTTTTTCACAAAATAATAAAAGCCTAATCCTCAGAGCCTCAGAAACAGAATAAAATATCAGTCAGTTTGCTCTGGGCAGAACCAATATTTAAACATTTCTGTTCTTCTGCTCCAACCCAATATAAATGTTTCTAAACCACCTAAAACAACTAAACAAAAATAGTAGGTTTGGAAAAGACCTGGAACGTAAATCGGCAGCATGCTCCAAAAAGAAGCAAATAAATATCCCATAATTTACCCGGGGTTGTTATGATCAAAATATGCTCAAATGTACGTAGCAAATTAAAAAAATCCCTTGACATATTAGCTGCTTAAATGTCTACTTATGTGTCATGATTTTGAATCACAAACATACAACATACATGTCAGTTAGTGTGGCAAAAACATTTGGGAGTTTGGGTTAAAGATATGAACAATATGCTTGTGGGCTACGATGAACAATAAAAAATAATGTTATTAACAAGTTACAGGGCATTCCAATTAATGTTTCTGTTCCAAAACAGTTAATTATGATTACATTTTTTTTCTGGTTTTGTTTTTTTGTTTTCTGAACTGGTTCTGAGTCCTGCTTTTAATTTCATAAAGAGTTCCATAAATACATTTTTCTAAGTTCAAACCCTTTTGACCACCATCCTACATTCAAGATCACCCATTTTATCCCATTTTCACTATTCAAATATCTGCATTTGTAAACAAACTGTATACAAAAAGAAAATAGTTTATTTTATAATTTTATCTATGAGCAATTTGACCTACTAGCAGCTGACCTAAGGAATAATAACTCACTTTTTTAGTAATTAGAAGTTAGATATTTTTTTTTATTATTATTATTTATTTTATTACTTCCATATCTGGTGCTACCATTTCAACTGACAATACCTGCTGCTGGCATCTTAACATTCTCTGCAGTTTAACAATGCATCAGTCAGCCTGAACCATTTCTGTGGAATTATCATTAATAAAAAACATGTCTTTCTAACTCAAAAAACAAAATAAATTATTATAATGAAATGAAGACTTAAAAACGTGGAACCTGGCAGTGAAAGATGTTGATATTGAGGTACTGTGGTATTTCAATTTGTACTACAATTTGGAATAAAAAGTCACATTACACTGTGAAATAGGAAAGGATATTATCCAAAATAGGACAATACTATCCAGTTAAAACTTAATAGTATTATCCTACTTCCAGCTTTGGAGAACAGCAGACTAATTGTATGCCAAGGTATTTTCGCTCAAATTCTAATTACAAGAATATTTTTGAATGCAGACAAACTAGAAGTAGAATTTGCAAAGGAGATTCCCATTCAGAGAAATTTTGTGAAGACAGAGAAATTAGAATTTTTAGCGAAGATTCCAACTGCAATTCCAAACTTTGGGAATGTGCTATGAGCTAATCTGTTCTTACAAGTGGTTCTTCAAGAGACCCTGTATCTTTTAATTATTGAATTCACACATCTCACTAAGGCTTGTGTTCTTCCTCCTCGTAGATCAGCGCGCTCTGACCGATTAACATCAGTGCGCACAGACACAGACATGAAGGAGCGAGACCGACACCCAACCTGACAAACAAACGATCTGCATGCGGCGTTATCAATCACCATTTGGCAAGAGTGTTTTTCCGCCGGCCTCTGACATCTTAACTCGAGTTCTTTTATCACTCTGTTAATTGGGCCCTGAATGAGGAATCAATCGGATCCATTGACCTCTTTCACAGCTCGCTGCTTTGACCCACCGCTGCTCATGACCTTTACACTCAAAGGCAGGACATCAGCAAACAGGACACATCGGTGACCTTTCTGCGGCTAATGCTGAGGAGCGTGCACCCTTTAAACTCCTCCTGAAACACTCTCTCCCACCTCACCGAGCACAACATCTCATCACAATGTATCATGAACACAGCATCTCTCTCCATGGGTCACAGCACAAATCCATTCTTTTCTCAGCAGAGAAAAACAGGAGAGGCATCATTGCTCGGAGAAGAGGAAACGAAAAGCAGGTCTGTTTTTCCTAAAGCAGATGGGGACGGGGTGATCTAGTTTTTGGATGATCTGTGATGGAAATGTACACACAGCACGGATATGCGCATTCTAATTATGATCTTACCTAACACAGTGTTGGCATTACATTCTGAGACTGTCCGTGGCCCCATTCACACTTGGTATTAATACGTTATTTGTCATAATATGTAATATTCTGTGGTGCAGTTTTACATCCTTCAGTATCATTAGTTTGACAATTCACAAATTTGTATCTTTTTACATTTTTAATCTGTTTAGATTCTATCACTACACTACTCAGCATGCATTACGCAAATACATCACACAACCATTGGGAACCTGTGGTGTCAACCAGTCCTCACTGCCAGCCTAACCACTGGTTTACAGGTTAATAAACGTAGCCAAGCTAGCATTAGACTCTTACCTCTGAACGGTATTGTAAAGAAATTTACTTCTCTTTCTCGCACAAACCCTTTCAGCTGGAGAAAAGAAGCCAAACTGAGATACAATATCTGGCTATCTAGCTAACTTTAGCATTCAGCTTGTTCTCCTAATCTGTCATTTAAGTAATCCTCCGTTCTCTCCAAGGTATCTATGACTTGAAGATAGTTACTACAGTCAACTAAAAGCCCGCCCTGAAAATCAACCCCAAAGCAGCTGTGGTTTTTTAAACATTTTCCCAATAATCAAGATCAGATCGAGATCATCAGGGGCTGGGGTTCCCAATTCCAGTCATGGCGACATCATGCTTTGCACGTTTTTGTGTTTTCCATACTCTACACACCTGACCAAGCTATATGATTATCCCAAAAAAATATAAGAATATAAGAATATATATATAAGAATGTTTTGGCCAAAGACCTTTTAAAACGATCATAAAACAATGTCACAGTCATCAGACAAAGTATTCATAACCATTTTATATAATAACTTTCTGTGAGGGAGCTCTTGAGACATTATGTCTTCAGATGTCTGGTTCATATCACCACCACAGTGAACAATTCTGACTCTAGCGAGGAGAATTTCATATCATGCAATTCTAAATGACGATCTTCATGCGGGAACGATTTAATTACACAGAAATTTTGAAAATTGGTTGAAATTTCCCTTTAAAGTAGCTGATTCCACTAATTACAAGGAGTTTCTGGATACTTTTGGACATACAGGCAATGTGTGCGTAAAGAGTTTTTTACAACGCCTTTGAATGCGTCTCAGCTTTTAGAATCAAAACGATCCATTTTATAACCATAAGAATGTTAATGTGAGCCTCTGAAGAAATCAACTCCCAAAATATGCGCACCGTATGCGGGTCACCGTCACAGTCAGCTCCACACTGACACTAGATTCAGTCCAGTTTCACTGTAGAACTGAAACAGGCCAGTCAGTTGTATTGATTGTGCACCATGCGTAAAGGAAGAAGGCATTAACTCCTGTCTTGTCACATCTCTATGGGAATCTGACTCGCTGAGAGAAAATTACTGGGCCGTATCTGAAACTCACTGCTCTTCCCCAAATAGAAAGCCTGATTCCATCTGCTGCTTGTCCAGAAGATACTGTTTAGGGGAAATCAGGCTGAGGGAGACAGCAAAGCTGATGCAAACAAAATAGCACTAAAAATAGCAAAGCACTGTTTTCAGGACACTCGTGACAAGTAACATACTTTAAATGAATGTCCACAGTATCAGTCTGATCAGAAATTAAGCCATCGTGTGCAGTTCTTATCACACATTTTCTTATCAGCACTTTTATAAACAAATATGACAAGCTTCTGCTCCCATTTCACTGGTCTTAGTGGTCTATCCAAAATGAGTCATCTAGTGCCAAAAGTTTTGCAACCAGCAGTGGCCAGGCCACATCAGTATTCAAAGACTGATGAGAAGTCAATTTGGGAAGAAAATAAATAAAATAAAGCTCTTCTATTCCAGACTAGGCTATTGATATTCAGGAACATCTGGGATATCAATTAGGAGGAGTGCACCAGTGCATAAGGTCTTTGAATGTTAAGGCAAAACCAACACGAGAGTCGGACAGCAATTCAAATACCCTGAGTGACCACGGTTGAGCTTTCTAACACATAAAAATAAGAGAAAAATGATTGTGGGGTGAAAAAACTACAATAACAAATCCTTTGAGTGAAACACACCTTGATTACTTTCAAATCAGTACAAAAACAAAACAAAAAACACAAGTTATCCAGTAAGCGACCCACAGGCCACAAAAAACATCAGACTGTATAATATGACAGACGTAGTTGGCCCCAAACCCACATGCACTGATTACCAGAATTATAAATATGATACATACAGCTTAACTGCGAGAAAAAAAGTTGAACCAATTTTCTGCATAATTGAATCATTAAGATATAAACAAAGTCATTCAGAGTAGTATGATGTTAAACGCTTTGTTCCAAAACAACAATCAGAACTGTTCACAGTGGTGGTCATGGAAACGAGACATCTAAAGAAATGTACTACTACTTTTTCCAGATCTATCACTATTTTTACCTTCATCAGCATTTCATATAAAAACTCCAAAGACATGTAGGTTAACTGATGGTTTTGGATAGTAAGTAAGATGCTTATATCTGTTTCTCTATGATGAACTATTTTGACTATTATGACTTTGTTTACATCTCAATAACTAATTTATTTAGTCATTTTGAAAAATCAGTGGAACTCTCCTTTAAAAGATGAAGTGTAATGTACTATGTGAGCTTTGGTGCACTAATATAAACAGTACCTAATTAATGTAATATATAATTAGATATCAGAAGTAAGTACACACGGGACAACAGTGCATAGATTATAGTGCATGTTCAGAATATTGGCCATACTTTTCCTAAATGAGGTGTAAAACAGGGCAGCCAATCAGATCAGAGATCATTTATGCAGATCAGTTTAAAAGGTGCAGTAACAAAAACAGCCTGTTTAATTTCAGGGGATGAAGACAAGTTGGGAAATGGTCATATAGAAACATAGCGCATGAACATCATAAGTGGACCTTAGGGGAGGAAAAAAAAGAAAAAAGAAAAATAAATAGAAAAAAAGGTCAAATCTGGGCCCTTTAATACACCCACAATACATATAATGGTTCATTTTATAGAAGAAAAAGTTTCATTTAAGTATAGCAGCCTATGGCCAAGACCACTAGTCAAGTCCTGTTGGTTACCACTAACACAGCTCAGTGGGTGACAGAAACCTATAGAGAGGAATTTGTGCCAAATTGAAAAGCAATCACTTCAGTGGAAAAACATGAAATGCAACACATATATCATTACCTTCTCATTATGACATGAAGAATATGGGCCAAAATGAAAAACAAAACCTCTATTACCTGTTCTAATGTCGCTGGACCTCTTCACTGAAAACACAATGCCTGAGGATTTGCTTTTTAAAAATGAAATGCTGTATTTGTGTCAGAATTTAATACCGTCCACACTGATGGCTATATTGCTTTCCACTGTGCTGTACTTAAACAATGTTAAATCAGCATAATGGATGTTTTACTTTTCATATTGGCACGTTTTCCACGTTACTGTTTAAACACAATCTCACATGTGAAATGCATTTTAATGAAGCATATATATTCAAAGTACAAAAAAAAAGTCAAGTGACATCAAAACCTCTGTAACAGGGGCTTTACTTCTCATTTATTTTCAGTATGTCACCTGTGGAAAAGTAATGCCACACTGTATTCCACTGTTTTCACTGTTATGAGTGCACTTCAATAAGGAAAACTGATTTAAAAGATTGCACAGTGGAAAGGAATACAGCAATGCCTTCATTACATTTCAGGATGGACTGTACTCAGTTCTGACACAGATTCAGTGCTTGATTTTTTTAAGCAAATTCTCTGACTTTTTTTCTGTAAATAATGAAGACGACATCAGAGATCAACATGATTACAGTGTAATAAAGTTTATGTTTTTCATTTTTGGCCTGTATTCTGCCCGTCACGATGGAAAATAAATGTCATGTGTGCATTGCATTTCACGTTTTTTCCACTGTAGTGACGGCTTTTCAATTTGGCACGAATTCCTCTCCATAGGGAGAAGGTTCACAGAGGCTGCATCCCAAACTGTATACTACCACACTAGATAGTATGTCAAAATAGTACACCCCCAGTAGAGGCCCAATCATTAGCGTATTATGTGTAGTGCAGTAGTATGTGCTTTTGGACGCAGCAACATTGTTTACGTGAAGATGATAAAACTTTTGCTTCGTTTGCGCCTGCGAATCGATTCACTTCTGAATCGTCCAAAAAGAACCGACTCCCTGGTGAATCGTCCATTTCTGTTTCTCACTGCACACAGCTCTAATTTCAAAACAACGTGCCAGGAGTGGCTCAGCTACACTTAGCAGTTCCTACACATGCTTCTGAATAACTCACTCGCAGGTACTGAGGATATGAAATGTTCTCAGTATGTTAACTGTCTGCTGACAGAGATGATAACAGTGACACTCATGTTTGTGTAAAGCTTCTTCAGTAAACAAACTGCCTGAGCAGCACATTCGCGTCTTATTGAGCAGCGCGGATAAACCCGAGGCAGCCCCTCGGTACCTGAACTCACAGGCAAAATGTAGGGAAAATAAAACGTTCACGTTTATAAGCTCAGCTGGAGAAGCAGCCATGAAACTGTCACACTCACCTCTCTCAGGGTCGGGCGGCATGAGCACGACAGGCCTGCGCACTTGCCCGATTAATATAGATAAAGATTCAGCTGTTGGATTCAAATGCTGCTGATTTTACACACGCCTTATATCGTATTACCTATTTAAGCTAAAGTGTCCTCGGAGCGTTGTTCATGTTGGAGAGAACGGGCGGTGGAGGGCAGGATTATGTTCAGGCGCTCTGCTGGACGCCCTCCGCGGCGGCGTGGTTTCAGCGTGTTTACAGGGGGATGATGGCGGCGTCCAGCAGCAGATCTCAGGTGTTGTCGCTGTACCGGAGACTTCTGAAGGAGAGCAGGAACTTCCCCTCCTATAATTACAGGTACAGATGAAGACGGAGTGTTTCTGATTCGAGGCAGCGAGGCGAGGATTCGCAGCTTTCCTCACTGACAGCGAACACGCACAACGAGGCTGAAGTTGGCTTCTTATCCTCCAGAGTCTTGTTCGAATTGTCCCGGTCCACCTTAAATGGTGCAGCAGTTATATTCTGGCTCCTGAGGCGCGAGAATGTAATTGCTGCACCTTTTAAGGTGGAACGGGAGAATTCGAACAAGAAGCTGGAGGATAGGAAAACTTTATATTTATTATTATTATTATTGTTATTATTATTATTATTATTATTATTATTATTATTGTCGATATTATTAAAATTATATATTTTTAATGTTCATGTATCAACACATACACAAGTAAGTAAGGGGTAGCAACTCTGTAAAACAGTTTCTCCACCCTGGTCCTGGAGGCCCACTGCCCTGCTTTTTTTTAGTGCTTTTCCTGCTTAACATACCCACTTTAACTTAATAATGGGCTGAGTAGTGAGATCAGGTGTGTTGGGAGCTGGAAAAACCACTAAAAAGTGCAAGACAGTGGGTCTCCAGGACCTGGGTTAATAAACACTGATTTAAAACAGATGCCAGGGGCTTAAAAATCAGCATACTAAAATATTAGTTAACAATCTCATGGCACACGTTCAACAAATTAGGTGCTAATTTGTTACAACAAAAATGCAGAGCAACCATATAGTGATGAAATTCAGCAAAGAAGGAGACATAGACCGTCTAAAGACATAGACAGGTCCGTTTACATTTGTGGATGAAAAATTGGACATAAGAATAACGATGTTCATAAAGAGGGTCATACACAGGTCACTAGAATGATCAAAAAACACTGAAATGCAGGCGGGAAGTGAATTTCCGCTTTGTGACAGCAGCACTGACTTTAGCTCAGGTGCTTTTGTGTAGAGCTTGTAACAGCATGATGTTGTCTTTTTCATTTATGGAATATGAAAGTGATGTGTATAATCGAAACATAGTGTCAACAATAAAAAACATAAACCAAAACCATGTAAGTTCATCACAGTTGACAAAAATAACATAATATTGCTTGAAGGAAAAAGAATTACAAGGAGAAAGGAGGGGGACAGCCCTTTTGTCAGGAGCATGATAACATTTTTGTAAAGTTAGAATCGTTAATTAAGTTATATAGTTTTAAAGTACTTTTTCATTCCCTTGATTTTGAAAAGAGTCTTAAATACGCACTGTGTTTTAAACACAGTGAACAGTGGGAGAGTTAAGCAATGCATTTTCTGTAAAGCAGCTTTACTGAAGCTGCTTTTCACTAATAAGCGAACTGAATGCGGGACTTTCAAGATCGGGGAAAACCCTCCAAGAGCGTGAAGTAGGGGCACTGAGAGGAATCAAGACTCAGAATGGAAAAAAAACTCTAAATACTAGAGATGTAATTATGAGTATTGATGGGTAGCAGAATCGGCTTGAGGCATGTCTATGCGACCTGGTCAAATTATGTTTTTGTTGATTTGGTAAGTGAAAATAAGCAAACACATCCTCTACACAAAACACCTCTACACATTTCAGTTCCCAATTACTGTTTATTTGCTGAATTCAACATATTGAAAGAGAAAAATCAGAAGCTTAAAGTTTGGCCTGTGCAAAAGTTATGACAATTTACATTGTATGTTTTATTTTTCTCCAGTATGTTAAACTTGGCAAATAAATAGAAATTGTGCACTACAATTGAGAGAAAAATGGCATATTTAAACACATTCCCTGTATAAGATGTGTTAACTTTTCGCAGGGGTGTCCAGTCTTTTCCGCAGAGGGCCAGTGTGGCTGCAGGTTTTCACTCCACACAAGCTGGAGCACACTTGATTCTACTTGTTTAAATAGTTGGTCTTAGTCTTCAAACATTTTATCAGGTGATCTCCTGCTTTGTTGGAGTGAAAACACTGGCCCTCTGTGGATACGATTGGACACCCGTGACTTAGAACATCAACAAAATATGTAGTTTTTCCAGAGCTGTTAAAACTTTTGCATGTCACTGTATGTGGATGTAAGGAGACATCACAGTACAGCGTAGAATAAAACCACATAATAATGCACTATGATACACTGTAGCTCCATGTGCAGACTATTGCACTTACTATTACACTGTACTGCAATATGTACAGTGTACCATAAAATAAGTTTTAACAAAAAGTTTGGTGTGCTTGAGCAGGGAAATCGCCAAACTGTTCTCAACCCGTAAAGTGTATTTTTAATGTGCACTCATGTTGATGTAAGACAAAATAGTCCCCAGAGAAAACTTAATGTTTTAGGTTTACCACTGTTTTTTCCCTTATCAATCTTCCATATATAAACTTAGTAGACATGTATAGGTTCACTGGTGGTTTTTGACCTTCCTCTGAACTGCAGAAAGCAGTATCATTAGTGTAATTATTATAGGCTAAAGTGAAATTGTCTAAATCTTCCTCACGGTTTTTGAAAGTGAGGGTAACTATATCTTATTACGTTTATTTTGTGGCATTGGAGATGTTAGCCTTTTATCCTGCCTTATTAGAAGAAAAATAAATGTGGGGCTACAATAAACTGACTGTGTTTGGACTTAACCTGTCAGTCTATACAGCTTTATTTTTTACCCCATTGACAGTCAGTCTTGTGTCTGCTAACTAGATTCACGTAAAAGTGCATAAAGATTCTCAGGTGAATTTTCGTTGTAGAGCGAGTGATGTGCTGCTGTGTTTTGGTTCCAATTAAAAATAGGAAAAGGGGACACATCTGTTACAGTAGAACAGCTAAGGCACAACTAAAGCATCAAATGCCCTCACATTAGCTGTGTTCAGTCTCCTGGTCGTCTCCTGATCGTCTCAGCAACTTTATTTTTGGCTCTATTCACAATTTGTTGTCCCAAGGCATGTTTCCTGTAGGCGCCCCCTCCTCTTTCAGTGACACTACTGGGCCTCTGCATCATTTTGGTTCTTAAAAGCCTGAATCAGTAAGAAGTGTCTGAGAGTGCACCTGTACTGGCACAGTCAAGAGAACCAATGAATGGACATGTTTAGAGTGTGCCTTTCTAATAGAAGCAGATTAAGTTAATCAAGAGAGCTTTATCGTCCCAACTATGTTCCTCCAGGGTGCAGCATTCAGGATGGGGCAGTGTTTACTGCAGAGCACTGTACAAGTGACCAAGACCTAGACTGCGCATAGTGCAAATAAACAACAGTGCAGTACAGTGCTAATTAAGTTTAATAAGTACACAACAGTTCAAAACTACTCAAAACCGCAAAACAAATACAGTGTGATAAGTCCACAGGACACAGCGATGTGTAATAAATGGTAGAATGTATAAGAACATGTAGTGCAGCGGAGTGGTTAGTCAGTGCCCTGCTCTAAAACTGTCTGTACATCAGCCACACATGCCTTTGAAAGTCCTGGCAAAGTAGAAGTTTCACTCAAGGCTGCTTTGGGCATTGTACCAGAGTAGTTGTTCTAAATGTTGCTACACCAAAAGGGCTGTGTTTGAACGGCCATCTCAGCACCCTGATTTGCATGAAAGTACATGATGTACCAGCTTAGGTTTCTTTAGCGCTCATTCCTTTTTTTTAAGGAGATTTCTGAGAGCACACGTTTACTAGTTCAGTCAGGAGCTATAGAGTGGACTTAGCATAAATGGTAACAGTTCATATAACTGTAGTGAAAGTGTTCTTGTTACAGACAATAATAGAGATAATATAATATGAAATATTAGTTATTAGTTTCAGCAGATTTGGTTCGTGTTCATTGACTGTTGAGGAGTAGAGAAATGTGGTTCTGCTGATGATGAATGCTGCATTTCAGAGGATAGTCCTTTCTTAGATTATAGTCTTAAAAGGAGCATAGTACAGACGTCTTTATCGCACTTTCAATACTCTTTCTGTCATTTAGGATGGTTTTAGCAGAGCGATGCTTTCTTGCAACATCCACTACATTTGGAATTCATGCATTAGTACTAATTAGTAGAGAACGTGGGAAAATAGTACATACTAAAAAACATTGAAGTAGGTGTTCCTGTTGTATCTGTTAGTTCTCATAGATCAAGGTTGGGTACGTCTCGTCCTGGAGGGCCAGAGTGCTGCGAAGTTTGGTGATTTTGTTGCTCAGCTGTTAAACATGGTAATTAACTGATGAGTTGAATCAGGTGTTTGAGCAGAAACTGTGCAGGACTCTGACCTCTCAGGACTGGAGTTCTCCACCTGTTTCATAGATGAGACAGCCATACAATTTAGGTAAGATAGGCTTGACTGCAGTTTAATGCGCATATGTTCATTTTGGACTGATTTGTTTTTTGGCTTACTTTTTACTAATTGCCATTTTATATTGTGTTTAATATGGCCATATTATCCAGACTGACTGACCTCTTTAATGACTTGCCTACCAGTTGCTTTAACAATGTGCAGTAAAATCACAGATCTCCTTTGTTTTTTCTCAAAGCCAATTTGCTGTTCTTTGTTTTATTATTCTGTGCTTTTTTGGGTCTGTTTTCACAGCTTGCAGTTTTCAAGCTTGAACCACAACATTTTTCAGGATCATAGAGCTTATACGTTAATAGCGCACTTGTGCTTTTGGATATGAATGCTTTGGAAATCTATGGTTTTTGTACACTGTTTAAACACAGTTTTTTTTCCCCCATAGGAAAAGAATGACAGAAAGTTCAGAAATGTCAAATCGAACTGCCACAGAGGACGTCTCACACAGTCCTTCATAAACATTATGTACAGACTCACATACATATCAACACATACATATACACATATATTAGCAACCACCTGGGATACCAGCAGTGGCCAGCAACACCTTAGCAACCACCTGGGGATAGCATAGCAATGGCCTAGCAGTGTCTTAGGAACCATCTAGGATAACATTTAGCAGTGTTAAGCCGAACGTTTCTTGAGATATTTTTGGCTTTAATCGTTTGCGACAGGAGTGTATTTTGTACAAGGTTCTAGTGACATGACACTCATGATAGGTGGCAGGGATAAAAAAAACTTGCATGGGTATAATTTGACGAAAGGTGGCTGGCTTAGAGGTTGAAAACTGTACACAGTTAAACCCATTTGTTAGCATTTTAGAAATGTAACCTGTCCATTTATGCCACCTCTATAAAAGGATTAAACAGTGCACAAAAAGAGGTGAAGGATCAGAGCTGGGTCAGGCTTAATATAGCCAATAACCAGTGCATTAAAATAATAAAAATGAGTATATCCCTAGAAACTGTTAGCTTGGTTAGCACTATAACTAGCATATATTTATGCTCAACAAGGATGCATAAAGATTTGTGATGCCATGATATGCAGATTATAACCCCCCCACCCTCCAAATATGGGCATTGTGAAATGATACATGCTGTGAATCAAACACGGCTAGTTTTATTAAAAATGCATGTCAGATCTACTGACGTAAATTGTAATGGTTTTTGCTCTTCTATTAAAAAACACCCCAGGATAACTTTTCTTGCACTTTCTCTAAAACCATTTACAGTTTGTGAAGTTTAAATTTACTTGTCTTGTAAATTTATTACAAAGTGCTGTAGTCTTGTTTGGCAATTGGACTTTCTTTGGTGTTTCTGTCAAAAGTATATATGTTATTGTGTTGTGCTGCAGAATTTACTTTATTAGATCTTGATGAACATTGTTGCTCACCTAGAAAAGATCCATTTTTATAGTCTGACAGCTCAGAAGAAGCCCAGAAGGGACACAAAACATAAGTACAGAGTCCAATGAAAAACATTTAATTAGACTATACAGCCTCAGCATGAACTTTGTTTCAGTGTGAAAATTCACACTTGCTGCTTTTCTTAGAGATCCTCATGGAGAAGGGAGATAATCAGCGCTGTACTGGGAGGGGAGGCTAATATGCTGAGCAGAGAAGTGTCAGTGTAGCCTGTATAAAATAGCCTGTTTATTATTGTGTGTGGTGCTGTTGTGTCTTGACATAACCTTGTTTTGGTCAGATGACAGCAGCTGAAGTAGTCTGTTGTGTTTGGCAGATAGGAAGCAGCCTTAAATGAAGTGCTGGTCATATTTAGACCCATGGGGACAGAATTTCTAAGAGGACCATGGTGAGCGTAACAAATTGTGAGCATAACAAGGACATCAGGCTCAGCAATGTGAGCCTAATACAGAATTGCCCAGTAATGTTTTTATAATAATTCAGTTTACTCATGCTCAGACCAGATTGAGATTGCTCATGGTGCTCACTGCTCTGATGCAGAACAAACGCCGGATTCCTTTCTTTGTAAATAATAGGGATATTTTTGGTAGCTGTAAACAGAGAAGATCAGATGCCCTCATATGACAAAAATCCTCATATGACATAAACAGTACTCATCTACCAGTACAGTGGGGACAGTGTGTGAAATGCAAATAAAAGCAGAAAGCAGTAATTTGCACCTCTACTTTGACCTGTATTTGAATGTAAGCAATACAAAGACAAGATGTCTTATCTGCATTGTTTTTTTTGTAAATACATGCTCATTCTGAAATTGGTGCTTGCGGCACGTTCAGAAAAACAATTTAAATGAACGTTTATTCAGAAAACATTTTTAAAAAGGTGAATATATAATATAACCATAAAACGTTCATCAAATAACAGTTGCATACAGTGATGGGCGACAAAGTTTTTGTCCACTTTCAGTCTATGGGTTGCTTGGCAACACAGCCCACTCTAAACTAAGAACTATAGGCCTCATTCACCAACCGTTCTTAAGAAGAAATTTCTTCTTAAAACCCCACTTACTCAGTTTTCACAAAGATTCTGGCATTCGCCAGTGTTTTCGTATTTGGGCATTTGTTCTTAGGTGAGAACAGAATCTACACACATTCAGTTCTGTGGTTTAAGATCACGTCATGAATCTGACGTAGACTTTTTCTTAGGATCTTTCTCAAGAACAAATTTAAGAAAAAGCTTAGGAAGATATTGATGAATTAGTCACTATATTTCTTCTTGAAAGAACTGTTTGTTGCGATTATTATTATTAATTATACATTAAACCATTTGTTTAAAATGTGTGCATTTTATAATATTTTATGATGTTGTCATGTTATAAAAGTAGTAAACCATGCATTACTATGATGTAACCAGGGGTAACTGGGATCCTAAAAGCACTCCTTACCCGTGGTGAAATCACTGTAATGCTCTGGCCTTTTTTGGCTTATTGCTTGCTCTTAAACATGATTCATAAGATAACATTAAAAAGACAAAGTAGTTGTCTTTCTGTAATCTTGATTGTGATAATTTGCATAATGTTGGTGCTTTAACTTATCATGATATTCGATAATATAATTTATTGGCCCAAAGTTTCTTCCAGCTTAGCACAAAAAGTGCAAGTTTTAATTTTATAAATAAGCACTTGGGTGCTGTGCTCCACACACCCGCTGCTTTCTGTTTTCTTATGCTTTATGAAAGGTTCCTGCAAAAGTGTGCGTTTGTTTCTAATAAGAGAAGCTCATTTCAGAGGAGCTCTTCTCAAATTTTTAATTTGGCATTCAAACTATATTTTGGCACCCATATGTTGTTGGTTTTCTAATTGGGACTGAACAGCTAAAGGTGATTTAGATTCAGCCATAATCCTTTCCTTGGATCTTGCAATGTCCTTATTTTAGTATCCCCCATTGTGTTTTTGTTCATTTTACTGACATGTATGAATGCACCTTGTTTGTACTCAGTTTACTGTACTCCAGAAGATTAGACCTGCTCTGCTTGAGTAGCTGCACACCCTGCACTCAGTGCCGTTTCATTGTGTAGTATTATCTGTTAAATAATTCAGAGCTCAAGAAAGCGTTTTGTTCCACTGGGTGGAAGTAACTAGGCTTCCGTGGAGCCATTGCAGAGTGTAATATACCTTCAAATGGGCTGTTTAGCTTTGTGGCTAGAGCCGCAAGCAAGAGCTGACAGCGTATGTGATCTGAATCGCTTAGTTTTCTAAGGAAGGCGAGGTGCTTCAAACGACGAGCGAGATAACTACGTCGTGGCGGTAACGTGAATGGGAGTGTGAATGGGATGCGGGAGGGGATGTGTAAATGAATAAAAAGCAGCCGGAGGGAAAGACAGTTACATAGTGAGTGTGGGTAAGCACACGTGGGGAGAGAGAGAGAGAGAGAGAGAGAGACAGAGAGACAGTGTTATTTGAAGTTGACATAGGTTAAGAAAATGACTGATCTGCAGAGATATATCTGAGCACGCAAACAGAAATGGTGAGACTCTGGGGAGCAGGACGTGCTTTATTGACGGTACGTATATCTGCAAAATCGCGGCAGTATTAGCAGACGGCTGGAAGTAGGACAGCTCTTGCGTAAAAGCACCTCCCCGTTAAATATAACCCTCCCCTGTGGCTCTGTACTCCAGCTCTACGTTAGCACAGTCTGTGACGACTTGTGTACACTCGATCTTAGTCATAAAGCTGTCAGGAATTAAATCTTTAAAAGCCACAGATAAATAAGTGATCAGGGAGAAGCTCTCCCTGCATCACACGCCGTTTTCCCTTCGGAAATTTCCCAGCGCTCCTCTGAAAATAGGCTATTCCGAGCCAAGTCGGTTTGTTTGATCAGTTCAGAGAGGTGCCCAAGCATCACATGGTGCCAGAATGAGAGTATGTCTCCCTGTCTGTAATGGTCTACTGTTTAACCGGCTGCTTGTGCTCACATTTAGTGCAAGTGAATGTAGCAGCCTTAATTTGTATCCCAGCGTCAAAAGCTGACTGTTGGAGGTGTGGTTTTGACTTGAAGATATGAAGGGATGACAGATGGAAACTGATCAGCCTTTCATGTGGTGCTTGTTTAGTAACTCATCCCCTCTGTGGTATCTCTATACCCCTTTGACAGGTCTTAGTCCTTAGGAAGGCCTTAGTCCAGTGCAGTCTGGCAGTTTTTCTGCTTAAATGCCTACTAAACCTGGTAAATAACTGACGAAATGAATCAAATGGCTAGTGCATTAGCTTGTGGCTAACACATTTAAGCAGCAACATCGCTGTACTGGATTTAGGTCCTCCAGAACCAGAACTAATAACCCTTGACATACAACATTGGGAGTTAAAGCCATAACCTGCATGAAGGTCAGTGTGACTGGTAGGTTGGGGCAAAAAAAACATAGAAGTGCCTTATTACATTGTGTAAAGCAGTAGCCATTGACTCTTAAAGCTTTAATCAGGCCTGAAATTTTGGTCAGAGCCCAAATACAGCCTGGGAATTCTCTATGCAAGCCAGACCCGACCCGACATGCAATGCAAACCCGACACGAGCCCAACAAAATTCTGTCTGAACCTACCCAGTCATGTCATAAACAGTGTCATCATGTTTTGAGTCCAAAACTGACCCATGTGAAGTAAAATTCAGTTCGAACCTGCCCCGAACCGGCCTATCACAGAATATAACCTGGCAGGATGGTGCCGATGACTGTAGACTGACATCAATAGCCATCATTAGAGCATAGATAAATTAAAAAGTATAAAACAGTGTATAATAATACTCTATAATAAAACAATTAACTGTCTAAGTTCTGCCTTAAATTCTGCTTTAACAAATTTATTCATCAAATACTGCTTTCAAACAGCATCTCAAACGTTTTCAGTCAGGAAATCTTTCCATACTGTGCTGTTCTCATGCTGTGTGGTGCTGATATAGCAAGGTGCTAGTTTTCAACTGCTTAATCCTAACTCTCTTATTTTTGGCCGAACAAATTAAACATTCTTTTAATGGTAATATACTGTAAGGAAGGAAAGTAAGGAAATTTGGGCCAGACCCAAGACCGAAACATATTTGAGACAGAACTTGACCGTACAAATACTTCAAGCTTTACCAACCCTTCTCCTGGAGATCTGCTTTCCTGCAGAGCTCCAACCTGCTTCTAAAATGCTTCTGAAATGCTTCCACCTCCTTACCCAACACTAATGCATCTGATTCAACCAATCAGGAACTTGTGAATAAGTTAAGTAACTGGAGCAGGTGTGGTAGATTGTGGTCGGAACTAGATTATGCAGGAAGCTAGACGTCCAGGAAAAGGGTTTGGTACCTCTGTTGTAAAGGATGTAGATTGGCCTGGAGATAGAAAAGGGCATTAGCGGTTGGCCAGATGATTGAGAATGACATTAGTACTCGCCACAAGGTAAAGAGGAGCATAAGAACTTGTAGTTCTTTGGTGGCAAGCCTAAATGTCTTAATGCCTTTTGATCTGAACCAGCAACCTTCCAGCTATTTTCATCATTCCTCATTTCAGATTTACTGCCACTAAATTTGTTACTAGGGATACACTGATATGGGAACTGTGGGTCGATATGGATATCCAATATTTTCAATGTGTACATCTGCCGGCACCGATACATAAACCATTATGAACCGTAGAAATTCGGAATAAATCTACATAAGCATTACAGTGAAGTTATATATCACTTAGGCCCAAATCCATTTCACCCCAGCCCTTTCCACTTAGCCCTTACCCCTCCATTTTGCACGTTCATGTCTGGGGGTAGGGTGTTTTGATTTTTGTTGAGATAGATTGGTCGAGCAAATAGCACTACATGGCCCTTCAAACGGAGGTTTTTCAGAGGCACACTCAAAACGGAGTGTTATGAGAAATGAGAAAAAAGAAAAACCGGCATGATGGCTGCGCGAACGACCAAACATACCCACAAATGTGAGAATTTTCTCTGTTAAAATTTACAATAACCATTGTATTATCTTAGTTTAAAGTCATTTCAATGTATTATGGTCCTTTTCTGCATAACAAGTATAGAAATCGCTAGTAGTGCGCTGATGTCTCGGTAGCTAGGTAGCTAAATTTACTGTTCCATCTTAAATGGTGCAGCAGTTACATTCTGACGCCTCAGGTGTCAGAAATGCAGCGCCATTTAAGGTGGAACACGAAAATTCAAACAAGAAGGTGGAAAATATCTGACTTCAGCTCTATATCACTAAAGAATAAGAGGTGGGTAATAATAAATTATTATCCTGTCCCCCCTCTTTGAAGGCATATGATGCCCTAAATATCACTGAAGCCCAGCAGCGAGGTTGCTGAACTTTACCCTCCTCTGCTATCACTGCAGACTGGCAGGGTCATCGACAGAGCACTGATACTAGGCTGTTAATGAAGCAAGGTGTTGTTTTAAATTTGAGGGTTGTCCCATTTCGTAGGGCAAGATTTTAGCCAATACCCCTTGTAACTCAGTTCCAAGAGGCAAGGTGACACTCAAAAACAAGGGGTAGGGGTAAAAATAAGAAATGGGATTGGGTTTTTTTTGTAGATTCAAGTGCAGTACAATGAAATGAATGAACAAAATAAAAATATGGACAAAATAAAGATTTTGGCCCAGTGGCCCAGCCTTGCCCAAACGATCCTGATTATAATTAGTAAGTCATCAATATTGGATTTGAAATACCAGCCAAATCTAAACAACTATACAATCCCTATTTGTTACTCAGTCCAGCAATTGTACTTGTTTAGCGTGAGCCTTTTATTGGCCTTAATTGGCCTTAATTGACTTTAAGCTCCTCTTTTTAGCCTGCAGGTCTCCTTCAGGTTTTCCGTCTGCTCTCTGTGCAATCTGGTCCAAGGCTCAATGTATTTGGCTTGCTCTGCATGCTGAAAATGTGGCTCAGGCTTGATCCTCCTGTTTAGCAGAGAGCAGCATGCAGCTATAAGCTTCTGTAGGCTGAGCCCCAGCCTAACACACTGCATATGTGGGCTCAGCCTCTATGCCCTCGCTCCTGCACACGCCATAGAAGACCTCTGATGTGACTGCATTGAGCTTTCTTTGTGCTTTAAAAATAAGGCAGCACTCATCTCCTCCTCCTCTTCCTCCTCCTCCTCTTCTCTTCTTCCTTAGTTTTATGATGCTGTCTTGCATTGTAAAGTTTGTATCTGCTACAGCACTTTTGACCATACTCAGCTGATTTTCCGGTTGAAATCCAGGTCAGAGGAGGGATGCGTCTAATTAATAATACATGCAGCATGTGTTTCTAACTGAAGGTCTCATTAAATATTTAGGTTATTTAATTGGTATCATTTTATAGAACTATGAAACATTGTTGGTGTGAGTTCCTGGTGATGCGCGCTAGCATTCATGTTCTTCGGTGCCACTGCAGTGTGGGTGAAGTGAATTAATTGAGCACGCAACTGCCAAAGGGTGACACTAAGCTAATGTTAGACACGGCAGAAGGGTGGTTTGATACAAGCTGATGTCAAAAGGCCTTAACTGTAGTTATGAGTTTGATTCAGTTGCAGATTCTTTCAGACTGTCTGTTTTAGTTGAACAACTGTTTTGTAAAACAGAGGGTTCCCATTCTGAAACCTGATTGGCTGGGTCATGCAAATCTGTTGTAAAATATTTGATGTACCCACAACACACTTCAACTGAATTTTGTATTAATGCCTTAAGTTATTAAACAGAAAAGAACTATTATGTAGATACATAAAAAAGAACAGTTTATTTCTCTAAGCAATGTAGTTAACGGTAGACTATGATTAAGCCCACTGTTAACTACATCACTTTGTGAAAGTATTGTTTATTTTTCATCAACTTTCTCCCCAATTTATTTGCGTCCAGTTCCACCTGCTCCTTCACCCCAACCCCACCCTCGCATGACACTACCAGCACTAGGATGGTGAGGGCTAGCACCTGCTTCCACTGAGTCATGTGAAGTGACACTGCATCTTTACAAACTGCTGCTAAGGCCACAGCATTGGACGCCTCAACACGCTTGGAGGAGAACACTAACAGCCAATTCTCTTACGGTAGCTAGCAGACACGTCCATTGGCTAGCAAGAGTAAAGAGGGCAGAGGGAGGACCATCCTGCCTACCCAGAGAGAGCGAGGCCAATTATGTTCTCTTGGGGCATTTTCACACTTGGGCCATTTCAGACCACTGAGTCATGGTTTTCTGTGCATATGTAAACACGCCAAACGAACTCAGACCCCTCTAAACGACCCCAAAAATGAACCAAACAGTTTTCTTTATAGTTCACTTACATTGTGAACACAAAAAGAACTGAGGTCATTTGCAGTTGGTTCCCTTTCAGGTTCACTGTAACAGAACTCAGTTCGTTTCATTTGAAAACGCCCTGTCGCCATGGAGGGCTGTGGCATCAAACTCATTAGCTCCATTTCATGAAGTTTCTCTGCATTTCTGGCGCTGATAATGCTTTCAAAAGCAGTTTGTAACTGTGTAGTGAGTAATATAACAGAATATAGAAGATTTTTACATGCCACGTGCTTCAGCGCTCGGCCTGCCTGCTCTGTGAGTTTGTGTGGTTCACTGATTTGTGGCTGAGCTGTTGTTGCTCCTAGACACTTTCATTTCACAATAATTGCACTTACAGTTGACGGGGCAGATCTAGCAGGGCAGAAATTGCATAAGCTGACTTCTGGCTAAGGTGGCATCCTATGACAGTACCATGTTTAAAGTCACTGAGCTTTTCAATATGACCCATTCTACTGCCAGTGTTTGTCTGTGGAGATTGTGTGGCTGTGTGCTTGATTTCATACACTTATTAGCAATAGGTGTGGCTCAAACACCTGAACTCAGTAATTAGGAAGGGTCTCAGTGTTTCTGGCCCTATAGTGTACATTAAAAAATTCAGATGACTGCTTAAGACCACAATTCTCATATCAATGCATACCTAAAATGGCAAATTTGTGAATAATTACACCCCTGCAATTGGTAGCGAGTCTGTTTACACCAAATCTGTGCTTTACTCCATCTTCTCCCGTCAGCTGTCCATTGTGAGATGAAAATGGCAGATTTGTGTGAGCAACACACTGCTGAGTATAATCAATCAAATTTGGTAACATGACTAAGAAGCATGTGTGTGGAATTTGAAAGGACACAGGAAGGAATGCTTTTTTTTTTCTTCTTTCTGACATGTTGCATCTCCTAAAGCCAGGCTGTTTGGCAGACTGTGTGACTGTGTCTCTGAGGAAGGGAGATACTCATCACTGCATACGATGAATCAGGAATTCCGACACTGATGACAGACCAACTGTGCGATGGTCTTTTGGCCACTAGCAGCTCTCATCACGTGGCTCCGGTTCGACCACCATCGTCTCGCTCGCTGAAGGCCAGCGCCCTCGGTTGTAAACTGGTCACGCTCACCAGATTGGATCTTAAATCTTATGCGTGTTGAAGTCCGTGCTGAAGTAGAGCTTCGTAAATCCTGAATGTGACATGAAGCTGTAATGCCATGCATGTTGCGAAGCTGTTGATGATCTAAGCCACTGTTTGTAGCAGCAAGAGTGACTGCGTCAATCTATAGCTCTGTAACTATTTAGTGATTTGATAACTACTTACACAGTGTGTATCATAATCAGAGCTTAAGAAGCCCATTTCACAGTAAACCTTAACTCTTAGACATCCAGAGTTAGTACTGTCAGTTAACTACACTATTTGGAGGGGAATTCCACCATTTTTTGTGAATTTCAGCACAGTTAAATGGTAAAGATGTAAACAAAGTAATTCAGAGTGATTTCATGTAAAATGCTCCTTTCTAGAGGAACTTACCGAGTCAGAATTGTTCACAGTGGTGGTGATGGGAACCAAACATATGAAGAGTTTAATGCCTCTGAAACAGGGCTGCCACAAGTGGGGCCTGCAAAGATTTTTATTTTGGCCCACCAGAAAGTTGCCTAACTCCAACTCCCTCAACCAACGAGAGGTCGTAGATTATTATACAGGTGCTAATTTTGTAGTTTTTATTCCTCTTTAAGTTGAAATCCCTTGACACTATATAGTTGCCATTGACTGCAGAGCAGAGTGTAGCTATCAGTTATAAGCTAATAGAGCATTGTTTTATGGTGGTTTTGATAACATTTTTTTTTAAATGGTGGAGAAGTGCATGCAGGGCATTATTAGGCAAAACAGTCGCCAGTTATCACTATTTTATTATTATCAATATTACATGTTTTAAAAAAAAGACACATGTAGGTTCACTCGTGGTTTTGGCTACATTTGTACCGACCTGGTGACCCCTGGTTTCTGTCACCACCACTGTAAAGAAATCAGCAGTTTTTTTCTGCATCGAACCATTTCACATCAAACCTCTGTGAATGGCTTTATCTGAATTAACAACTGAGTTGTGCAGACAATTTTGAATAATCGGTGGAATTTCCCTTTAAATGTATTTACATACTTAATTAAGTAGTATCCATAAGCCGAGTCTGTGTTTCTCACTTATGTTTTATTTTGACATCATTGAGAACAACAATGACACTTTTTGTATTTCTGCAAAACAACACTTTGTGCAGGACAATAACTTTTATTACATTAATGTCGTAATAAAACATCTCCTCTTCTACTCACAGACACACATGTGGTATGGATGAATCCACACTTTTAATGGAATGTTTCTTTGAGCTGTGAGGGAGAAATAATTAATATAAAATTCCAACATGATTTTTTTATTGCCAACAATAACAGTGACTTTCAAGAGTTAATGCTTTGATGTTTAAACGAAGACTCTAGATTTAAAAGCTCTACTACAGAGATTTTCAAGGCTGGACCTTAAATCTTGTTCCCGGTTGTTTATTTTGTATTCACTGGTAGTTAATTAAACCGTTCATGTAACTGGTTGGCCACCTAGTGTCTCACCAACTGGTAATTACATAACCTGGCCATTACATGAACTGGATTCGAGGTCTGCATTTGAAGACCTCAGCTGCTGTAGTGTGAGGGTTTGTCCTGTGAGGTGTGCGCCAGTACTTATTTTAGCTTGTGTCTAGCAATTTAATTTCACTATTTACACTTTGGTTTCTCTTCTTCAGCATTTTTGGTATTTATTTTAAGAATTCTTACCGGTTTCTGCCTATTGATGTAGAAGATCAGGCCTGTTCTTCGGTGGTCTAATGTCCGTTCGTCTCGTAATTGGCTGTGACACAGATCTATCATGCATTAGAAATGACACTGAATGAACTGAAGACCCTACAAATGCTCGTGACTCCCGCTTCAAAGCGCTCAGCTTATTTTAGACTGCTTTGAACTGCCTGTCAGTCACAGCATTCTGAGGATGACTCGCTCTTCATCCGGCAACTGCTCCTTTTTTTTCCTTCTCTTCCTCAAATCTCAGTTTTGCATCTGTCATCTGCTGAGTTTTTCAGCGGATGATCTGAGGTTCGTATCCGCGTGCGTCTGTGTGTGGTATAGTGTGGGCGTGAATGTGTGTGTGTGTGTGTGTGTCTGTCTGTCTGCAGTATTGCTTTCTTTGCTATTAACCTAGTAGCCTGCCAGCTCACTCATATCATTCTTTCTTTTTTTTTTCTTTCTTTCCTTTTCTTCTCCCCGTTCCCCTAAAGAACTTTTGCTCTTCACTGAGGGCTTAATTAACAGTCACTGGTCACAGGCCACAGGTCACGATACTTATACATTTTCACAAAATATGAATTGTCATGATATTTTGTTTATCTGTGGTTTGATAAGTCAGAACACATACAGTGCGTTGGTGAGGCAACATATGAAAAAATACCATCAAAAACAAAACTATGACAACCTAACGCAGATTACAATGGAACATGGACATTTTGTGTAGTTAAACAGGTTTTAATATAATATGCCTTTATTCACTGTCTCGTATTTCCATAGCAACATCACCTGCAAATTTTCACAGCAGTCAGACAGACATTTTCCCCAGATTCAACCTGAAGACTTCTTGCTTGAAGTTTTTGGGCCATAGAGGTACTTTTCATCATAAATACATACATACATACATCATCTAAACCGCTTATCCCTCTGGGTCACTGGAGCCTATCCCAGCTGTCATTGGGTGGAAGGCAGGATACACCCTGGACAGGTCGCCAGTCCATCGCAGGGCAGACAGACATACGCATACATTCAAACACACAGTCACACGTAGGGGCAATTCAGCATGTCCAATTGGCCTGACTGCATGTTTTTGGACTGTGGGAGGAAACCGGAGTACCCGGAGGAAACCCACACAGACACGGGGAGAACATGCAAACTCCACACAGAAACAACCCTGGTCGCCCGGCCAGGCCATTCTTGCTGTGAGGCAACAGCACTACCCACTGCGCCACCGTGCCGCCCTTTTCATCATAATGTTTTTATTTATTATTACTTTATTATTTTTATTATTTTGATCTCTTTCTTGGTGGTTGTAGAGTAGCACCATTTAGAAGCATGAGTGAGAGCTAGCCAGGCTTCACATGGCACGGTTAGTTGTAACACAGAGCTACAACTACGACCCCCAAAGTAAACAGTGAGAGAAATCCTAATCCCCCCATATGACTTCAACACATTTAATATTTCATTTTGCTGATACTTGCCGTTCCTCTTTGTAGTTAAAAAAAAACGCCTCGTTTGAAACAACCACTTTTCACTGATTAGGTTTACCCTCTTGGTCCCAGGAATTGTACTAGGTCTCGTGCAGCTAAATTGCCGTGTCAGTTTTACCAGAATTTTGACACCTGCTTGCGTTCACGCTTGACCCCTTCCTGTTTAATTACAGTTGATTTCCCAGGTAAAATGCAATGTGAAGTGATGATAAATGACAAAACCGCTTTGTGCTGTTGATGCCATTGTTTGCTTATAAAGAGAACTGCCTCTCCTTGATGTTGCTCTGCTTTGAGCGCCATGCGCCGCTAGGATTCACCACTTTACCACTTTATTTTGTCATGTTGCCGCTGCCTTCAAAGTTCAGTTAAATTCAGCTTTGACTTAGTTTCCTGCTGACTATAGCGGTCAGCAAAGGTAGTTGGTTGCAGTCAGGGGAGGAGCCAAGAGACAAGCCTGGACACTTTTACCGGGGGCACCCCACATGAGCCTCTCTTTGAAGAATATAAATTTAACTCCACATATGAAAACAATAGCCACAAACAGGACTCATTTTAATAGGCTACGTACTGTGTTCACTACAGTCTATGTCTATGTCTGAGCAGGTGGTCCTTCACCTTTTCATCCAGTAATTTTGTGACGGTCCCTTACATTGAAGTGGACGCAGGAGCAAGCAGAGCTGAGTCTGAATCTCTGTCAAATAAAAGAACATGAAGTTCAGTAAAAGTTGTGTTTAAAGTATACTGTCATCTTTAGTTTGGCTGTGAAACTGTAATTACTCTAGTAATAAAGAAAAAAATTGCCAATCTCACACCAACTTTACTGACTGAGAGTTTGTGACCCTTTAGCTTAGTCCTTCTTTGTGCCTTCTCTTCCAAAGCCATTTCACCTAAGGCTGTTTGAAAAGGCCTGTTTAGCTTGATGTAGGCCTTCCACAATTATTACATGATCACTAATCGCAGTTATTTGAGATGATGACAATTATTAAAGCCGACTGCAATCATTTTTCACGCCTGTTGGATTTCAGTCATTTTATGCTGCATCAAACAAAATGTGTATTTGGTGTGTTGAGCTGAGGCAAATAGATGTCAATTCAGAAAGCAGTAAATGCATTTTTTGAGATATCATGGGGCTTATTAAAACAAAAACTGTTAACTTCCATCTTGATGCTCCAACATTTAGAGAGCAGCGCTGGGTAATGTTTGTTCATTTGTTACCTGTGTTGCTAATTCTAACGTTTTAAGCATGTGTGTTGGCAGAATGAACGTTCCTTTGCTTATATTTTCACGTGAAGCTTTAACATTCTCGCATGTAACTCCACACATAATTCTGTTTAACTGTAGTCATTTGTGTGAGTGTCTATGCACATTATTGATTCAGCACTATAGCAGTGTTGGCTGCTAGGTAAACATCATAAGCAGGTACAGTAGATAATCAGCCAATCTGGCCTCTTTAGGCTTGTATTTTAATAGTTGCAAACAATGAAATCACAATTATTTATGTAATAATTAATTGTCAGCAAGTATTTCACGACTGTCGCGGCCCCAGCCTGAGACAGGAGAGCTGAGACATGACGTTTTACCTGATTTTACGCTGTTGTGTGAGGATATCTTAGATGTATACCTTTCTGTACAGGCAAAATATCTGTCTGCCGCATTGTGCACATTTACCATCGAAGCTGTGTTTCCTGAACAATCTTATCTATGCTCTGTAAAATAAATGTGATATTAATGCAGGATATCACATCACCCACTGTGTTTAAAAGTTTAGTTATGTTTACCTATGCAAGTACTGTTGTCATGCCATGGTTTGCATGAAATAAATCGATAAATGAACAATTTTTTTTTTTTTAAAACAGTGAGAAATGAGATTGTACCATTAGTGATGACTGTTACTGTTAACTGTAGCTCAGTTAATCGTCATCAGGCACAGGTGTAGTGTTACACGTGATGCGAGACCATTTTTTTTCCACTAAGACTTTGTCTGGGCAACGTAATGACCCAAACCAGCCTTTTTCTGTTTAGTTTTACACTGAGTTACTTGTTTTGCAAAACTGCATGTGCATCTGCAAAACTGTATATATTGTGTATATGTGTATATTCTGTATATACTGTGTATATATATATATATATATATATATATATATAATATTTTTTTCTTTTCTTAGATATTAATATTTTTTTGTATTTAAATTCTGCAAAGGGGCTACGCACCTAAGATTTTCACTCACTTTCCACCTGTGTAAACGTGATGTGACAATAAACGTGATTTGATTTGATTTGATTTGAAGGTGGATGGTTTCAGTCTTGTGCTGATCTACAGTGCACATGCTGATGACGTAGCACTGCTCAAACTCAGCAATGAGGAAAGCAGAAAGCAGCACTGTGCGCCCAACCTCACAGTGAGTGAAGCACAAAACGCCTATCACCCGAAAGTGCATCTCGAGCGTCTAGAGATTTATTATCGACCACCCCTAATTCTTCAGTGATATGAAGCTGAAGTCACCAGCTTCTTGTTGGAATTTTCCCATTTCTCCTTAAATAGTTTTTGGCTACCATTGAAGGTGGAAAGGGAAATTTAGCTAGCTAGCTACCAAGACGTCAACATACTACTAGCGATGTTTCTGCTTGTTATGAAGAACAGGACCATAATCCATTAAATTGACATTAAGATACAATGGTTATCATATTTTTCTTAATGGAGTAAATACTCACATTTGTGGGTTTCTGTGGTCTCTTGCGCAGTAATCTTGCTGGTTTTTCTGTTTTTTTTTGTTTTTTTTTTCTCATAACACTGCCCCTCCATCTCAACAAAAATCGGGACATCCTACCCCTACATGTGATTGTGCAAACTGAGGGGTAAGGGCTAAGTGGTAGAGGCAAGGGGTAAAATGGGATTGGGCCTAAATCTCTTTTTCATGAAACATGTAGTTGGTGGTGTTCAGTTTATCAAGATGTAATTTATCATGATAATGATATCATACCCTGTTCTCTCTGTTCCTCCAGCCCCCCTCATTTCTGCCCTC
The DNA here is from genome assembly GCF_904425465.1 of Colossoma macropomum. NCBI lineage: Eukaryota > Metazoa > Chordata > Actinopteri > Characiformes > Serrasalmidae > Colossoma > Colossoma macropomum. Next base: position 10,135,873 of record NW_023494785.1, on the reverse strand, counting down.
GTTTTCCCTCATTCAGTGATATGTGTGAATGCTCAGCTGTGGCTGTTCCTGTAGCTGGATTTGCCTCGTCTCCTCACTGTGCGTCTGGGTGGAGGCACTTCCTCTGGTGCCAGGCAGCCACTTTGATGTTGGCAATCGAGGCTCCTGCTCATTCCTCACTGTGTGTAGCCAGATGAAAAGGCCAGAGAGAGAGAGAGAAAAAAAACATACACTCTCTCTCTTGCTCTTACTCACTCTTTCACTCTTCAGAGTGGTGAGGCGTTGTCACCTTCCATCCTCGTAACCAGTCGCCTAATGACTGCCTGCTTATTTAGAGTGTGCGCTGCGCAGCACTGCCGCTAATAAACCGTGGCAGGTAGTGAGAGAGCATGACCGACTTATTCTCCATCCTCTGGCTCACGCTCATTTCGGCACATGGTGGTGGTGGGATGAGCCCCTTCTGCCTGGGGAGAAGCGCATCCTGCTCACTGCATCTGGAGTCATTTCAGAGGCTGTGAGCAGCCTGGCCTCCGAAAGAGCGCTGAGCTTCTCTCCAGCCCACTAATGGGAGGAGATGTTCATGTTCATGCAGGAACGCCACATGCTGAGACGAAAGGGTGGAAAGTTTCACCTGCATCCTTGAGATTTCCCTCCTGACTTTTAGAAGTGTGAACCGTTGTTGGGATTTCTTTGATAAAAAGAAAGTAGAGGTTTCCTGAACTTTCAACTCTTGAAGGAATATTTTGAGGGGAAAAAAAATCATGTTGCTAATAATGATTAAAAGCTAGTTGGCAACTTTATGCAAATTTGATCGTCAGTTGGTCTCTGCTGGCTTTCCGCTGTTAGCCACTGTAGCAGTTCTCTGTGAACCTATCCCCTCATTAGCCTTATTCATACGTCACAATATTTATTTTTTTCAGACATCTAGTCAGTTGGTACAGATTAAAAGAACTAGTAATGCTATGTTTTAAAAATACTATCAAAAACTGTTAATACAATTGTTTTGTTTTTTTTTTCAGTTTTTGGCACACTGTGTGCACTTAATCCAGTTAAATGGGACTAATTTTGCTGTTTTTGGAATGAAACATGCATTTGGTCAGTGTTCTACAAGCTTATTGTATTGTATTATATTGTATTGTGACAGTTTAACATTATCATCATTATATAACGATATAAATTGTCAGATTGGCCAGCCCTATCTGTCAGATATCTGATCTTACAACTTTAGCACTGTTACCAATATTAGCTACAATAAATTTAATGCTACAAGTTCTCAGTGAATGGGGGCTAAAAGGCTAGAAATGTTAAAGAGCTCATATCCTGCATTTGTATGCCCATATTTTTTCCCTGAGGTCCACTAATGACATTATGTGTTCGTGTACCAAAATTTTCCGACCTCTTTTCTGTTTTAATGGGCTGCCCTGTATTGTGCCTCATTGAAAAAGCTGTATGAGCTTCAGCATGAATGGACAGCATTAAACTGTTGCATGCTGAGCAGGCAGATATGTGACTGCTGTTTTTTGTGACGTCACAAAAAATTAATTTAGAATGAGTCTTTTTATTTTGCAGTTTAGTTTTCATATGTGGACTGTATGCACTGGACGAAGAATGGTACATATATGCGGCTGTGCCGATCCTGTGGGCTGTGTGCTTTGTTTTGCCCCAAGTTTGTTGCAGGTGAAGTTGGGAGTTGGCATGTGGATCTGGTCTCATTTACAAGGGTCTCTGATTAGGACAGTCGGAGCCTGTTTTTTATTTTTATTTTTATTTTTTGCTTTGTCTCTTTCTTCTGCAGGTGAAATTTCAGGCCATCTTGGGGTTAATCCAGCAAGTTGGCTTTGTTGGAGTGGGCTTTAAACACTAGTGGTTAACTCACTGTAGTAGTGCCCTCTTTGTGGCTTGTAAACTGTTTTTAAATAACTTAATATGAAAAATAAAGGCAAGTTTTTGCTACAACTTCTACTCGTCATCTCCCTCAACTGTTTATGAACTGGCTAAAAACTGGACTGTAACAGTGCAAATATTGTGTGGATACTATGGATGCAGCGTCCTTTGAGATTTCTTTGCAGGCCCGTATTTCCAGATGTTTTTATAACTTAAACAGGGTACACACCCAGTTTTTGCTGCATACTTTCTCTTAGATGCTGACTGAAAAATGTACCCTGTTCCCACCCTGTATGTGACATAATAAACAAAAGGACCACAGTATGAATAAAACGAATAGGCCTGGCTTATGATAAACGTCCATTTGTATCCTCTGTGTCTTTTCTATCCTCAGGATGTACGCCCTGCGCAGGGTGCGTGACGCATTCAGGGAGAACCGGAGCGTGGAAGACCCGAAAGCTCTGGAGCAGCTCCTGAATAAAGCCCGCGACAGCCTGGCCATCATCCAGAGACAGGTACCGCTCACCCTTGCAAAACAGAAACACAGCAGCAGCAAAGTACGTGCTGTCATAAAATGCAGCGCAGTATTCTCTCTTCCTCCCCCTTCTCTCTTTTTCTCTCTTTCTGTCTCTCTAAATCCCTCTATCCTCTGAAGAGAGCTTGCCTGGCTGCTGCTGCTGCTCCAGAAGCATATTGATGAGCATCTGGTGGGCTCCCACCTGTCCACTGGCATGAGGGTGGCATCGCCCGCGTGCCACTAATGACCACTGATACCCTGCTGTCTCGTGCTTTGTTCCCATAATTCCATTCAGTGCTTGGGCCTCATCCCCGGGGAAGGTGGCTTTCTGTCGGCTTTTTGTCCTTTATAACCAGCTCAATCAGGGAAATGAATTGGCAAAGAACTTTCTCGCCTCTCTCACTTTTTTGGCCATGTGCTGGCCTATTTCTGAGAGTCCCTGATGAAACTGAATAGTTTGTGCTTGTTGCAGAACATGGAAGACGATTGGCCAATGAAAATGATTAAGACAATAAAGGTGCTGTGCAGGTATGTTTTTCGTTAATCAGGGTACAAACAATGTAATTGTTCCCTCAAATGTACAACAGTAGTTTTAAGGTCTAATTGTGTACTTTAAATAAGTTTTTCCCAGGTGAAAAGTACATATTTCATATATATTCATATATTCATATATTCATAACTTAATGTTTTAAAACAGAACAATAAAATAAAAGCCTGGAGACGAGACGGGGTGTGTGGAGTCAATATAACTTAGAAAATATAATTTCAATGGATTATGGTCCAGTTGTGTTCCCTGACTAAAGGTCCTGAGATGTATCCTTGAGGGTACCACCCCAGTGACAAGAGGGGATCCGCCCCAGTGACAGTTTAACCTTTTTTCTGAGAGTATATGTGTCGGCGCATTATTTACTTCAGCCAAAATGAAACTGTATCCGTTGCTACATCTGTTGTAAAGATGCCTACTTTCCTAATGTAGTGATGCCGCAACAACCTCAAGAGTGAGATTTTTCATTTTAAAAACTAGGAAAACTCGCTTCTGATACATGAAGGCAGGCTGCTGTTTTGTTTTTGTTTTTTTCCTGCTGCCTTGCAAATACAGAAGGAAGCTGCTAGGAAGCCAAATATCACGTCTGCATTTATAAGCCTCTACATTGGTGGCAACACTAGCAGTAGTAGTAGCTTTGTGGCTGTAGAGGTAATTCTTAATGGTTGAATGATATATTTTGTGCAATGCATGCTGGGTATTGTAGTAAGAAACATTGATGGACAAAAGACACAATAAGCACGCAAAATTGTGAATTCTCTCAAACTGGCGAGGCTGAGGGACACAGTGCTGCACTACAGAATATTACACTTGACAAATAACCTATTAAATGCTAATTTAGGCCAGAATGACCTTTAAAAACATTAACATTTAGATTTACATTTATGCATTTGGCAGATGCGCTTATCCAGAGCAACTTAAAATGTAATCATGTGATAGAGGTAGGCGAACGCATCATTAGAGGTCTTGCTGAAGGACTCTCATTGATGTAGAATGTGCGATTCACACAGTCATCATAGTGAGTCAATAATAATGGTCAATATCTTAATCAAATGTTGAAATATTAGTAGTCCGCAGCCTGAATAATAATCCGTCCTGCAGGTGCTTGGTTATGTTGGGTTCAGAGGTTCAGGTTCAAATGCTCTGCCCATGCAGAAACAGAGCATCTGATATTTTTTGCACACCGTGCTGACCACAACTGTTGGGATTATGTCAGCTGCATTTTGATTGGCTATTTGCACGTCTGTGCATATGCACTTCTACACAGCATTTTGTATCATTCAGACAGGAAAAACAGTTTTGTTTTGTGTTCTGCAAACACTAGGGATGGGTATCATTAGGATTTTATCAATATCGATACCAAAGCTGCTGATCAACACTGATACTTATTGATACTCTTATTAATGCTGTTCTCCATAATTTGCAAAAAATAAAGACATGAAAAGATGTGAAAAGATTCAAAGTTCAAACCTAGGCTACCTAGCATTTAGTGATTTATGCTATGCTAGCTATTTTAATCCAGAGATAGAAGCTTGATGACCTTTTACAGGAGGGCGCCCTCGAGTGGCCAATCACGTATCTGCACATAATACAACAATGGAGGAACACACAAAATGACCGCAAAAAGATGCACAGAAAAGCTATTATGACCAGGGATTGTAACAGACATAAAGTGAGCCTTGTAGAGTAAGCTGTATCATATGCTTTTTCACAGTCACCTGATTGGTCATTTGGCATGTCAGTCAAACAGCCTCTTCCTGAGAAGACAAGCGGCTCTTGGCCACATTTTGCATCGAAAAGCATCAGACTCTCTGCTGATAGTCTCACAAGCCAGACTTCTGCCTGTGTTAGTCTTAAAGTGATGCTCCGCCGCAGGCTCTGACTTGTACGGCCCACCTTCCCACAGCAAGTGCTTAATTTGCTAGAAAATTAACAAAGGTCTCAAAAAGTCATGAAATTATCATTGAGTCATTGAAAGGTCTCGTTCGGTGATTGAGGCACTCAGCAAATTACAATTTTGCACATATCAGCTGATCCTGAATTAGAAGCCACCCTTCTGAACCTCAACAAGATGACCCTTGCGTAGGATGTGGTGGACAGCTACTGGAGCGGTCAGTGGCTGAATAGTTTTCAAAACTACTAGTATATTTCTCCCTTTAAGCAAGATTACTCTTCATTGAGGTGTTGTTAAACCTAAGAGTGATGGACTTTGAAATATCCTGAGAAGTGCTTTAATAGCATCAGTGTGAAAGAGTGAGAACTCTTCACAGAAGATGCAATGGAAACACAAAGGAAGTGAAACGGAAAAAATGAAAGGATAGAAAAACCCACAGAAGACTTTACCATAGCAGGAAAACAGACAACGTTTGGTTGCTATACCTGCAGTGTGTCCCTATCCAGCTCTGTCCCTGTGTACAGAAGGAAGGCTTTGATCTCTTTGTCCACAATCAAAGAGCAGCTTCCCAGTGTCTATAGCAGAGCCTGCATTAGTGCTTCAGCATTTTTCTTACTCTCCTTGTTTTAGTGGAGCTAAATGGATGAAAAGGGTCAAAGCAGCCAAAACTACACAGAATCTATACAGAACTGTTTTGAGTGAGGAAGGTAAATAAGTGAAGGGTGGTCTCTGATCTTGGCACAGCACTGTAACTTTAACAAAGTTGGGTTAAAATTATTGTACTTTAGTACCAAACCATACTATACGACAAATTATGACTCCTTTTTTAAATCACTTGTTAACTATAAATAAATAAGTCATGCAGGTTCTGTCCTGCATGTGCGAATGTGTATGTATGTGTCTGAGGGTTGGAGAGTCAGCTCTGTGTCTCTGTGTCTTTATGCACATATGTGAAGACACAAGTCGGCATGACTAAGCATGCTATGAGCGCCAGCGACTGATGTGCTGAGTGTTTTGCGCGTGTTCCTGTCGTCTGTCATGCCGTGTGTGTGTGTGTGTGTGTGTGTGTGTGAGATGGAAGAGAGTTTGCGTGGGCGGCTCTCTCTCCTCTGGTGACAGTGCAGCAGTACAGTTCGCAGTGCCGCTGCGTCTGACTCACGCACATAGTGCGCGGACGTGCTTCACACTGCTGGAGGAAGCAAGACCCCCTGCCTCCCCCTCCATCCACACACACATACACATGCACTCACGTACGCATGGACGTAACGTCCTGCTGTGTGTCGTGACACTGCCAGTGCATATGCCACCGCACACCCACGTTCAGCTTTAGAGGATGGCAAGACTCGTCTCAAGCTCTCCAGAAGGAGCGCGTGGCTGTGGAATTGTGCCGTCACAAGAACTACTGGTGCTCATTTTCCCCTACTTAGACTGTCCGTCAAAAGTTTGTGGAAGCTTGGTAGAAGCCTTTTAAAGTTACAAGGATTACAGGGTTAACATTACACTAGCTGTAGACAGGCAGGTGGTGGGAGGTGGTGGGCCTCCGCTTCGTAGACATATGGAAAGTTTTCGAACCGCAAGGCCACAACTGAAGACATTTGGGTTTGAAATCTATATATGAGACGATAGATCAGAATTTCAGCTTTTATTTGCTGATGTTTACGTCTCGCTGTGTTAAACAACTTGGCATCTTTGTTGGCAGACCACCCAATTTTTAAGTGAACATAGAAACAGAGTACAGGAACAGATAGACTTGAACTAAATTAAAGTAAAAAACATGTAATGTTTGTTAGAATATCCCTTGCTTGCAATAACTGCATCAACGGTGACCCACTGACATCACCAAACTGTTGCATTCTTCTTTTTTAATGCTTTTCCAGGCGTTTACTTCAGCTTCTTTCAGTTGTTTGTTTAGGGGGGCTTCTCCTTCAGTCTCTTCTTCAGGAGGTGAAATGTGGCTCAGTTGGGTTGAGGTCTGGTAATTGACTTTACCTTGACCTTCCATTTTTTGCCTCTGATGAAGTTGGCAGTGTGTTTTGGGTCATTGTCTTGGTGCAGTTAGATTGGATGCATTTCTCTTCTCAAACTTTTGAATTAGCCATCATGAGTTACATCATAAATTATATCATCAATAAAGATTTGTGAGCCTGTTCCAGAAGCAACCATGCAAGCCCAGCCATGATGCTACCTCATGAGCTTGGCTTTTGGATTATGGGCAAATTCTTTCTTTCTCCTCACTTTGAGCTTCCATCACTTTGGTAGAGGTTAATCTTGGTCTCGCAGTCCATAAAACTCTGTTTCAGAGCTTTTGTGGCTCATCTCTGTATTTCTTTGTGAATTCCAATCTGGTTCTTACTTCTAATGAGTGGTTTGGATTTTGTGGTATGGCCTCTGTATTTTTGCTCTCAAAGTCTTCTTTGAACGATGGATTGTGATACTTTCACCCCTGCCCTGTGGAGGTTTTTGGTGATGTCACAGACTGTTGTTTTGGGTTTTTCTCCATAGCTCTCACAATGTTTCTTCATTCACTGCTGTTGTTTTTCTTGGCCAACCTGTTTGGCGTCTGTATGTTAGTACACCAGTGGTTTCTTTTACTTTCAGGACATTCAATATTGTTTTATGTTGTTTTATTGGTTGTGCCCAATGCTTTCGCCCTCCTAGCGCTGGTAGTACCATGTGATGGAGGAGTCCTAACTAGTGGGTGGAATTGGGGATGACTAAATTGGGGAGAAAAGAAAAACAAAAAAACATATATTACTGTGTGAAAACACATTTACACAGTTTAGAAGATGTACTGATGATTTTGGTGTTATTTTAGGGAAGAGAATTAATAGAAAACAAATTTAATCTAATTTAACTTTAAAAAAATGTATTATTGTTATTGGGCATTAATAGGCCATTAGACTAGAGAAAAGTACATTTTCCATACTCTCTGCTTGGGGTTTCAGCTGACTGTGACATGCCTTCTGATGGGGCTGGGCAATATGACAATGTTTATCTTTATTGTGATAAATTACATCACAAAATGTCACAATATGTTTTTCTGTGGACATCATCGGGACTTAAAAGCCCTTCCCAACTGCTTGTTTGATTAAAAAGAGAGTATAATTGGTCCTGTTTAAGTGTATTTAATGCAGCAAAGTATACAAAATATTGAATATAAATAAATGGATTTACAGTTTTTGATGGTATTTTTTCAATGTGGTGCTACTTTGTCTGTTTCTACCTATCAGATGTCAGAAAAAAATCTTGTGACATATTATGTATTGTGAAAACCTCTTGAAGTATCATAGTATTACATTTTTGCCATATTGTTCACACCACCTTCTGAGGAAATTTGACATGTTTTGTTTAGCAAACAATAAAAATGTAGACACTTTTTTTATCCCAGTGGTTCAGATGAGTTGTAAAATTATAAAAATAGTTTTTGGTTTCTTACAGGCATATGTAGCTGAATTGCAGAGTGCCTTTACTATAACAATGGTGGGAAAAACTTGAAGTAAATATTTGTGATAGTATTAATAACAGTCCTGTTTTGGGTATAAAGGCAAAGCTCATGCGTTTCATTCTCTTATTAAATATAAGTACTTTTCATGTGTTTAAACCACGTTTGTGGCAAAGGAATTTCAATATGTACTTTTAACAATAGTTTGGAAAAGAAAACTATAAAATCATAATTTAAACAAAACCTGCTCTTCATATTAAACAAGATACTTTGATGAACATGAAGCTGAGCATTTAAGCTGCATACAGCCAAAGAACAATATTAACAAATGTAAACACATGTTTTGCAAGTATTTTTTCTTACTTCATTATAAAGTAACAGTGTCAATAAAAATATCAAAAGAAGGCAAAGTGCCTTATGAATAGCAGTGAAGCTAAGCTCCCTTACTGCCCCTTGGCTTTGTTGTACATATGGTCACTCGATTTACAGTACATACATGAACACACATGCTCTCTCGTGCTCAAACCCACACAGAAGGGTGTAATAGAAAGAGAAAGAGCAGTATGGGTCACTTTTAATCCAGCTCTTAATGTTACCCCCATGCACAGTCCCATCCTGTGCTCTCATGTGCGTTTCTCCGCTCTGAAACATTTTAAAATTTATGCCACCACCCCCTCTCACTCCAAACAAAACCTGTTCCCATTCGTTTGATATATACCCTTATGCCCTTTTTACTGGGGAGTCCCGAGGATATTAAAGTAAATGTGTGCTATGCAATATTGATGTGCCCCCTATCTCAAAATGCACTTAAGTTAGTGTAACAAGTATAAAAATCTGTGGCTCTGGGTTGCAGTCCATGGCAGAGTGCAGGCATCTCCACAGGAAGCTGACTGTATGCCTCTGTTGCTTCAAATAGAATTTTAATGAGACTCTTAATGGTTTTCACATCAGTTTTTCAATCTGGCTCCCCAATACTTTCAACTAGCCGCTCTGCGCCTTAATTTACTTTTCTTTATGCCACATTTACCAGCACTGACTTAATATTAGCTTTGATTACCAGTTTGCATGATACCATGTTTTCTTTTGCAATAACAATACAATACTGAAACTTTAAATTAGACCATATTCTTTCCTTTCCTCTATGTGAAGCAGCTTTTCATTTTCTGTGGCCAGAAACCAGGACTGGGTTCTGAGTCAGTGACATCTGTATTTACCAGACAGGTAGACGATGCACTGTATGTCCAAAAGTATCCAGGCTACCCTTCTGATTGTTGAATGCAGCCACTTTAAAATGTACCTATTACTGACAGAGATTGTATAATCTCCTTAGAAAAGCATTGCCAATAGAATGGGACGCTCAGGACCAGCTAGAGGGGAATAAGACCCCCCAGCATTTGGCTCTGGAGCAATGGAACTGCATTCTCTGCAGTGATGAAGCTCCATCCAGTACCTTTGAGATGAGTTGGTGTGATTCAGAACTGATCATCCGACATCAGTACCTGACCTCTCACTAATGCTCTTGTGGCTGAATGCAATCAAATCCTTGCAGCAATGTTCCAGCACCTAATATAAAGTCTTCCCAGAAATGTAGAAGCTGTTCCTGCAGCAAAGGGGGGACAAACTCCCTTTTAATACCTTTGATTTCAGAAAAACAGTGTTTTATTCACATATACAGCAGTGTAGACAGATTGGTGGATATATAGGTAAACAGGGAGGTAAAGGTTCTAAATAAGTATCGTAAGTGACATATTTATGCCATTCTAGGCTAGACTGGGACAGAACTGTTCCTGGCTCTGTCGCTGCAGTATTCCCTTGGCCTAAATGGAGAATTGGATTTACATTGCTGTGTAGGATTTGATCACCTGTGGCCGTAACTCACCGCGCCGAAACCACGCGATACGCAGGAGCTGATCTGAGCTTTTGGAACGGAGCCAAGTCAAATTGGTTCAGAGCTTCCCCTCCTCTCCTTTTCTGATTCATATTTATGCAGCGCGCTCTCAGTGAAGTAGTGGCGGTATATTTTCGTAAAGCCAAAATGAGTTTGACTTCATGTGGCAGCTCCTGTAATTCTGGCTGTGGAGAGCTGAAGGAGCATAGCAGCTCGCTTAACAGGGTGCAGCCCCACAGTGGAGGCCCTGTGTGAGTGAGAGGGAGGGAAATAAAGTTTTTATGATGAGGCCATTAGTATGTGGATCTTGATGGCTTATTAAGTGCACTCTACAACCAATAACCAGAACTAGATAACACTTGATCTTAATGATCTATGTTCTGACTCATGAGGCCGATTTTGGAGGCACATTAGCTGTAGTCTTACTCCATTGAGCGGTCTTGTTAAATTCTGGTAAAAAAGGCCTGCAAATAAGATCTCTTTTTGTGAAAATGGCCCCAAAATTTGAGTTTAGTCCCTGTGTGTTTATAAGGAGTCATAAGTAAAATATACTGCAAAATCTGCAGACTTCCGTTTATTTGCTAACATTGATGTAGCCAGTTCTGCGTGGAGGAGATGGAGGATTTTTTAAATCTATGATCCAGTACATGTCTGAGATGCATTCAGATTAGTAGTATTGACAAACTGAGATTGCCATCGTGTTGCTGCCTCAGTGCCTCATTGCTTACTATCAACCTTTTACACACGTCAAAGTTTTTTCACATTAACCACAATACCTTTCAAACCACACACTATATGTGATTGAGTTGATGTTTTCTGCACTTTGTCTTGTTTGTGCACTGCTATCTGTCTGTCTGTCTATCTGTCTACATTCCTGGGCAAAATGGGCTAAGCCCAAAATGGCAATACATGAAGATTTAATAGTCTTAACAGCACATCATTAAACAAATACATGAAGTAACTTGCTATGGGCTTTTCCCTTTGATTTCTTTAAATGTTGAAGTTTTGTGTGTAAATTTGCACACAACCTTTTAGAGAAGTCAGTATTTTTCCACTCAGCACTGAAGGCTTCAAACAGTTGAAAAGGTTAGTTTATGTTTAATCTGAGACCAGATATTCTCTTTAGGGATTCAATCTTGACTCTGACCAGCCCAAAACCATCAGTGAAAGCCATTATATTTTGGGTGTTTTTTTTTGTTTGTTTGTTTGTTTGTTTGTTTTTTGCCCAGGAGTATATCTAGATATCTGTCTATGTATTAGTAAGACACACGCAGCCCATGATTCAATTCAATACAATATCCAGCATCCATTTCAGGCCAGTACCAGTAAGAAAATGCTGGTTCAGATATCTGAAGAAAAAAAGTACAAATACAGTCAGATTCAGAGTTTAGTATCTTGTCGGTACTGGTAGTTAAAGCTAATATTGAGTCAGCGCTGGTAAATATTGTATAATGAGAAATAATAATTTAAGGTGCAGAGTGATCAGATGGAAATAAACTGATATGAAATCCTTTCTATTTGGAGCGACAGAGGCAGGAGGCCTCCTTCTTGTTTGTCTGTCTGACAAGAAACAATTGTCCTTTCATTGTTTACATTTGTATGATTGTTTATGTCCGTGTTGGTATCTCCACTGGCCTGATCCACACACACACTTACTTTGCAGGAGTGTAACGATCCACAGAAGTCGGAATTCAATTCGATACGCTACGTTAGTGTCTCTATTTAATACATACAATACAGCAAAAATAAAGTGTGTTGAAAATGGGTCTTATGCTAATATATTAATGTTTCAATTTCATTTTATTTGAGGGTACATGCGAGGGTGCTGTGATACAGGCTGATGCGGTACGTTACGTTGTATCGTTACATCCCTATTACTTTGATCCTTGGCTGCTGAATGTAAAGGAGACGTCTCTTCTGTTTGTCTCAGCTTTAGGTAAAGTGTTTTGTTGCTAGATGCAGTTTGCATATGAATTCTTTGCTCTGAGTGAACTCTTAAAGCTTCTCCCACGGGACCACAGCTCACACTCTTCAGCAGCGTGTTGGGGTTTGAGCTGATGTGTGCAGGTTTTGGTGAGCAGCAGGTTTTGTCAGTTATGTTGTTCTTTCTTTTAGGGTCTGTAGTCTTAAAGGTATGAGGATAGATTTTTTTTTCAAGTAATTTAATTTCGTTTTTTTATTTTTATTTATTTATTTCTCAGTCTCTCTGAATCTTCTTATCTCTCTGTGCTATTCAAACACATTTTACTGTAAGGTTTGAAAACTTCAAGGCAAAATCGCTCTGTGAGTGCTGCTGTGAGAGCCCAGCTTGATGGGAAAAGTCGAAAGTGTGTGTTTGGCTGTGTCTCCTGTGAGAAATCCTTTCTATACATGTAGGGAGTTTTAAGAATTAAAGCTGAGCTGATGGTAATGGAAGAACATGAAAAACACATTTTTATTTCTCTAATAAAGGTCTTTAATATTGTGTAAAGCCCACTCCCAGCAGCATCATAAGTATCATAAAAATTCATGTTCTGCTACAAAACCAAGGTGTCAAAGTTAACACATTAATAACATGTTAACACAAAAAATATTTATATTGTTGTGTTGCTGGTAATGCATTTTCCTTGTTTGACCTATACAACCTTACGTAGTAGTGCAGGTTGAAGCCCAGCTGGTTGTATGCTGCTATGATAGAATCCACAATTTTAGCCCTTTCATTCAAATTCAGCTTATAAATGGCTTTCAAAGCACCTTCAACAAACCATGCTGGACAGTGCTCGCAGCAAACCTATGCATAAATCAGCAAGCAGCAAAATAAAGGCAACAGCAGAGAGAAAAGCTCCAGTTTGCCTCAAGTGCCTCCACTATAACAAGAATCCATGAGCAGTATGAACGAGAGTGAGAGGCTACAGTCACACCCATTGACTGTATATGTGAATGGTATTCTTAGGTGGGAATTCTGAAAGTGCCTGCTGCTGATTTACACTGCTTCAACATTTCAGGGTCAAAGGTCCAATAGAAATGGTCCAAAAATTACTTTGAATAAAATCTTGTTACATTAACTTACATTGAAGTTGAAGTTCTGCTCTGCAATGGACTGGCGGCCTGTCCACAGTATTTCCTGCCTTCCACCCAATCACCGCTGGGATAGGCTCCAGCTCCCTCTGCGACCTAGAAGGATAAGCGGTCTAGAAAATGTGTGTGTGTGTGTGTGTGTGTGTGTGTGTGTGTGTGTGTGTGTGTGTGTGAGAAAGTTTTTTCCTCTTTCCTTTTTTTCTGTAAAGTTACCTTAGTATGTATCCTTAGCATAAATCTATGCATGTGTCCTTTACAGCCATAGGAGTCCTGTCTGGCATCTGAGGCCTTGAATAAGAATACTGACATAGACTGAATGACAGTCCATGACCACGACTGCCATTCCACTAGTTTATACTGTTTGAAATAACGTATTGATCTGATTTAGCTCTACAGTTCTCTGCTCTGTATTATCTGCTGCCAAGCAATCGATCCCCCATAACTGCAGCTAAAGGTACTTCATGTCAAGACCTTGCAGCTCGTCCTTTGTAACAGAGATGAAATCTGAATTAAATGGCTTGTAGACAACACAAGCTTTCCAGCACGTCTTGCACCTCACAACTCTCAACAGACAAGTACAACTGCCTGTAGATGTGTATTATGAGTAAGTGTGTTGTTCAGTCCAGTGCTACTTGTTAGCACAGCAGGATCTCTGATCTGGGTAAAAGGAAACCTGTACAGGATTGAACATTCAATGATGTTTTTAATTGGTGATGTTTTTGGTAGTTTGACGTGTTAATTTTGATAACTGATGCCTGTTTAACAGATTTTAAAAACAGTTATCAACCATCTCAAACTGAAAATGAATAATGTCCGTTGTCTTTTTACTGGTCCTTGCATGGTCCTACAGTAATTCTGTGATGTTGATTTCACACTGTCATGTAATAACATGACACTAGACCATTAGTCTTTGTCAGTAGTCTGTTGTACAGACTTTGTATGTGAGAGTGTTGTATTTTAAACTGATTATCCAGTTGTACGTATTACAGCTGGTTAAAGTGTGTAACGCTGTGAAAGGACAAGCTGCCAAACGTTCAGTAGTTTTTTTTGAAGTAGCCTGTTAAATACTTCTAATTAACAGAAACTGATGGGGCTTAGAATATTCCAGTGACTAATGAAGAGATTTGGTGATGTTGGTAAGGGTGACATTAGCTCATTCAGAAAAATCACTCACAGTGAGAACTGCATGTCTTCAGGGAGTAGTTTGATTTATCCAGACACCAGCATGGAGGCTAAAGCTGCTGTTTACTGGCCGTTCTGCTGCTTCAGAAAGAACACAAGCATGTTTTCTTTTCCAGTTGTTAAAAGTAAGGTTGAGCTTTTGTGGAAAAAGCATTTAAAAGCTCCCAGACTTCACTTTTATCATAATAATCACTTTGAAAATGTTTAAAAAATGATTTTTTATTGATGATGAATCAGTAATAAACAGTCTCTGGTATGCCAGGTTCATTTGATTGGTTCAGTAAAGCTCAGTTCCTGTTCTTTAAGGGTTTCTGATTTTGACATATAGATAAACTTTGTGTTTACCAAAGGATTTATGGTAAAACTGATCCACACAACTAGTTGTGCACTTGGGAATGATTTACCAGCATACGAATGCCTGTTGGAATCCCTCTCTTGTTACGTGACTGGCTGAAAACCAGTGATCCATGTGCCTTTAGAAGAAAAGCAGATTCCAAAGGGGTGGTAATTTCAACCCAAGCAGTGTTGTATTGAATTTGAGGTTACTGCGTCCAAGACCTTAGCAAACTTTGGCCAATGAGATTGTATTTGGATTTTAAATTGCATGATTGATATAAATTATTTCCCTGTACTTGTATGTCACAGATACGTGACTATTTTAACATATGAGCTTAATGGCTACATAGGAGGCATGTTCTGTTCATATTTACGTCAATATTCTGCAAAAGTGAGTCTATAAAATAAGCCGTACACCTTTGTTTTTCTAGGGTTTAGTCACACTATGTCTCATTTATTTGTATTAGTTTAAATCAGCAGTCTGGCGTCATCACATGGCACGCTGTCAGCCCATGAGCAGTCTCTTTCTAAGACAGAGGAAGGATGGTGAGCGTATAAGGCTTAAGATTTACTGCCATCACCCCAAAAATAGCCTCCTCGATCCTGTGACAAATGTTTTTGCAAACAGCCGAACAGCTCTGTGAACTGTTATTTCCAGCTTAATTGCATCTTCCCAATGAAAGCGGAATAGGCCGGGTGCATTAGCGTGACAGTGGGAGGTAAAGTGGGTTGAAGATTACTAAAGGAAGAAGCAATGACAGAGAAATTACTCATTTGTCTGATCTGGCCAAATAGATGACGGTGGAGGAAGCGTGTCAGAGCTTGATGCCGGTCGAACGATGACCTGTTTGCAGTCTCATCAGATGCTGTTTCAGAAGGCTGGCATAGGCCGTCTGTTTAAGTTTGGAGAGAATGTGTTGGTGGACTGGTGTCTTGTGTTGCCGGCTTGAGAACCAGCCAAGAATGGCAGCTTTAATATACACAAACCAGATACGTGGGAGCTAAATCTGGGCGCTAACCTTTACTGACGGGCACTTCAGATTGGGCCTAGGTAAGAGAATTAATAAAGCTACAATAGGCTCGGACGATTTGGTATTATTGTCAATTTAAAAGCAGTATTATTTTTTGTGTATTTGAAACAGTGGCCAGAAACTTGGCAACGTAACTGCTCGCGGGTGTTTAATGGTGTGAAAGAAGTGGCCTATGAGTCAGAATCACATACAACCAACCATTATTGGAGTGTTTAATGTGAGAGGTTGGGATGAAAGCAGTGCATAATGATGGCAAGCACTGTTTTTCCCCCCTGGCTGGGTGGTTGGCCTCCAAGTTGCCTTGAAAACATGGTGTCATATAGGCATGTGCAGGCTTAAAAAGCAAATGGTAGGTTTTCAGTTAGTGGAGTTTCTTTCTTAGACAGTCTGTGCTCAACATGTTTGACCATCAACGATGCTGTGTGGACAAATTATAAACTGTGGATTTTTGAGGAATCCAATTTAGGCCTGTAGACACATTTTACTTTTTCTATATGAATGAAAATGTTTGGTATGGTATTTAGCCTATCAGCAATTTCTAAAAATTAGATTTCTAAAAATATCCATCTTCAATGTAAATTGTTGTGGAATGTAATTTCTATTAGGAATTAAACTTGTAGTACAACAAGCTCCAGGGCATGGCATGTTTATTATGGAGGTTTAATAATGGCTGTCCCCCCCGATTCTAGGAGTGGGTGGGTCATATTTGACTCCTTGTAGCTGATGTTCGGGCCTGACTGGAGTCATTACTTGTACTCTCAGGGAACCACAAGTCATTTAGTTCATCCACAATTACAGCTCTCAATTACCAGTTCCAGGTCAAGCATGCTAGCGGCAAATCAAAATGTCATGATGGTGGGTTTTACAAATAGGGCTAGAGAGAAAGACTGTGAGGAGCAGCACGGACAAAGATCATTGTCAGAAATATGTGTAGAATATTCTGACTTTGGTGAAATGTTTGTATTGTTTCCTGCTGCTGCTGTGATCATCAGTCTCAGTCAGTTATGTATTGGATTTTGACACTTGGTATATTGCTTTGGGCCCATTTGAAACAGGCTCTAAAGACCTGGAGGTGTATCTACAATACAAGTACACTCTACCAAACCAGCAAGGACCTGCCAAAACTCTTTTGTGTCTTCATTATTGTTTTACAAAAGTCAAGGTTATGACACATCCAGAAAACTACATTAGTATCAGAAAATTAAAATTTGCTAATCATTTACTGAACACCTAATATTTCTTGCATTGAACACAGAAACAATATTCACAGTAAAACATCAAAGATCAAAGGTCCCGTATCATGAAAAACCAAATTTCCCTCACTTTCTCAAAGTAAAGAAGTTTATGCAGAAACATCCTGTTTTAGTTTTAGTAATTGTATCCACCTTTTCAGGATTCAGCAGCTTCACACTGAAGTTATATGGAATGTGTCAGTTCAGACTTCAAATGAATTATGGACTGGAAACACATGGTTTCTTTCAACATATGGGAAGATAAAGTGGGTATATTTACTGTGGACTGAAGACTAATCAAAAAGCTTTATTAACATGGTCACAGAATGTAAATAAGACAGTGAGTGGTCTAGATTTTGGAGCATGCTTATTGACTCAAGATGCAGACTGAATTCTTTAGTACTGTAGTTTCTGTGACGGAGTACAGAGTACTGAAATTTGAGTGACAGAGAACCAGATGTACGCATCAACCCAGGCACAGCACAAAACATGCCCTGATGTGCCTTACCTGCAGTATGTGCCCACAGTGTGCCTGAATTTAAGCTTATCACATAAACTGTGCAAAGCCCTGCCTACCGACTGCTTGCTCGTTAGCACGCAGGGCTTACAGTGAAATAACAGAGCCGTTAACAAGCTCAACACAAAACAGAAAATTAAAGTTAAACGATGAGGCGCATCACGTCCTGATCTGGTCCCGAGAGTTTAAATAGCGTTATTCTGATGGTAAACTTTGTTTCAGCATGTTTCAAAGCTCATGCCTCCGCCTAACCACTGTGTCTGCTACCATTGTTTACTATTATCATCATACCATTATTAAGGAAGCCTCTCAACAACTCATCTTTTGAGATGGATGTTATGGTGCACCGCATTGATCCAGCAAGGGAACTTTGTTGTTTTGCTGCCCTGTCTGGGAGCAGCCCAGTGTCACCAGCTGAGCAATACCATCTGGGGTGGTAGGGGATTAAGTGCCTTGACTAAGGGCACCAAGAGGAATACCCAGTCAGTCTAGGGATTTGAACCCACAACCTTCCGGTTGCTAGTTCATTTCTCTTACCATATCAAAGAGTAGTGCATTATGCATTTTAACAGGCGCCCGGCCCATAAACAGGCAGAATGCATCCAATCTCAGCCTGAAACTGGTGCTGAAGTCTTAGTACATCAGGCCCAGATCTTTTCGATACTTGATGGTGTTGAAGTAGTTTGGTAGGTACCGAGAAAGTATTAAATGTTTATACCCAGTCTTAGGTTGGAGTATTTATAAGCCTCATAGTTATCGGCACTGTCTCTGGTTTCTGTTCCGTCCTGACAGGGAGGTTATTTAGAGGATGAGGTTTGGCTCTCTTGTTGCCTGAGAGGTTTCTGTTTAAGCAGCCAGTATAAACTAAATGTTTAATACAGCTGTTTAAAATGATGAGGCCGAGTAAAGTGAGGTGGCAGGTGTTTTTTCTCTTCTAGAGGAAACACCTCTTGCATCTTCTCCTTCTGGGACCGGAGCCATGTCCCTCTGCGCCTCTTGCGTTTTTTCCTCTCTTCTTTCTAGTTCACAAAGGCGAGTGGCAGAACCAGAGGCCATGTTGAGGTGAGGCTGAAGCCACTAATTGCTGTTGCTGAATCATGCTGAATCGCCCTGTCCGTGGTGCTGAATTTTAAAATTCTCTCTGCTGGCCTATATGAATGCAGAACACACGCTTTTTACTGCCACAGGCCACTTATTTGAAGCATTTAGCTCCTTAAGCCGGCTGCTTACCTTTCTTCATCTTGCATTGTTCGTTTCTTCCTTACTCATGAGACATGGAAATGTGTAGTGCTGTGGCAGGTGAAAATAAGGTGCTGAATTATGTATCTGTTACTGATCCAGGGCCGTGAACCAGCAGCTCCTGCAGTAGCTTTTGCTTTATTCTTTTTATAGAGACTGTCAACGTGCAATGTCTCCCATAGGACTTAAAGAAAAAACTGTAGTGGGTGGACTCTGAATCCTCTGGAGAGATCTGGGAGCAAAATTTGACAGTTTCAACATCTAAATGCACATTGAGGTAGTACTGAAATTTCGTCTACCTGTATACCAGTATTGGTATTTCACAATAATGCAGTTTTTTAGCTTTGGCGGTATTAATAAATGACAAAACCCTCGGATAATTCAAGTGTGTATAATTTGCTAATTGCTTCAGATTGTTTGAAAGAACAATTTCAAATCCAGTAACAAAAATAATCTCCTCGTTTTCTTTTTGTAGTTAAATACAGTCATATGCAGTAGTTTGAACATCCCTGGTAAAATTTCATATTTAGTTGATTTTCTAAGTGAAAGTTGGTTAGCATATAGTTTAAATATGGCTTTAATCACAGGGAACAATTATTTATTTGCTGAGTTTAACTTATTGGAAAAAAGTTAAATGAGCCATAACTTTGCTTTATTTTGTGTGTTTTTTTTTCTCTCTCTCCCCCAGTGTATTAAATTCTGCAAATAAACAGTAATTGTGCATTCAAATGTGCACAAGTGTGTTTTCTGTAGAGGTATGTATTATTTTTTTTCACTTAGAAAATCAACAGAACCTGTCATTTGGCCAGAGGTGCCCAAGTGTTTGAATATGGCTGTACTTTTCAGTACTACTCTGGAAATAAAAGAGTAAAATGTGTAAACATTGAGCTTAAAAAGAGAAACAAATTGGAACGTTAGGCTGCAAATACAGTAACATTACCAATGAGCCAGTTTGACCATTCAGTTGTTAGCGGACTCCATTGTAACGTCTGGTTTATGTTACAGTTAATACTGTAACATATTGGAGAGCCTCTCTGAGAGTTCATCCCTCTAACAGACCCTGTAGTGAGTGACGTTAATTACTTTGCTGGCTTGTTAAGTTTCTGAGATATAAAGTTGTTATCAGAGTGTATGGATGTAAAGTTGTCTTTCCTGATGTACACAAGATTCATTTGGTCCATGTATTCGAGCCTTTTAGCGGACAGCATTCATCTCGTTTTAATTCCTGCCTTGAAAAAAACAACAATCATGAGACGTCCTTCAAGAATTAAGTAAATTCAGGTGATATTATATTTCCTGGAACTTCGGGCTGCATAGACCCCCACCATTTGAGGAAAAAAAAAAAAAACAATCTCCTGATCTCCTGCAGCACTTTGCAGCTTTAAACCCCAGCCTTCAGCCCATGAGTACTTTTATATGTTTATTTATTGCCAGTAGAGGGCTGACAGAGGCCTCATAGTTTAATACAATAAAGGAACATTCCCGCATTTTTTCTGCATAATTATACGGTTAACATGTAAACAGTCATTCAGTGTGGTTTGGTGTGAAATGCTCTGTTGACGAGAAACTTTCAGAGTCAGAGTTGTTCACAGTGGTGGTGAGAGGAACCACTGTGCTAGGAACTGCCTGTAAAAGCTACCTCACCTAAAGTTATTACATGAAATGGTGTCTGAAGCCTGAGACGTTGTTTTATGATTGTTTTTAGATGAGCTTTCAGCTAAATGTGTTAAAATACATGCAGGGTAGAATTCCTTTTTAATGAGAGACCCTGACTTGAGTCGAGTTTGTAGTAGGAATGAGAATACAGATGACCTGAACAACCTGGATAGGTTTAAGAAATGCCTCCACACGCAGCTCCCTGTTCCTACCCCCCACCCCCCCCTAGATGAGGGTGAAATCTTCGACAGATGGGGCTGACACTGACTCTGCGCTTTAATGCCAGCAGCAAAGCCCTCTATTTTCATATTCATTATATTTTTCGTATCTTCCTACGCTCCCACTCCCCCCTTTACCTCGACCGCTGCCGTGCCACCCTGAAGGCTTTCCTCTCTCAGCAGTTTTCCTGCTCATCTGCAGCATATTGATCTCCCTCTCTCTCTGTCTCTCACTTCCTCTCTCTCCCTCTCTCTCTCTCTCTCCTCTACATCTCTGTCTTGTGTTTCTCTCTCTGTTTTTAACACTCTTTCTTCTTAACACCATTCAGCTATTCTAAGGTCTTTGTCTCACCTGCCCAGTGGGTGTAGATTTTGATCGAGAGTGAAAAAAAGAAAAAACACTGAGCTGCAAACACAGGTAAATATTTGCATTTTGCCTGACAAAGAGCCAGAAAATGCTTCATGGACACAAATGAGTAACACAGAACAGGTTCACAGGGAAGACCAGCCCATACAGTCATTCAGACGGCTGAACCATTGAGAACTGTTGTCGGGTTATACAAGCTTTACAGAACATTAGCAAAAGTCCAATTCAACCCGCTGAGAAACCGTGGAGTCACTACGTGGCATTGATTTTCTAGTGTAAAATGCTGCGCTACTGAGCTGGACTGTATTGTGCATAATCAAAACTGAGCAGGTTGGAAATGGCAACAATAAATTTGATAACTTGATGAAATGCACTCTACGTTTAAGGGGCCCATATGCTGGATTTTTCTGGTGTCCCCTGAGGTCCATGTGTTTTTTCATGTACAAAAACAGTCATAATTTATTTTTCTTGATAGTTTACAACATCTCATTTTCTTCTAGACTTAAACAGGCTGTGGTTGTTACTGTGCCTTTAAGACTGATATATGTAAATGAGCTCTGTTCTGATTGGCTGCACTATATTGTGTCTGATTCAAAAAGCACTCTAGACTGAAACACGTATTATAACGTAATTCTGAATAGGCAGGGCTGCAGGCTGAACAGGTGGATATAGGTAAATGCATGTTTTGCACTTGAGTCTGTATTCTGCCACTTACAGCGAGTGTGCATGCCACCAGAGGCGTGTACAAAATGCACATGCTGCATTTTTTTTACTTGCGAGTCACGACTTCGAAAAAAACGAAACTATTGTGGTAACGTTCTGCTTTACTGTGCTGCTCCTGGTCTTAAACCGCTTTTAGCATGAATAGCGCATTGAAAACTGAGAGACATGAGCAGAGAGACAGAGTCCCGCACTGTATGAAATCATAGTGTTTTTATAACACTATAAAATGGTTTTCACTCAAGTAGTCTGCAGAACAAACATCAGACCAGGATGTGCAACATTATGCACATATCAAAAAAAGTGATTTCTCTGCAGCACTTTAAAGAAACTGGCAACCAAATCATCAGATTGAACTGAATCCGAAGGCCTCAATATAAGCAGTAAATCAAAGGCAATGCATTTTTTTATTATAAGCCTTATACATCAGTCTCATTGTATCATGTGTGGATGGCTTTGCTTGGTAATAAGGCTATAATAGGGCTATTACCTCTGGTTGGTACTGAGGGTTGAGCTGATGCGACAGATATGTGCTTCGGTAATGTGGTGCAGAAGTAACTATATCCACAGACGTCCTGTGGTATTTACCCTCAGCTGTGGGTCCTCACAGCGAGCCAGCGTGTGCATGAAATAGTGTTTGTACAAGCTGTCTCAAATCACGTGCTGCATTATTGATGGAGCTGTAGTGAAATGGAATTTTGCAGTGTGATTTAAATTGGAGATCGCGTGGCTGTAAGGATGTATAGGCTGAATAAGGGTGAGATATATTGTGTTTGTGTACACATACCTGAATAAAGGGCGGGGCCTTGGGTGAATCAGCCCTTTTAGGACCCATCTAACATGATCATACCCTGTACCCGCCTACTTTGGGCTGTGCTTGTGGTCTTCATCCACATTCCAACCCACTTGTAAGTTGCTCCTTAAATGTAGGACGTGTCTGTGCAAAATTCGTGACATGGCAGAGCAGCCTCCAGCCCCCATCACGCATCCACACACCCAGTGGCAAAAATAAACATTTCAATATTGCAGAATAAAAGTACCTAAATATTTTCTGTATATTTAAGCTAATCAAAGCCATGTGAACTTGCACGTGGCACCAAATGGTGAGAATCGCATCACGTGACATCACTGTTGACAGACATGCAGGCAGCACCACAGGCAAGCGAGAAAAAAAAACAGTCTAGCAGTTTGGCTTCATCACTAACATTTATTTTTATCTGTGTCAGCATTATTAGCCAATTACACTAAAAGATATCTACAAGTCAGGCCAAGCACGAAACCTGTTGGCTATTTACCCACAATGACCACTGTGCTTCAAAATGAATCCCACTCGCAAGTTGTTTAGCAGATCACGCGGGACCTGTGTGTGACCCCGCCTTGTGCAGACTTCTGTTCTACAAGCACAGCGTGGTAGGAAGGTTACGTTATCCCCACATTATGTCAACTTTTTGTTTATCTGCATGCTTCATAAACAGGTGTTTTACCTGTATTTGTAACAGCTAGTCATCCAAATGACATTAACATTTTGTTGATTTTCTAGGTGAAGGTAAGTTTACACATCCTCTGCAGACACATTTCTGCACATTTTAATGCACAATTGCTATTTATTTGCTGAAGTTAACATATTGGGTAATAAGAAAAAAACATACAATGTGGCCTATACAAAAGTTAATGGCACATTTTATATTGTGTGTTTTATTTTATCCAATATGTCCAACTCAGCAAATAAATAGAAATTGGGTACTAAAATTTGCAGAAAAACGCCACATTTAAGTTCCTTGTAGTGGGTGTGTTAACTTATTTTTGCACAGAAAATCAATAAAACGTAAAATATTTGAATGTGCATACGATAGTATCGTCTAATTCAAGAATAGAAATTAATATTTAATGTCAAGCGCACACTACATGATGTCCAGCGACTGTTTTGGGAGCACACAGAGTAGTTAGAACAGCAATGAGTCAATAAGAGTGCAGAAGAAAAATCTTGGTGCAACAGAAGTCGTGGCGAAGGGGTTATTTTGAGAAAGGAGATGTGAATATCTACTGGTTATGAATGTTATTAGCAGCCTCTGATTAAACATTCTGAACAGCTTTATGTGCTGGTGTACCTAGTAAACAGAGGGAAGTTCACATTCGTTTTTCTTCTGACCAGACTGCAGTGTGAAGCGCGAGGCCTTGGTCACTCTAGTTGCCCTCGCCAAGCGACAGCCCTGTGGTAGCAGTAGTGGTGTGTGGAAGTATATCGAGGTAGATCGTTGGAAATGTAAAAGCTTGCTGCAGCTGCAAATCGCTTGTTAATGTAAATAGCTCTCGTCTCCTTTTCCCCTGGCATGGTGGTGAGTGTGTGGTGAGAGAATCACACCACTGTGGCCTGGGTTTGAGTCCCAGCTGTGCTACATGCTGGTGTAGTTGGCTGAGTGTGAAGGACGACAGTCTTATTCTCTCGCTGTTGCTAAGTGATGCGCCACCTGCTCAGGACATCTGCTTGGTTATGCAGACAGAGGTGGAGTTAGTGTTCTCTCCTCTGAGGATTCCTCAAAATGCCTTCACACCCTGATCCCTATCTTCCTAATTTGGTGGAGCTTATGCATGATGGGGGTGAAACCTACAACAGCAGGACTCAGCTGTGGGTAAACTGCGACGGAAAATAGCAAAACCTGAATCAATTAAGGGAATAGTTTTGCAGGAAATCTCATTTATTTAGTTTTCCCTCTTACCTCAAATGTAGTCAGTCAGCCAAGACATGTTTTAGTCAAAAGTTTGCTTCTTTAGTTCTGCACTGGAGTTATAATATGAATGTAGCTAACAAGTGATGGAAACATACAGATAGCATCAAGCAAGTGATGGCACTTGCTTCAAACTGCGTTGAGTTGTGCCCTTTATGATCTGAATCAGATGTGTTGGGGCAGGGAACATCTGAAACAGTGCATGGCATTGGGTCCCCAGAAGTGGGATTAAGTAATACCATGGCATTGCATGACATAGTGTTATCTGTGGATGAAAAAATGCATAAATGTACGTCACATAGCTAAAAACAGTAGTAAATCTTTCAGTTTTGTACAGTACTGGGCCAATATGTTTTCCTTGAGCTTTAAAATGAGTTTTTTGTTTTAATTTAATTTTATTTTAAGTTTCACTTAAGGTGACCATGTAAAAGTAGGCAATCATGATCAAATTACTCGAACGCTTTCCCGACTGGAAGAAATACACAGCTAACAACATTACATCACACAATACCTATTGATACCAATATGCCATCTTCCCAGAACATCTACGTTTATGATTTAGGCGCACTGTTTCACAATGCTAATTCATTCATTAATTGTTAGTGAAATTTTCGTTGTACTATTGCTTTAATCAGTGTACCATGGCAATTAGAGCTATGCCTTCAGGTCATAAATGTCAAAACTTGGTTAAAAATGAGGAAAAACATCTCGACGACAATGCTAATTTCTGCTACTGCCTCCATTGGATTCTAGTAATATGTTAGCGCTAAGCTAACAGCAGTTCACATGAACATTGTTGGACTGTTCTAAAATTAAACGCAGGCATTTGAAGCTTGTAAAACACAGTCTATGTTTTACTTGAAGCATATATTTTTCCCTGTAGCAGTTTAACAGCGATTCCTTCACTTACAAGTCCAAGCATAGAGCTGGTGCTGTTTTCTGTTTCTAACAACTGACTGAGACGCGTTTCTCAGGCTACCACTGGTGTTCACAGTCAGTGATGTGTCTTCCAGAAAGCCTAGAGTGATGTTCTTTCTTTACAAAATTGGTCCCATCCTTTGTAAATTAAAATGTGTCAGGTTAGGCCAGGCCTTCAGTTCAGCTCCTTGAAGGCCTAACCAGTAGTAGAGCTTGTTTGACTGTATCTACCCAGATAACACAGGAAAAAAAAACAAAAAAAAAGTGGATAATTTTCTGTTGGGTGTTTCAGAAATTTAGCCCTTTTGTTTCCAATCCAAAATTAATGAAAATGAAATGAATGAAAGTATGACTACAATAATTGGAGGGTATAATTACAACAAGCATGATTATATTAAATGAATGAAAACGTACAGAGATTTTTTTTTTTCCCTCCACAGAAATCATTAGGCCTTCTTTAAAGGCTTAGAAGGCCCTGAGGGTTCCCCACTGGCTTTAATACTCTGTTAAAATGAATGTGCCTCCTCTATCTTCATTGACATCACTTCTGTTCTACTAAGTTGTGCAAGTTGAACATGGACTTCATGTAACAGATTGTACTAATATGTGTACTTTACGCAGCTGTCAAATAAAGTCCACATGGTTGCCTGTGTCACTAGACGAAACACACCGCTGTGTCAGAAAGATGTGTTCTTTTTAAGCGTACATACAGCAGTGCGTTTGGGAGTAATTCGATTCTGTTTAGTTCCTTTGTAATTTGAAGTGTACTGCCAGCTCAAGGCCTCCAGATTCAGTCCTTGGTATTGTAGGAAATTCCAAGCGTGTGCCTCTTTTCCTTCAGTTTCTTTCATTTCCTTCTCTGTTTAAATATACTCCTCCCAATCTGAGATTACTGAGGAGATGGAGACTGTAACAGTACTAAAGAAACAAGCAGAGCCAGACTGGTATTGAGAAATTCACTGCAGTTTGTTTTTAGTACAGTGTTGAACAGAGCTCAGTGAGCTGCCTTCTTACGGTGTGTGTGTGTGTGTGTGTGTGTGTGTGTGTGTGTGTGTGTGTGTGTGTGTGTGTGTGTTTTTCATCTACCCACAACAGGAAGTTTACCCACCTCTCTATTAGAGCCCTGCTCTATTCTCTGTTAGAGTGCGGTCTTGGCTGGGCGTTTGGGGCAGAGGAGATGATTGTGTTTGTTTGCTGCTGGGATGTTTTTGTTTTTCTTACACATGCGGAGAGCTGAGTGTTGTCTGTGTTTTCTCTGATTCTGGCACACAGTGCCCTGAGGACCACGCAGCTGAAGCCCAGAACACAACCCTCCATTTTCCCTCCACCCTCCCCCCTCCAGGTCTAAAGCAGTATGTCTTAAAGGCTAAGGAATCCATGTATACATTTCCCTGTAGGGAAAAGAAAACATTGTTATATATCAGTTAAGTTAATGTAAAAGAATATTTTTCTAAGACATTGTAGATGATTTCTGTTGGTCCACTCATCATGGAACGTTGACATAGTGTAAAAGGAAGCTTCTATTTTCAAATTCTGTAATATGTATATTGAGCTAAAATTGCAGTAAAATGAATAAAATGTAGATATTGTAGTGCAGTAACTCAGCATCATCCCAAACATTCTGCTCTTCTGAAGTACAGTAAATACATCATGGAAGAACAGTGTGGTTGGTATGGTGTAGGGGGTAACACCTCTGCCTTCGACACTGTGGACTAGGGTTCAGTCCTCTGCTCGGGCAAGGACCTTAAACTATACCAGTAAGAGTCCTTGGGCAAGACTCCTAACACTACCTTCGCCTACTAAGTTGTAAGTTGCTCCGGATAAGAGTGGCGGCTAAATACTGTAAATGTAATCAATCAAATCTAAACATCTGTAAGATGCCAATATATTATTTATTTTTTTTAAGAAAATTTCTGCCTGATAGGATTATGATATTATTGTGCATCCCGATATTATATATTTATCACATTTCAAACTAATGAGTGTAGTATTGCTGTGTGGGGTGAGGAATAGGATGACATCGTTATTGTGGTAAATTACTTCACGTTACAACAAAATATGCTTTTCTGATCATATCATGAATATTGTAAGTACACCAACTGCGTGTTTTATTACACAGAAAACATAATTAGTGCATTTTAATTTGGATTTGGTGCAGCACAGTATGAGAAACATTTAATAAAAATCATAGGTTTTGCATGGCAAAAACTAAATACTGTGATGTGTTTTGTGTCTGGTGAAAATGTATCACATACCCCTACATTGCTATCCTTACAACAGTTACATAAGTTTCATAAAACATGATTCAGTTCTGCATCTGTTTGATGTACATGATGGTGTCTCATTGAGTGCTGATTGAGTGCTGAGTGCTGTAGGCCTCTGGTGAGCTTAATGTACAAGCACTTTGCTACTTAGAGCCATGCTGACTGATACATTGATCAGTCAGTCTGAAGAATCACTTCTCTCTCTCTCTCCGTCTCTACCGGTATGTTTGTTTTCTCACTTTTTTGGCGTTTTTGTTACATGCTTTGAGCTCAGATTCTGGAAACTCACCTGTAGCCACATAGTTTAAGAGCTTTTGCAAAATAATTAAAAACTGTATCTAAAATCTGATTGGCTGAGCCACTTTCAAAGCTGTTCAAACTTCAAACTTATCCTTCAGGGGTTGGTTGGGTGGTGCTGGAACCTATCCCAGCGCTCATTGGGCAGAAGGCAGGAAACACCCTGGACAGGTCACCAGTCCATCATAGGGCAGACACACAATTATATAGTCACACAAACCTAGAGGCAATTTAGTGTGTCCAACTGGCCTGACTGCATGTCTTTGGAATGTGGGAGGAAGCCACGTAGACACAGGGAGAGCAAGCAAACTCCACACAGAAAGGACCATGGTCGCCCAGCCGGGGAAATCGAACCCAGGCCATTCATATGTGAGGCGACCATATTGATGCTCATGTTGCTTGCCAGCTGTAGTCTACTGTAGATAAACTACGCTGCTTGGTAGGTTAACTGATGCTATGCTTTTTACGTCATGTCTAACAACAACCCGTACCTGTGGTAAAATGACTGTAGGTCAGGCCCTCTTACTGTTTTAATATGTTGCTTATTGCTTAAGGCTTGTTGCTTTAATATGTTGCCTCACTGTTTTCTTTATGTTCTAATTAGGACTCCAGCCGCAGTGTTTTGCACAAGCTGTAATCCATCACTGGTGTATTTGGGTGACCCTGTAAACAGTGCATTTCAATCGTCTGGCCTGCTAGAAACAAAAGCCAGTCCTGTAGCATTAGAGACACTGTAGCTCAGAGAATGTTTCCAAGTTGGGTGAATAAGGCTGTTTTATACACACTGTTTATTCAGCATTTACAGATAAGGCTGAAGTCTGGAATGACCGACAGGCACTACATTTGAGACTAGCTGTCTAGTTTGTGGTTGTCAGGTTTTTTTTTCCCCTTTCACTTTTTTAATTTTGAGACTATAAGGAACGATTTTCATTTAATTAATTACTCATACAGCAGCTGTTGGAGGGTTTAGAGCGTCTGCATCGTGTCACAAGCTCATTTGGAAGCGTCTGCTGCACTTTCTCTTGGTTCTTGCCCCATGTGCCATATTGATGATCTCTAAACACATTTAACTCTTTCGTTCTTTTCTCTCTCTATCTCCATCCATCACACTTTTACTTTTTTCCCAATAGATTAGTCCTTTCATGTTTTATATATTGCTCTCTATCTCATTCTCTTTCTCTAGCTGTACATCTCTCTGCTTTTTTCATTCTTTTTGTCTCTCTCTTTTTCTCTCTTACTCTTATTATTACTTTTATTACTTATTGTCTGTGTATCTTTCTCTCTCTAGCTGTCTGTCTCTCCATTTTTACTCCTCTCTCTCTTTCTCTCTCTCTCTCTCTCTCTCTCTCTCTCTCTCTCTCTCTCTCTCATTCTGAAGTGCTGTAGTGGTATCAGATGGCTTTTTAGCCCTGTTGAATGAAGCGGTCACCTCTCAGTCCAGTGGGGATTCAGTCGTGTCTGCTCGTGAGCGTCTGTCTGTGCGTATTGATTAGAGATACTTGAGATGTGGCCTGAAGAGCGTGTCTGTTCGCCGACTGGACGGAGTCAACAAGCGCCCCCTCTCAGCTCCTCTTTAAAAAGTGAGGAGCTTTTACAGAGACACTTCAGGCCCAGCCGTCGCAGAAGTTAAGTTTCTGAGAGGAAGGGTAGAAGAGGAGGAAAAGTGGTGAAGAAGACAAGTGAGAACAATGTGAAGCGAACAGGCCGTTATCTGGGGCTGACTATTTATAGCAAACCAACACAAGCAGTGGATCACTGAGTACATATCTCTCTCCCTCCCTCTCTCTCTCTCTCTCCTCTCTCTCTCTCTCTCTCTCTCTCGTCTCTCTCTCTCTCTGTCTGTCTCTCTACCTTGTTCTCACTCACCCTCTCTCTACCGCTCTCTCTCCCGTTTCTGTCAAACTGACTTTCTCTCTTACAGTCTGTTTCTCCCTCTCCATCACTCTATTTATGTCTTTCTGTCTTTTTCTGTCTCTCCTTCTCTCTCTCCTCCTCTCCTTCTCTCTGTATGTATATGTATATGTGTGTGTGTATGTATGTATGTATGTATGTGTATATATATACATATATATATATATATATATATATATATATATATATATATATATATATATATATGTATATGTGTGTGTGTATCTTTGTCTCTATCATTCTCTGTATCCCTCTCTCTATCTATCTGTCTTTCTCACTCACGCCATCTCTACTGTTCACCTCTCTCTTGTTTCTGTCGGACTGACTGTCACTATCTGTCTGTCTGTTTCTCCCTCTCCATCACTCTATTTGTCTTTTGTCTCTTCTTCTGTCTCTCCTCCTCTCTCTCTCTCTCTCCCTCCTCCTCTCTCCCGCTCTCTCTCCCTCTCTCTCTCTCTCTCTCTCTCTCTCTCTCTCTCTCTCTCTCTCCCTCCCTCCCTCTCTCTCCCTCTCTCTCTCTGAGGGAACACTACACATGCTCAGCTGGGTGTCTTTGGCTCCAATTAAAGGGAGAGTGTTGAGTTTGATGAGCTGTGAGACAGTGCAGGCTCTGCCACTGTCTCCCTGTGTTTTCTCTCTCTCTGTTTTCTCTCTCTGTGCTGCAGAAAAGCTGTCCTCATTAGTTTCATAGCGTCTCAATGTGGGAGCGTCGGCTCTTTGATCGCTCCCCATATTGCTCATAATAAGTTGTGAATACATGTAAAGTCATCAGTGAGTGCAGTAGGTCTGGCTGAGGCTGCAGTTTGTGATAAAGGAGCCCTGAACCCTCAGATGTGTGTTGTCATTCACTGCTGTAGTACCTACAGTAACAGCGCGAGGCTGGGCTTCTGATGGGTTTGAAATGAATATTATTTGAATAATAACCAAGACTTCTAACCAGACAGTGCAATTAGCATTTGCCAGAAAGTGTTGCTACATGCAAAAACACTGCAGATTAAGTCTGTGTTCACACTAGCGTTTTTTTTTGCATGGAAAAAAGGCTAGAGTGCCTTTTTATGCTGATTAGAGAAAAAACGCTCACGCGATGCCCACACAGTAACTATAACAACGCTGTCACCAGTGTGTATCTATCTGATTGTCCAACTAAACTTTGCTTGGCTTGCTGTTGAAATTATTTTTAAAAATAAAGATTAGATTAGATTTATTTCACAATATGTGGTCTAACTATGGAAAGAAGGAGGCTGTTGGTTTTATATTTGGTTTTGGAAGCAGAAAACTGAGAAAAGGTGAGTGATTCTGCAAACAATGTGACGCTCCACCAGCGATCCTCCATCTTGGTTGTTTTCACCAGCCTGCAGAGCTACAATGTGATTGGTCGATATAAAATGCTCGATGTCATTCAGCACTTTTCTAAAAAGTTGAACTTTTTTCAATGTTTTGAAAGCACTGTCCATAACAATGCCAAGAGGTCAATGAAAATTGGCCTGTTGATTCATAATTGTATGTGCTAACACAGTATGCAGTGTGGGTGCGTGAGCATGAGTACACAAAAGAGCCAGCCAAAAAAAAAAGCACACAAATAAACAAACAAACAAATGGGAAAAACTCTTCCTCTCATATGTGTTGCTCCTAGTTTGGCGACTGCATGCAGATGTATAGGCTAATGAGCATTCTTATTATTCGCTACTTGGAAACAGATGGGAAATTTATGTAAAATAGTCCAAAGTTTGATCTGCGGAGTCTGTGATCCATTTTCTCTAATTCATTACCATCAGATGGCAAAGAACTATTTCTTTATCAGCAGCTGTTGTAGCTTCGAACAGAGTGAACAAAATGTTTAGATCAGGGAACAGAAGACTCACCTTCCATTAAATGTGGAATTTAGACAAATGAACATGTTGACTCAGCTGTCAGTGCTTTTTCAGGCAAGTAAGCTCTACAAAGAACAAAAGTGTGTCTCATCCCAGCCGGCGTGTCAGATGTGTTGTGTCATGGTTTTGTGAGAGACGGGGCTTCATGTCAATTCTGTGTTGTCACACAAGGTGGAGTTACATTCTCTTTAAGATGCATCAGTGCCAGTAATTTAACACAAGACATCTGCACTGTTTAACTATACTGAGAATTCTAAGAACACCTACCAAGTAAATGGTTATAAACCCAGTGGCTGTTATTAACCTTTGCTGCCTCCAGGTGAGCCAGAAAATCTGGATTCTGGATCGCTAGCTAAGGGCCCATGGTCCAGTTTGGTATCAGGCTCAGCCTGAAGATCCATCTGGATTGGACCTGGGCTATGGGGCCTCCCAATGCCTTCCATCGAGCCCAGTTTATTACTTTAAGGGTCCACATCCTACGTTTTAATTTTTTTTTCTCTTAAGGTCCACTTAAGGCATTTGTGTGGTGATATGTACCAGAAACAGTCAATATTCATTTTTCCGCTTAATAGTTTCCAAGCCTTTCTTTATATCTAATTAAACTGGCTATTTTTGTTACTGTGCCTTTAACACTGATTTATGTTAATGAGCTCTGTTCTGTTTGGCTGTCCTGTATTGTCTCTCATTTAAAAAGCAGTCTAAGCCTGGAGGCTGTATGAGTAAATGAGGCCGTAAATGCATTGGTTGTTCATCATATCACAAAGTTTAAAAGGGGCTGTTTTTGCAGCTTACTTGCCATATATGGACCGTCTGGACTGGGGAGTTAACAGTGTTTACATACTACATTAATCTCTTTTATTAGTGAAAAACTGAGAAAAAAGTCACATTTTCATTTTACTGGCTTAGTTGAGTCTGAAGTTAGCTTCTTTAATTTTGTGCTGTAGCTGCGAGGCTGATGTAGCTAACAAGTAACGGAATATTAAAAGCTGAGCGCCTAAATCGTCGCATACTAACCTCAAACCACTTTGAGTTAAGGAATCTCAAATAGACTTGCTTATGTGCTTTCTGACACTGTACGACACACTGTTGCCTATAAAAATGGATAGACATAAAATTCAGGCTACTATTATTATTTCTGTCTGTATTGCGTACCTTTGTCTATTTTATATAATATTGTCTATTTTCATATAAATAACAGTATGTCTGACGGTGTCAGAAACAAGTATATTTCAGCTTGACTAACACATGTTAATATAGTGTTGATAATATAGGCATACAGTTTGCACAATGCTAGTTTAGTTGGTGGTGTACAAAGTTCAATTAATTGTTAGCTACTTTAGCCTCACAGCAAAACTAAAGATGCAAACTTCAGACACCACATACATGTCTGAATGACTAGAACTGGGGAAAACTGTGTAAATATGCTGAACTATTCCTTTAAAACATTTGATTTGCTGCTCCTCCAGCAAAGAGGTGCATCCTCAGCCTGCTAGGCTACTGTTTGCATTCCGTGGCTAAGGAGGAACAGTAAAATGCCTCCACACTGAAAGGCCTTTCGTTTTCCAGCTTGCCTTTGTACGATTCTTCAGAGCAGAGAGAAGGGGGCTGTTGAGCTGACCGATTAAAAACAGCGCCTCATAACTCCTGCCTGGAGCCGGAGGCGGGATGGCGAAGGAATCCGGGGTTTAACGACTTTCACCACCGCAGTTCCGTGCAGTTTTAAATTGGACGTTACTTTTATTTCAGACCTTAAATCACTTTTATCATGTGTGATATGAAGATTGTCCATTTAACCCGCCCCCACATGCTGAGCAAACAATTCAGTAGCCAGTCAGCGCCGTGCAGTCGGTGCAGTTGTCCTGATTTTAAAGTGAAAAGTAGATCTGCTGTAGGATCACCCACCTTGCCTTGGAGTTACTCTAATCACTGTTCTAAAGCCTTTGGGCAGTATGGAGAGCTTCCCTGCTTTACTCCCTCTGAGGCTGCGTCCTCCTCTGTCTGTGTAGTGCAGTGCATTGCCATGGCTGGTCTGTCTGGGTGCTTTGCCGCGGGGCTGCAGGGCCGTGCTCAGAGCTGTGATGCAGAAAGGCAGTAAATCAGGCCTGAGAGCGTAGGCCCAACCTGACAGGCAGCATTAGGCAGGATTGGGTGGGACTGGAGCGGGGTGGGGGGGGGGCGGGGGGGGTCTTCTGTGGAGGAGCTGAGCTGGATCACACTGAAGGGCAAGGAGAATAAACCGGCCTGCCTCAGTGATGGCTTTACCCTCACGTTTGAGCACAAACATACTCACATGAATTCTCACAGTCCCTAACACACTGTAGCTTATCTTCATGCACATGCGCTTCTCTCCCTCCCTTCCACGGCTCTCTCTTTGAATGTTATCGGGGTCACGACATGGGATGATTCACTGGATTATTGTTTATTGGTTGTTTTTTAGGTATGTGAGCTTCTCATGGATCTGTCTTACCATTCACACATTCAGATTTTTGTGTGCATGACACGAACCCACACCAGCAGGATCTCATTATTTCACATATAATTGCGGTCTGAAATTACATAAGAATATAAATACAGGGATCATTTAAATCTGCTGCTGATATGGGAAACATAAACCTGATCAGAGGAGCCGTATGTCAGCTAGGTTGTGGAGATGAACACGGGCAAACAAAGCAGCAGGGGGGGTTATTTAACCTTTTAAACTCCTTGAGACCACCGGTGGTTCCAAAACGCACTTCGTCATATTCTTCATAACTTTCATATTTCATAGGCTACGTTCAAAAGGTGGGGGTCGTAGGAGAGCTGTAACTGTCTTCTTTCCAGTCAAATAGATGGGTGATGTAATTTTAAACCCTTATAATAAAAGAAGCTGAACTCTCAATTTTTTTTGTCTACTGAAAGTCGACCCATTTTTCCACAAATCTGGGCTATAAACTGTAAACAGATGGTGTCTCGTCAGTGATCTGCTCTGTAAAAACTATTTTTATAAAATAATACAAAGAGCATCTAAGATTTTTGGCTTTCAGCAGTAAATTGTAAGCATATAGTAATGTGTGTATGATCATAAAACACACGTTCTGTTAAATTTGGGAGGAGCTTTTACAAAAAATAAATAAATAAATAAATAATTACATTTATTTCATGCAGGTGCTGAATAATTTGCCTTACAATTTGGTCATGTAAGTTCAGATGGACAAACCAAAATATACCCTGGTCAGTGTGAAGGGTGCTTCATATGAATGACACAGTCCGTTTATGTGTCTGCAGCTTTGCTCATAAAAGTACTGGTCAGTGCGTGAACTTTATTGTCCTTAAAGGAAATTTGCTTTGAGCTGCATTCCTATACAAAGACAGACATGCATAATACAAATGTGTACATGACAGATAAATTTAATCATTTAAGTCAGTAAAGCACTGTTTAACTAAAATCGTTGAAGTGTGCTTAAATTTTGACCGTAAACAATGATATCAGCCGTTGATAAAGCCAGGAAAGGGGGTGCTGTCCAGGTAAATTTTACTCCCCCAAGGTACAGACAAAATAAATGGGCCTTCAAAGGTACAGCATGACCCTTAAGGTCCAATTGTGTACCTTAAATGGGTTTTTAAAGTACATTGTGTTAACTTTCCCTGGGGAAAGGAGCACATTTGTACCTTTTCATCGCTTAATTTTTTAAGTACTAAAAAAGTCTGGAGTTAACACAGGTTGACTGGAGCCAGTACAACTTAAAAAATCTAAATGCAATGGAATGTGGTTCTATTACGTTCCCTAATAGGAAGTACTGAAGACTAAATGCTAAATACTATTGACAGTACCAACACAATGACAGCATTTGTACCTTAAAGGCTACAATGTAGGAAGACACTCAGTGTCCCTTTCTGTGAGATGACCTCATAAATAACTGACTGACCTGTGCTGTGTTTGTGTTTTGTATTATGTCCTTTCAGTGTTTTGCTGCTGTATTATTTCAGACTGAAAGTTGATTGCGGAACCAGCTCGTAGTGCCACGGCTCTGATTCCGGTATTAATTCTAATACTTCTAATACTCCAGCACATTCGCAGCCATGTCAGCTTGAGCAGTCAAAGCCATTCAAACCTCTACATGGCCTAGCAGAGATCAGCTGTAATCTAGAGATACGAGGGCATGAGCTGTAAGGCATGAGGCACAATCAACAGGCTTTGACCTTACACTGACCTCCCTCTATGCATTTGTGTGGATGTTTACACGTGTATGCATGTAAACGCACATGTATGTTTCTCTGTGTACGTGTACATGCATGCTGAAGTGTATGCTTGGTGTAATTGGTGAGAAGGGAGGTGTCTGGAGTGCTTGTTTTGATGTACTCTGCCATATGTTTGTATAGAAAAGCCTCAATGTGTGTCAGTGTGCTCCACTGTACGTATCCTTATGAACGTTTGTGGATGCACATGAGTCTACATGTTGGCATGTGTGTGTTTGTGGGTGTTTCTACTCTGTGCGTGTGTGTAGGTGGATCTCGTCCCACACACAGCTTTGTAGCCTGCAGGCTTTTTGCATGGCTTCCACTGAATCCCATTTTCCTGTCTTTTTCCACTGGAGATGGTGAGAGGTGCTGTTAGAGCAGGCTCCTGCTAACACATCATTAAACTGTAATGAATGCCATGGCTGACTGCTGGAAAGAGCTGGTGTGCATAAAGAGCCTCGGGTCCTTACAGCAGCCACCGCGCTCAGAGAGGGCCCAGCACAGCATGGAAAAGACAATGGCTAAATGAGGGGTAAGTGTGTCCTCGTGCTGAAGAGAATGATTCACCGTTTTGTCAGACACTCTGTGTAAGCATATTGTTGTATATGGACATGGTTGACCACTAGACATGGGAACACATACGGTCTTTGGTCAATCGGTGGATATGTAACTCTATCTCTGTTTTATTGTTCAATGCTATCTTGTTTGAGTTTGCACTGGGGTGTGCACTGGACCTACGGTGCTAATGAAGCTAAGTAATGGAAGCTCAGAGACCACCCTTCATTTGTTTAATTTCCTCTTGAAACAGCTTTTAAGTGCAAGTTATTTATTTTTCAGCATCAGAAAGAGAAGCAGAAATGATATATTTAACATAAAAGTCTGTATACTATGTTATACCTAATATAATGTTCATTTGTCTGTATTTAGTGTGTCCACACTTTGCTTTAATTTTTTTTTTTAAGAAATCTGCAGGGATGTTTCTACACACGTCCAAACTTCAGTCTTAGACATTGGTTGTCTTTTCTGCTCCTCTTAATCCAAGTAATCCCAAACACATTCAGTGATGTTGAGGTCTGGACTCCTTGTTTAGAGAACACCAGCAGCTTCTTTGTTTTATTTGCAAAATGTCTTCCTTTTTTGTCTGTTTCCTTTTCTAAGCAACAGCTTCTTGACAGCTACACATATATTTAGACCCATAGTGTTGAGTCGTCTTCTCACAGTGGAAGGATGGACAGATACACCTGTGGATTTTTCAAATATGAAGTGAGAGTGGAGCTTGATTTTCTCCTCTCACAAAGATGAAAGCTTTAAGTATCTGAGGGGATAATGTTGGTGGTCTACCAAGTCTTGCACAGTTGTTAGGAGTCTCATTGCATTTTCTTCCATATCTTTTAATCACAGTTTTGAAAACTATTAATTTAAACTATTTGTCTCTGAATCGACAGTCATCTGAGAGAAACACGGACTTGCTGTTTGGTTTAGTGGTGGAGACTATAGTCTCAATTATAGACACCTCAGTCAGAGAAAGGCGCCTGGACCTGATGCAGTTTTACCTCCATCATGCAGTGAAAAACAAAAAAAGTGATACCAACTGTCCTTAGAGCTCTGCTATCATACAGGTTTCACCTTCAGCCTAATCTAATAAGCTGACTCATCTCATCACAGACTTTCTGAAAACAGCCATTAGATGAATCAGGTACAGTTGTGTAAAGTTAAAGCTAATCTTACTGAACTGATCTGAAGCATTTGTGATGGACGGTCAGAAGTCTGACATGTTTCATAATCGTCCCTTAAAAAACTCCTCTCTGGTGAACAGAAGTGTTCCCAATATGTTTTTCAAAACCAGCTAAATCTGGGCAGAATTCCATCCCAGATATGTGATGGAGACATTTTTGAAGTGTGGCACAGCGATGTCTTTGAACACACTCTACTTATTTTGCTAATTTAGCATTTTGAAACTCATCAGAAGGAAACAGAGTCCAATTTGAAATTTGGCCCCAGTTTCTGACAAGATACTGACCATAATACTAATATCGACAGCTGAAGCTGAAATTAAAACTGTAAAACTTTAACAACTCTGGTTTGGACTTCAGTCAGCTCTTGTCTTGTTTAAAATCAGCTTAAAATCAACACATCACTGCAGTGGATTCGGGGGGTTACTGAGTATCATCTGGAAGTGCAGCTTAATAGGCCTGGAATGGGACGCTGTAGAAGATACTTTCCTCTTCTGTGCCGTTCTCTCTTTCAAGGTCACGTCCTCTTCTGGTGCGCTGCTGCCGTAACTGAAGAGGCTGGCAGTAATCGGAGCACTATGAGGACCCCCAGAGCACTGATAGACAAGAGTGAGAGGTAGCCATGTCTGGATGGGTTCTTCTCTCGTTTCTCTCCAATACCTTCTTCAATTCTTCTCTTGGGCCTTCACAGAGCAAGGGGAGGGTCCTGTTACTGCACCATTTACTGTAGGGAGGCTTTGTGTTCCTGCGTGTTTGGGTGTGTGTGGGGGGCTGAGAGATGGCTTGGAGAATGTGGTTAGTGAAAGTATTAGTAAGGGTATATGTGAGGAAGAAATGGGCAAAGATCTGGACACATGGACACTCCCAGACCTGCAGGCATGACTCCATTTATAACCATCATCAATTTCTGACTGGGCAGAGTTGTCAGGTGACCTCTGTCATATTTCATGTGTACACTAACGGCAGCTGAGCTGATTACAGCAGAAAACAATTCTCCGCAGTCTTGACAGTCCACTGTGGGTGATCTGTTCCAGAAATGCAGAAGAGCTTGCTTAAAGAAAGGCAGGAAAGATTTGAAGAGACGTGTAAATATCTTTGTTTTTCTCCCCCTCGCTCTCTCTCTCTCTCTCTCTCTCTTCTTCTCGCTTTCTGAAGGTACAACTTTTCCAGCTCTGTTTAGATTTCAGCAGGGGGCAAAACACTGGTTTTAATTGACTCAAGCTTCTTGATTTCCTCAACACTAGACGCCCTCCCCTCCACGTCTGTCATGCCGTAATTTCCCTCTCCCTCGCTGCCGTGCCTCTAGCCGTGCAGCCAAGGTTTTCATTAATAGCTAATATTGCATAACGCGGGCTTGAGTGGCGGCTGATCGGGGAAAGCCCCGCGGCGAAATCTGACACCCGCGATGAAGAGATTGAGGAATCGTGCCGTCCAAGCCGACGGATTCGCTCCAAATCCACGCTTTCTGCCTTCACACTTCTTCTTCTTTTTTTCCTTCTTCTTCTGCTAGGCTGCCGGAGTGCCGTTGCCACAGTAACCCATACCTGCGAAGCATTAGAGCTGGAGAACTGCTTCTCTTGCCTGGTGGTAAATGTTAAGTATCTGATTAAAAATAGCCGCACCTTGGAGAGATGATGAGCCAGGCCTGTGCTGTGAATTATGTGCACCACGAGGGTCCTCCCGTGCTTAACGGCAGGGATTTTTGCGAGAAAAGCGGTGCTTTCCTCGCCCGACAGCCCTGTGCACATGATTAGAAACCCCCAATACCCATCCCAGCCACATTTGCATGCACAAGTGCCTTTCAATCTGCCATATTATTTAGGGTTTGGATGCATATATTCTTCACCTCACAGTGCACTGACTGCCATGCATTTAAAAAGCCTATTCCCCTCTGTGCTGCACAGAAACTGCACACCAACCAGGAAGGGTCATTTCTATTTTATTACAGTGTTTCTTTTTTTTTTTTTCCAAGCAGCGGTTGTGTCTCTTTTAACCTGG
The DNA here is from genome assembly GCF_904425465.1 of Colossoma macropomum. Taxonomy (NCBI): domain Eukaryota; kingdom Metazoa; phylum Chordata; class Actinopteri; order Characiformes; family Serrasalmidae; genus Colossoma; species Colossoma macropomum. The sequence continues at coordinate 10,096,234 of NW_023494785.1, read as the reverse complement.
CTCCCAAATCTCTGCAGCACCCCTCCTCCATCCTGTCTCCTCTGCGAGATTTAGAAGGCTCTCGGCTGGGTCCTCCGCTGCCGTGCCAGCTCAAAGGGCACGCCGAGAATTTCTTTAAGGCTGCAGCAAAACACTCAGAATCAGAATTTTTTTTTCTCTTTCCCCAGGGAAGAAAGCATGAGGTGAGTGCTCAGAGCAGCGCCCGTCACGACTTCTTCTTTTTCTTCAACTTTTGTCTGGAGCCCATTTTAACCTTCTGTTCTGGGACTTTTCTCATGTCTTTCACTCCTCTTCTAAGAGTAAACATTGTATTCTGGTCACATTCTCCCACAGCAGTCACCCGCATGTCTGAATACTTCTCTGCAGCGACTAATGTGGGTGTACGTGTGTCATAACCAGCACGTAGGGACAATTTCTTATTTATTTCTTTCCTCCCTGCAGTCTGCAGATGTCTGTGTGAAAAGCTTTAGTGATCTTGTTCTCTCCTAGCCTGTGTGTGTGTGTGTGTGTGTCAGGGGGATCTGCAGTGTGACACGGGGTGCCTGCTGCAGCCGCAACAATTAACATGAGAGTGCGCCTGCTGCATACTGATTGGCTGACCAAGCCGCCACCTCCTTCCTCTGGCTACGCCCCCTCTACTAGTGGAAAAGCATGGTCAGTGTGAACGGAGCCACGCCCACCAGCTGAGCCCAAGCATGCATGCCAGAGTTAGAACGAGTCACTGCTGCCCTCTGGTGGAGCCACAGTGAGAGATTTACGCACGCTTGTATACTCATGTTCATTCATTCACATCTCCACCTGCATGCTTGGACTACAAGGGCAGGTACAGGGGTGGGTGATACTGCAGTAATGTAACATCACGATACTTTGACATTTCAGCGTTTCACATGCTGTGTTAAACAGCGCTAATTATGCTTGCTTTCTAATGAAACATGCAGTTAGTCAGTGTTCTATATCCACGATATGCTCAGAAAAGCATATGGAGATGTAACATGACAAAATCTCACAGTATTAATAAATATCATCGTATTGCCCACCTTTAGGGCCAGCTACTCATAAACACAACAAACTATAAACTAACGTTAACACGTTGTTGTTAACACCATGTTAATATATTATTATTGTTGTCTTTAAGATAGATCACTTTATTAATCCTAGAGGAAACATTGTCTATTACAGCAGCACAGAGTACAGTAAAGAGCAAAACAAGAGCAAAAGTATTTTTGTACGCAGTTATACATATGCATAGATAGAAGACGTAAAGATATATAATAAACTATACTAAAACAACCATAAAATATAATGTGCAGTATGAAAAATATTTTGCCAGTGACAATGCAGTGTTGAATGTCATGTCCAGTGTTCTCACCTAATAACCTAACAGCACATGTACCAGTGGCCAGTGGCAGAGAACTAAAGCATTTATCTGAAGTTAAATGTTAAGTCTTATTTCTTGTTTATGATTATTAAGACGTAAATAAATTCATTCAGAGTGGTTTGATGTGAAATGTCCTCAGTGGTGGTGATAGAAACCAGACGTCTGAAGACTTTAATGCACTTCTGCATTAAATGATTATGATCTGAGATGTTGTTTTACAATAGTTTTAAAGTGAGTTTTACACTAAAACATTTTAAACTACATTCCTGGAGAAGAGATACATTCAGGGTGTAATAAGGCAAAATGCTTCCCAATGAAAACATCTTATTATTTATTTTCCTTTCTCAGGTTGATGGCTATTTTACCATTGTCAGCACTCATATATAAACTTAGAAGACGTGTAGGTTCAGTGGTCATTGGATAGTAAATCAAATGGCCAAATGTGCACTCTAGATATTAGGACCCCTGGGCTTTCCCCCTGGAAAGAAGGGATAAATTTAAAGCTGTGAATTTAAACTTCAGCAGTCATAAGCGTAAATGCTAAAACTTGGGGTCTAAAACTCAATTTACGATCATGGATTCATTTCCTTGAAGAGATTTTACGCAGCGCACTTAAGGTAAAGCGAAAACTTAAGGCCAAAATTCACTTAAGATGTTTTATTCAAGTGACCACAGGGGCTAGACCGAAAGAAAAGGCCAAATGTTAAACATCTGTTAGCCAATTTGGTTACTTTAGGTTTATTAGTTAGAATGACTGATGTGCTGCGTTGTATCTGCTTTGGCCATCCTGAGATACCCAGCGACAGAGCGAGAACAGAGTGAGCGGGAAGGGAAGGACTGCAGGTGAGAACAAGAGAGACAGATTTAGTGTGCAGAGACGGAGCGTGAGTCACATCCACACCTCTCTTTGTGTCGTGTGTGTCTCCTTCGTTAGGAAAATTCCAGCACTGGCTCGTGACACCCTTCGGCAGCCTCCCCGGTTTTAGGCTTTTCCTGCTTTGACGTGGTCCCAGCTGTTGTGCTGTCTTTACAATGCTGCACTAAACATCTGTCCCCACGCCAGCTGGGAGAGAGGATATAGCTGCCGCATTGCTCTCCGAGGAGTAACGGCTTTGCTCGTGAAACTGTCCAGATACTGCATGCGCGCCGTAACAATACAGGTTATGCCCTCAAAAAATGCTAACGCTGCTGAACGCTGAATGAAAATTAGTGAGGCTGGGTCAGCATGAACTCATTTGTATGGGGCTAATGCTAACTGGCCCCTCTAGCTCTGTGTGTCGCACTTGGTCCAAGATTGCTGGTAAAATAAAATGTTATGTTTACTTGCAAATGAAGCAATAAAGGAATACTCCAGCGATTTTCAACCTAATCCACATTTGCTGAATCTGTAGTGTATTGTCAGTTACAACTAGAGATGTTCACGAGTCACTTCATGCAGGTCTGAGTCAAGTTTTAAGTCTCTGGGGTGTCGAGTCAAGTCGAGTCTCGAGTCTTTAGTTGAGAATTTTAGTTTAGTCTCATTATTAGCTGCAGGCATTGCATTGTACAGAGGTAAACTCCAACTAGAAACGTGTCAGAATTGATACAGCTTTAAATAATAAGCCTTTCATTATGGACGGAAGGACAGCACTGCAGCACTACACACAGTAAATACAGCGTCTGAAGGAAAGAGGCAACGTGAAGCGGTTAGTTATTCTATAGTTTATATAGCAGCTATTCTGTCTGGCTACTGTGGTAGCTAACCCAACGGGATGTAGCACACAGACTAAAATTTCAGCTAGATTAGCTCACAGCTTCAGCTAAATTAGCTACTGCGCTAGCTAATATTTGCTAGAATGTTTGCTGTCCAAATGCTGGTCAGTTGTTTCAAGTTGTCTTGTCTTTTTTCTTTAATCACTGTCTTTTCTCTGTTTCCTCAGTCAGACTGAAGGTTTTTCTATAATGGGAAGTTCAATGTATGAAGCCGTATTCAACCCAACGCCACTGTGATAGAACAGCATTGCAGTGATGATTGAGCATGACTGTAATAACTGATAGGCAAAGACACACATGTGAAATTTTTCTTTTCAGGCTGAAATTTCACACGACTTAATCTTGAGTCCGACTCCAATAGTGAATCAGTTAAGGACAGCTTGTCCGAGTCGAGTTGTGAGTCAGTTAAGGGCTAGTGAGACATTTAAAGGCGAGCTGGAGTCAAGTAGTGAGTCAGTTAAAAGCGAGTCAGAGTTAACTACCAAGTCAGTTAAGTGCTAGTGAGTCAGTGAAATTTGGGTCGGAGTCAAGAAGCGAGTCAGTTAAGGGCTAGTAAATCAGTTAAATGCGACTCAGAGTCGAGAAGAAAGTCATTTAAGGGTTAGTGGGTCAGTGAAATGTGAGTCAGCATTGATAAGCAAGTTAGTTAAGGGCTAGTGGTTCAGTTAAACGTGAGTCAGAGTCGAAAAGCAAGTCAGTTAAGGGCTAGTGAGTTCATTAAGTGTAAGTCCGAGTCAAGAAGCGAGTCAGTTAAGGGTGAGTCAGAGTCAAGTAGTGAGTCAGTTAAGGGCTAGTGAGACAGTTAAAGGCGAGCCGGAGTCATATAGTGGGTCACTTAAGGGCTAGTGAGTCAGTTAAAGGTGAGTCAGAGTTAACTACCATGTCAGTTACGTGCTAGTGAGTCAGTGAAATGTGAGTGGGAGTCGAGAAGCAAGTCAGTTAAATGTGAGTCAAAGTCAAGTAGTGAGTCAGTTAAGTGCTAGTGAGTCAGTTAAAGACGAGTCGAAGTCAACTACCAAAGCAGTTAAGTGCTAGTGAGTCAGTGAAATGTGAGTCGGGGAGGCATGTCTAAATTATCATCCATGGTTATTGGCCACTGGAGTTTTCCTTTAAGTGCAGATTAATGATCAGTTTAATTATATATTCCGTACACATCTTTGTTCAATACCTTGTAATCTCTTGGAATATTCTTGCTTCAGCCCACTGAGGGTCCTCTGTCAGCGCACTAGCGCCACCTGTGTGGTTTCTGTGGTAGTTTCACTTTCGGACAGAGGTGATCTGTAGGACTTCAAGTGCAGTGTCAAGCGTTTCTGGAGTCAGAGCCACTCTGTTTTTCTGCAGTGGGCACAGGTGCCTCCCTGGGGGTGCCGTGTACCCTGCATGCCCGCTGATGCCAGGCAAAAAAGGGCTACAGTTGCACTGTCCAAGCTGGCACTAAGCAGCGCAGAGAGACACTCTCAGCTTGGCCACAGACTGTTGACACGGTATACTTTTCTCTCTGCAGTGGTGTTGAAATCATCCTGAGAGGCCGAGTTTTAGTGTGACCTCTGGTTAAGTGTAAAATTGAGTATAACTGTGTAAAAGCCTCCCTGGTTGCCTGACTGGCAGAAGAAAGCATAAGATCCTGTTAGGTTGGGTTCAGTTTCATTTTTAATTAATTCAGGGATGAGGTTTTTTTTTTTTTTTAATTACTGTCTTCTAGCTCCTCCAGAAAAACTCTTATAGCTGAAGCTTTATTCCTCAGTGCTCAGCCTTGTAGACAATTAAAGTTGAATAACTTCACATTTGAAGCTATTTTGACCAATAGAAACAAGCAAATATTGTTACTTAAGTGCAGTCTTGTTACACTGATGTACATTAAGAACATTCTCTGGAAAAGTTACCATTCTGAGACACAAGGTTTCATACACTACAATGTTAAACTAGAGAACAAACTTTTTGGTGTTATATGTTATTATCTGTCATATCGTGCTGTGCAAAAGCCAAATACCACCCATCATTTATTCAATTTCCAGCAACTAAGTACCAGATATTCATTTTTCAGAAGATATTTCTGAGGAGATTAGATACAAGATAATCTGCTTGCATAAGAAGGTAAGGTAAATGAAAATAAGTGAAAAAACAGAAGATTCTAAAAACAGAGTTTCAAAAACGTATTAAAGGATACAGAGAAAATGGAACTTCTAACAACCATGCAAATAGTAGCCCACCAAAACAATAGACCACTTACACAGTCACCATCAGATAAACAGTACTTAAAGCTCTCATCTTGGCGAAAGAGGAGAAAATCAGGCTCTGCTCTTGCTCCACTGTAAGAAAACAACACTGTGGGTCTGAAAGGACATGTAGTTGGCAAAAAACTGTTACTGTGAAAAGAAAATGGACAAAAAAAGAAAATTTCCTAATCAAACAAAGAAGCTGCTGGTGTTCTCACAACAATGGACTGACCACCCCAGAGTCCAGACCTCAACATCACTGTAAGAAGCAGCAAGAAAGCAAATCTCACAAAAGTATGGAAGCTGTAAAAAAGGCAAAGGGTAGACACACTGAATACCAAAATAAATGTTCTGTTTAGTTTTTGAGGCTTCTGTGCACTTTTGGTTGAGTATATGTTTTCAGATTTTTTTATGAGTGAAAAATTAGTGATTTGTACTTAATGGCTATTTCGTCCAGAGGATAAATGAAGGGTGGTCTGTGACTTCTGCACAATACTATTTTTGCCAGTCAAATCTACCTGGTGGTCAACGAAACTGAACTAAAAACCTGAATTTGTGCTGAACATGAGAACAACATGGTTCAACATGAGTGTAATGTGTTACCATGTTGTAGTCAAAGGCATTAGGTAATTTGTACTACATTTATGCTGAGGTCTTAATGGGTATGCTATAAAGCAGTGCGGTGGTTTGTGTGTGTGCGTGCGCGTGTGTGCGCGCACGTGCTGTGTGAAGGGCAGAGAGCTGAGCAGGGTGAGGGAAGGTGAGGGGGTAGAACTGTGTACGTGCTCTAACTCATCACTGGACTATCAGACACATGGAGCCAGCAGAGCTGTGTTGCTTTGGAAAGAGGAGGGACAGTGTATGTGTGAGAGAGATTCTGCTCTGCATAATTAATTGCCGCAGTGTGATTTCCTGCTAGAAACGGGTGCAACTTGACAAAAGATGGGAATTGGATCGGGATTAAAATAGCTGAAACATGAAGAGCTAATTGCCCACTCTTTACGGCACTAGAGTTGAAAAGAAATGACGTTATCTACTATTTACAGCAGCGGTGCATGTTGAGGAAAATCAAACAGCCCCACGGTCACTGGTCATATTTGCACTGCAAGAGTTTTGATTCCAGTTAAGCCTTTCAGAAACACAGTTAAGCTTACAAAAAATGTGATTGGGTAGCTATTACACATTTAGCAATAGTTTAGATTATATGCACGATTACCTAAATTGCACTGTTTTTACTAAGTTTAATGTGCTTAAAGGGCTCATATCCCACATTTCTACGTAGAAGGTCCACTTATAAGGTCTGTGTGGGTTTATGTAATGTAAGTTTTACATGACCATTTCCTTTAAAACTGATATGTAAATTATCTCTGTTCTGATTGGCCGTCCTGTATTGTGCCTCAGTCAGAAAGTAGTCCAAACTGATACACACCATGTGACTTCAGTTTGAATGGGCGGAGCTAAACTGCTTTAGGTGTGAATAGTGGATATGTGTAAACATGGTTTTTGTGACATCACAAAAACTGTAAGTTCAAAACAGGCTGTTTCTGTTGCTTAGTTTCCATGTGTGGACTTGTATGAACTGGGGAACTTTAATAGTGTTTATGTGCTTATATCAAACTCTTATTTCAAAAAAATAATTGAGGGGAAAAATCATTTTATTGTATATAATTGTATTATCTGTATTTGTTTTAACTGCGAAAATTCAGATATCAGCTCAGGACTCCGTTTCAGCAAATACTCAATGTTAAAGGACTTTAATCTGGGGGCAAATAATTGGCTCAGGACATCCAAATTTAAGTAACTTTTAAGCCCAGAATTAAGCCAAATTTGATGCTGGGGGAAACAGCAAGATGTGGTATATCTGTAGTATACAAACATATTACATTACATCAGTGGCCGTTAGCATGAACATGACCTTATCTGTGGAAGAGCCTCAGTATAGTCCAGAGGGCTGCCCACCTGGCCCACGCTGCCCTCTCTCTGCCATCCCGCCTCATCAGCCTCTGTTCTGCGCCTCCATGGGCCGCTGCACACCACTGTCTCCGCACGTCCCGCCTAGGTCCTCTAAACGGAGGTTATGGGCAGGAGTCATGCGGAGCGGCTGGAGCTGACAGATAGTCCATGTCACAGGGACACAGAGCGTATTTACAGAGGCTCAGCCCCGCTCCCGAAGCGCCGCTCAACGCTCTTCTTTGCTGAGGCATCACTTTGAAAAATGAAAGCGTGCATCCCCTTAGCCGACCTTGCATCTTTTTCCCCCTGCGCTCTTTTCCCCTGCGGGGCAGCAATTTGCCGCACGTTACGGCATGTCTTCGTAACGGATGGGCTCCTTGACTCCTTTTGAGGTGTCTTTTAATAGAGTGGCCAAGTGTTGCGTTTAGCCGGCGCATCAGTTAGGTGCAAAATGGAGTTTTCTGAGGTGCTGTGAAGACTCGGGTCCTGTTTATCCAGCAGATTGGGCTGAGTCAGTGCTGCTCTACTGAGCTCTGACCACAGACTTTATTCTGACTCACTCCGCACGCTGCCAACAGGGTCCGCACAGAGGAGGATTAAGAGGAAACCAAAACGCTCCTGCAAATAAATCACACTTCTCTCTGCGTACATGCAGCGTATTCCACAGTGCTTCTGCCTACCCAGCACTGACAATTAGGGGGAGTAACTTTTAACTTCTGCATTCTCAGTAACATCTATTTCAAAATCTGCAGGGTTTTTAAAGAATGCAATATGGTTACAGTAGCATTTAAAGCAACAATTGCAAAGAATAAAAATGTCAGCCCAGTTTTTTGCAACACAGGGAGGAAAAAATGGGGTCAATGCAGGGGACCGCAGGGGACTGCAGGGAACTGTATTGTCCCCTAAATACCCCAAACCAAGCAAGAACCAGCAGTCTGATGGATAAGGAACTCTATTTTAGCTTTACCTTGGTTTTTTATAGATATGTTACATGCACACAATATGCACAAACATGTTTGTAAACCATGCATTCAAATCCTTTGTTGACTTACTGTGAGTTACAACTATACTGCACAGAATATGGTATAAACATCAATATGGAAGCAACAACACTCTCGGAAATAAAGGTAGTAAACTGTCACTGGGGCAGGATCCCTCTTGTCAGTGGGGTGGTACTCTCAAAGGTACATCTCGTTACCTTTTAGTCAGGAATCATAACTGTAATATAATCCATTGAAATTCTGTTTTCTAAATTTTATTGACTTCACACAGCCCAACTCGTCTCCAGGCTTTTTATTTTATTGTTCTGTTTTAAAACGTTAGGTTATGAAAAGGTACACCTGGGAAAAACGTATTTAAGATGCACAGTTGGACCTTAAAACCACTGTTGTACTTTAAAGGGAACATTTACATTGTTTGAACATGAACGAAAAATGTACCTGCACAGAGCCTTTATTTCTAAGTGTAGGGTTGTAGTTCATTGACTTTAAAATTACTTAGTCTATTAATGACTCTTTAGGAAACTCTTCAACCCATCATGATCTTGAGTTTCAATGTGATTCCCTGTGATTATTGTGTTGCTATTCAGGGATGTTTTAAAATACACTGAATGCGCAAATGTGACTGAGCACAGTAGTGGAATATAGACAATCAAACAAAACACCAAGCTTTTTTATTTATTTATTACTTCTTATGTTTGAAGATAGACTGAGAACTTTGAGTGCTTGCATTCCAATGAGTGTGTACATGTAAATTTATGGCATTTGGCAGAAACTTTTATCTAGAGCAACTTGTAACCTTGTAAAAGAGGTACAGTTGTATGTTGACATCCTCTACAGAGAACAAAGTATATTTTTATCATAATAATAGTTAATAGTTAATATCATAATAATATTATAATAAAATGTCAAATATGCCAAAATTTGTAATATTTTCCCAATACTGTCTCCTCTGTAGAGAAGGTGTTCATTTAATTTCACTTAGAAAATCAACGAAACGTTTGACCAAGGGCACCAACATTTTTGCTGAAGACTGTAGGTGCATGTAGCATGTAGCATTAGGAGTCTTGCCCAAGGACTGTTATTGTGTGCTTTACAGGAAAAGAAGGTTTGAGCTTTTTATTCACTGTCACTCTTATTCAGCTTACACTGGCTTCCTGATAGCTTTTGCATTGACTGCAAGGTCTTGCTTATAGCATTTAAAGCTCTTAATGGCCGAGCTCTGGCCTATTTTACTGGTCTGTTGAAGCAGTGCAACTCATCTAGAGCGCTTTGCTCAACTGAGACAGCCTTACTTTAGGGTCACTTACAGCTCAGTTGGTGGAAGATTTTTTTATTATGCTGCTCCTAAACTGTGAAACCCTTCCAGAGAATATTATGAATGCAAGCATGATAGGTGTTTTTTAAATCCAGAGTAAAACAGATTTGTTTAGGCCAGCATATACAGAGTATTGTGGCTCATTTTCCCCTGTGTTCTGGTTGTGCTGTTGTTCTTCATTTAAACCATAATTTCAGAACGCACCACTTGTCCACACAAATTAGAAAGTTAGCTCACTCAGTCTTGGCAAGTAACCTGAGAGCTTTGTATGGTTTAAAATTTGCCTTTCTACTCGAGCTATAGAAACTACATCCAAACAGAGGTCTTCCCTCCAAACCCCCACTGTCACCAGTTCTGTATAAAACCAGATTTGATTAATACGTAAAACTGTCATGAATTCAAAGGAGAGAAAGGGAGTCATTGTTGGCTCTCTATTTGTCAGAGAGCGTTATGTTTACTGATTGTGACAAAGACTAGTCTACCCTTGCTGCATTGTGGGGCAGAGCTCTGCACTGAAATGAACAGGATGCAGCGTGGCAAAGTTGCAAGTGGACGTATACTGTTACCCACTACACCTGGGTTACTTGTGAAGGTCGAGTGCTAATTTCTTGCTTACAAAGGTTCGGATAAACAAACTAACATAAGTAAATAGTGACAACAGTGACCTTTGAAGAATCCAAACCCTCTTGATACCAGGGGACCCAGTCTGTTGTCTGGAGAAGTGAAGTTTATTTCGTGGCGAGCGCAGGTACCAGACACCCAGCCAGCCCGTAAGACATTGGACTAACACAGTTTTATAGCTGGACTGATAAGAAGATTAGACCCATCTTATACAGGTCAAGTAATAGGTGTGACAAACAAGACCATGTAGGGGTAAACACAAAATAGGCAGCCTAAAATACAACTTCAGCACATTAACACACAATACAGAATGTATAACACAGCACATTTCACAACAATAAATTCCTTCACCTTCAAATTCTGAACACTTAATATTCATCCAGGCAGCTGGACATATCAAATATATTTTGCTAAACTGTTTTATTTTCAATGTACTTTTATAATCTGATAAGCATTTTAAAAGTTGGCCATCGACTACTGTTTGTTTTTTTCTTAAAACCTTTAAAAATATTTGTCCACGGAAGAAAAAATGCCTGTCCTTTCATAAGGAAAAAAAAACAAAATAAACAGTAATAAAGGCTGTTAGGGAATAGACACCCTTTGTGGTGGACCTTCCTGTTGAGCTTTGGGTTTATTCATCCTCAGAAATTGTGTTGGTAGGTTCATTCTAAGGAGCTGTTTTGTATCGCAGTGGTGTTTTAACCAGCGAAAAGATGAGAGCCCTCAGTTTTGAACTTGAAATGGGGAGAAAAACATTTTTCTGTTTTCTGTTCATTCGCTTTCAAATACTGTTTGTTGTCGACTCTTCTTTTAAAAAAAAAAAAGCAATGTTGTTGCTTCGCTTCTCAGACAGGAAATAGTAAATATAATTACTAAAGTCATTTACGAAAATGCATGTGATTGGATAAACTGCAGCACAGGACTGCTACAGAAACAGCACCGGCTTCACCAGCTTCTTGTTCGAATTTTCCCGTTCCACCTTAAATGGTGGCTGAGGCACACAGGAATGTGGAACAGGAAAATTCAAACAAGCAGCTGGCGAATGACAAGCTGACTTCAGCTTTATGTCTTTTTGTTGTCCAACAGTTTCTAGTTGCAGATTAAACGTATCAGGAAACCAGCTGGAGTGCTTATAAATACAAATGAGTCTGTCAGTTTGTCTCTAAATTATCGATGTTCATCTTGTAATTATCTTTCTTTTTCTTGCCCTTTTGTTAGCTACTAGCTAGGCGAGATTGCCCGCGTTGCTATGGTTACCAGCAGTCTGCGCGCTGATCTTCAGGGTTAAAGGGTTTAAAACCATTTATTGTTAAAATTCTGTTAGAACTTTCAGCAAAGCTTTATTTTACTGCAAACGAGGGTAATTTAATTAAAATTTATTTAAAAATCTAATTCTGCTGTAAAGCTGCAACAGGGCAGTAAAAGAGCCGCATGTTGCTCCGGAGCCACATTTTGCCGACCCCTGCGCTATACTAAATAGCAGTTTAGCACTCTGTTGAGTCTATATCACTATATAGTATATCACTATACTCAATAGTGATACTCAATCTCCACCTTCATCACTACATTTTTAGAAATAACGATAGCTCAACAGGTCCTTAATGGTGACTTTGTTGTATGTGTTTGTATGTACCATGGTGTGTTTGTGTTTGTGTGCTTCCTCTGCTGCTGTCCAGTCCCAGACCGCAGTGTTCCAGCAGTGTGCTTCCTTGCACTCACTCCTGAGTTTAGTGTGTTTGCCAACGTTTGTCCCTCTCTGCAGGTGTGTGGAACACAGAGCTGTCCTGATCGTACTCTGCTGTTTTCGCTCACTCATCATGAAAACCTAACCTGTTTGGCCTGGCTGCCTGTTGGCTATTGATTTAGCCTGCAGTCTGCCTCTAACAGAGCTTAACCTCTGCTGTTTAAATGCTCAACCCACACCATCAAACGGAGATTACAACACATCCCCGGACTTGCCTGCTCCATGCTCCCTTAAGCACACACACACATATTGCTCGTGGTTTGCAGGGAGGTGCAGTTGTACAGTTTGTTTGCTCAGGCTCATAAAGGCTTGGGAAATGGGGAAAAGGCTTGGGAAAGCTGCTCTCTCAAATATTTGGATAGTGTTTTGTAAAAGAAGTGGAATTAGTTTTAGAAGGCAATACCTCAAAATGACTCCAAAGACCAGTGTTGATTTAGTCTGTCTAAATCTAAAACTGTATAGAGTGTATGTCAGGGACAGCTGATTCAGACCAGCTTTTAAAGATTTCCGTTTTTTATCCACTGTGCATGAGATGCAAGTGTGACATACATTCAGTTTCAGCCACTTTCTGAACTGTCTCAACACACCAATTGCAGCTGAATTATTAAACCGGTATCACAGCCTTTTAACATCCTATTTATTCATTCATCCATTCATTCATTATGTATTTATTTGGGATCTTAAGTGAATTCGCATTTATTTAGTGTGCTATTTCTTGTATTTATCTACTTAGGATATTGTGTTGAGTTTGACAACTATCCATCCATCCATCCATCATCTAAACCGCTTATCCTTCTGGGTCGCGGTGGGGTGCTGGAGCCTATCCCAGCTGTCATTGGGCGGAAGGCAGGATACACCCTGGACAGGTCGCCAGTCCATCGCAGGGCGAGTTTGACAACTAGCTCCTATATTAAGATTGGTGCACCTTTTAGATTTTTGTTTTTCTTTATTTGTTTATCATTTTCAAATGAATGCCAAATTATAATATTTTCTGCCTTTTAGTTGATTTAAATTATATCTAAATAATGAATATAATGAGAGATTTTTTTTAAAACTATATTAAAGTAATAAAAATGTCAAATTTATTAACTTTATTTTTTTTATTTTGTATTTTATTATATTCTCTCTCTCTCTGTCTCTCTCTCTCTCTCTCTCTCTCTCTCTCTCTCTCAAAGACATCTGCAGGGATGTTTTTTCACCCCTCTAAAGTTCAGTCATTATAGTTGGTTGCATTTTCTGCTTCTCATGAGACAAATATTCTCAAACACATTGTGATGTTGGGCTGGTCAGTCCATTATTAGGACACCAGCAGATTCTTTGTTTGATTTGTAAATTTTCCATTTCCTTTTCTCAGTGGGGTTCTTCTTGACAGCTACTCACCCGTTCAGACTCATAGCGCTGAGTCGTCTTCTCACAGTAGAAGGATGGACAGAAACGCCTGTGGATTTTGTGGAGCTTGATTTTCTCCTCTCTCTCAAAGATGAAAGCTTTAAGTGCTGTTTGTCTGGTGATATTTTGGTGGCCTTGCACTGTTGTTAGGAGTTCCATCTTTATCTTTTAATGACTTTTGAACCAGTTTTGAAAACTCCTGTTTATTCACTTATTTTGCTTTGGCTTTTCCTTCCGTATACAAGAGAATCATCTTGTGTCTGATCTTCTCAGCGACACCTCCTGAACATGAAGAACTTGAGCTTACTGGCTGTATTTATGGTCTTAACCATGGTTCTTTCCCTCGTCCACAGGTGTCCATAGGAAAGATGTATGAAACCCAGAGGATCGTGGTGGAGCCTGAACCAAAGAATTTCTGACTGGGCGTGGTAGAGGAGCACGGAGTGATGTGTGGAGAAGATTTAAAGGTTTGGAGATTGGCAGAACCCAGCTTGTCATCTTTACCCCAACTCTTCAACATGACTAGTGACCAGTGAAGGGGTGCAGGGTTGGTGTTACCGATGACTCACTTGTATGGTATATAGATTCTCTGTTCCCAGATTACCTCCAACACCTCCCCGCTGCCTCTCCCCGAAATCCACACTGCAATGTGCTGAAGTGCAGATAACCGGCGAGTGGAACTATAGCGTAGCAAACACTGCACAGCCTACCTTCGCAACCCACTGTCCACTGTTACAATTCTGCCCTTTTAAACTTGTGAAACTGTAGATATATATGTATTATTTGTCTTGTTTCATTAAAGGTATGTTAATTTGACTCACCACAAGCTGTGCAGTTCTTAATTGCTTTTGCTGATTGAATAATTACCAATGATTTGGAGGCGTTAAAATGTAGAGCATGCAAGTTTTTGCAGTGATGTTTTGCGTAGGTTAAAGGTTTCCCACAAGGCCGAGGGACTAAAAATAGACCGCTCTGTTAGTTTTCAGGTAGGGATGGCCTAGTAAACAGGAGGTAGAGGTATAAAGATCAGGTTACACAATGTCACAACACTGGGTCAGAGAGAGAGGGGCAAGCCTCATGTTCCCGTTCTGTCCTCTTCATATTAGCAGAGCAGTTATTCAGAAAGTGTTCCAGTCTTTAAAAACATACTGTACTGTGCAGAGGCAAAAAATCTAAAACTAAATATGTCATTAGAATGCGTTTAAATACACAAATACAGGCCACAAAACAAGAATTTCTCATTTATAAAAAAGTAGTTGATGCCTTGTGAGCTAAATATCCTGTTTTCTCCCTGATGCCCCCAAACTTTCCATAGCTTTATTCAAATTCACCACCAGCTCACCTGACTAACTTAATGAAGCACTGATTAGTTAAACCACACTCTTAAAAAGATCAACGGTTCTTTAGTAAATAAAATGGTTCTATAGAGAACCATGAACACTCTGTCCAACCCAGAGGACACATAACTTAGTGGCAGTTCTCGTCACTACAAGTTCTCTGGTACATTCTTAAAAATGATGGTTCTTCAAGGGTTCTGTAATAAAGAAAATGGTTCTGTATCGAACCATGAACACTCAAAGAGCCCTTTGCATGATTTGCATCATGAAAGTGTTCTTCGGATGAGAGAATGTGTTGTGTGTGATTCTAAATAGAACCTTTTTGAAAAGGGTTCTTCTGTTGTTATAAGCTTGTATCATAACAGCAGCAGAACCCTTTAGTGCTATATAAAACCATTTTCAAAAATCAACAGCACATTTTCCATCAATCTGAAGAACACTTATGATGCAAAGGACCCTTTAAACATGCATGTGTTCATGGTTCTGTTTAGAACCATTTTCTTTACTAAAGAACCCCTGAAGAACCATCTTTTTTTAAGAGTGCAGGTATTCTATAAGAACTACAGGTAATGCTGGGCTACTACAAGGAGAGGTTTGGAAATGGTTAATCAAACACACTGACATTTATAAAATCACTTTATATATTAATATTAATTGTATTTTATTAATATATTGATTTGTGTTTAATTATTACTCTAATAAAGGTGGTATTAATCATAATATAGCATTGATACCTGTGTATGTGTAAAGCCAACTCCTAATATCATGGGGGAAAAAACATTTGTCCTTGCAACGAAATTGCAATGAAATCTTTCATTTAAACACAATGTCCATATCTGAAATGTTACATTTCTTTTAAACAGTGTTTACTAAGCTTACCTGAATACATACAGTCACATGCAAAAAGTCTGAACACCCCTGGTCAAATTCCATGTTTTGTTGATTTTCTAAGTGAAAATAAGTGAACACATCCTCTACAGGGAACCCACTTCAATATGACATTTTTCTGTAAATTTCAGTGCACAGTTTCTGCTTGTTTGCTGAGTTTAACATATTGGAGAACAAAATAATGAAATCTAAAATGTGCCATTACTTTTGCACAGGCTGCGTTTTATGTTTTATTTTTCCCAATAGGTGCAGCAAATAAACAGTAATTGTGCATTAAAATGTGCAGAAGTGTGTTCTCTGACGTTATTTTCACTTACAAAATGAATTTCACCAGGATGCACAAACTTTTGCAAATGACTGTATTTGAAGAAAATGTGAAACTGATCAAACCACATGGCTAAAAATTAAGATTTTAATCACAATTTATGATGTTAACTCTAGTCTTTTGGTTCTGACTATCTTTTGGGATTATCACTTATATTAACAAAAGTAATAGAACTTTCAAATTTAGAATAAAAGTATGAAAATTACACATAATAAAAACTCACGTGGGCACTTCTTAGATGTTCCTCCAAGCTGTAACTATACAAAATTTCAGCACTTTAGACCATTCAGAACATCTTTTGTGTCCGTTTTCCTTATCATACTAAATTTAGTTGTTGAATGCGACAGAAAATAAAAGATTACGTTTGAGAGGAATAATTTTAATATGTGCATTAATATATGGACTAACTAGCATTACAGCAAAGCAGTACTACTGTACAAGTCACCTTATCACAAATTCACAACTTTTAGCAGCATGAGAGGCAGCTGCGCATCTTGAGTGAGGTAAATTAGGAGAACACGTGGAGGAACTGACTCCAGATGGATGTGTAAGGCTGTATGATGGGTAATGAGGTTGTCAGATGTAATACTGTGTGAGAGAAAAAAGCTTCAAGTCTACGTCATCTACAATCCACTCAGCAGAAAGAAGGTCTTAATAGGCCTTCATGTTTCCTACAGATTAACAAAGGCTGCTCTGAGCTCACCAACATCAAAGTAGCCACAATGAATTACAGTGATGTGACTGACAGCTCAGGAAGATCTGTTCTGCTGAACTCGGCGTATTAGATCACTGCACTCTGTGTTCAGACGTTTCTGTGCACAAAGTCAAAACAATGCTGAGTAGTTGACTCAGATACACCACCGTTAAGAAGTTTAGAATCGCCTATGGTATTACTTCTTTAATTTTAAGTACAATTATTAATTAAATATAAATATTAAAAAGCAATATTCACATAATTCTTAAACTAAAATGATCCACCAAGCAGATCATATCTTGGACAGGGTTGAAGGGAGCTGACAAATTGTGCAGCAACAGACAAGCTTCAGTCAGTAACTGCACACCTACAAACGATGCACCTGTATGGCAGGTGTTTCTGATAAAATAGCCATTAAATGTCAGCAACTTCCAGTGCATTTGTGCCATGATAGTAAAATAAACCAACATTGAAGTGGAATTAAGATGTAAAAAAGCATCCAAGAGACGTTTATTGTGAAATGAACTGTTCTGGAGTCAGAATGGTTCTCAGTGGAACCAGACATTCAAACTATGTAAAACCCTGTTAAAGCTACTTCATAGAAAGTTATTACATTGGATTCTTACACATGCAAATACACTGCCTGTAGTTTTGAGACGTTTTCAGCCTAAAACATTATTTATTTAACAATTTATTTATTTCACCATTATCAACATCACATATAAAACCGCAGGAGACGCATGTAGGTTCACTGGTGGTTTTGGATAGTAGAAATCTGATCTAGTAAGTTTCACTACAATTAACTATTTCATTTCAAAACACTCTGAAAGACTTCATTCATATTGAGTTATGCAGACATTGGTGGACTTCCCCTTCAACACCAATGTTTTATTCAGTATTAAAAGTGTTTATATGATACCTATATGAAGGGTTTTGCCCAGTTGCTATATTATGATTGATACCACCTTTATGAGAGGAATAAAAGTTTAAAAAGTTTTGCATTATATGTCACCTGGTATTCTTTTTAAGAACTCATATCCAAAATTGCTACAGATGAATATACAGCAAACTCTTCATATAGATGTATCTGCAACAATCTTGTTTTACAGTTATTGAACGCATTGATCCCCAGCTTTTGAACAGTGGTGTATGCATTAAATTTAGTGCATGCATTAAAATCAAATTTGACTTCTAGTTGTAAAACCTGCTATGATGAAACTTCTAAGTGTAAAGTGCGAGTGAGATAAATAGCAGGCAGAGACGACCTGAACACTCTTTTCCAGCACCCGCTGTAACTTGTCCCACATCTACAAACATGCCATATCAATGGAACCAGCTTGTTATGATTGAGTTCATATGGACTTTTCCCCAAAGCAGCTCTGCAGATATTGCACCATAGTTTGTTTCTTTCTTCAGAGCTGCATCGCATTTACCTCTGAACCCCGGCGCTTCGGTCTGTGTAACTTTTGATTAGTTAGGAAGTTTCTGCTTGAAAGTTTTAAAGCTATATGCATCATAATCAGCCGCACTCTCAAGGGACAAGCACGTTTATTCAGATGCTCGCTGTTTGCAGGTAAAAATATGATGCAACCCCCACACCCTTTGCCATCGTATCCTCAGCGCGGCTTTATCTGCACTCTGTGTATACACTCTACCACCTTCATAAAGGAACCGAGGGCATGCTGTATCATACGCATTATTATAATTCGTAGTTTTACCTAACATGATGTTTCAGGTTGGGAACAAAGAGGCAGTGTTTGTGAGTGGCCTTTTACAGATGTTGCTGCAGCCAGAGCAGCATATTTAAATGTTCTCAGACTGTGAAGTTGTCTCAGAACTCCAGTAAGAGCTGCTAGAGGCCTTTTATGCCTTTCATTACCACATTCTGTCAAAGTTCCTCTGGCACATCACTAGCAACAGGTTGTTTTTTATGTTAAAAAGCATTACATGGACATAAACCAGCTGAAATCATTATGATGGTGTCAATGGCTGTTGTCGATGGACCTATTTTAGGTCTCCGTACAGAGTTGCTAATAAATTTTGTTTATTCTGTACCAATACAGCAATGGAATGTTAGAGGATGTATCTACAGCATTTCTGGGGGTTTAAACACTTAAACTTTGTTAGACCCATCTAGCTTGTTGGTCCACCTTAGACGTATATTTAAAGACAATAGCTCCTTTGTAGATAAATGCATCAGCACTATACACCTACCATGACCACTACCATGTCAGATTCACTGCTCTGCTAAGAATGGTGCACCACTCAAATAACATCTGGTCAGTGGTGGTCACATGGTGGTCTCCTTACAGTGATGGATGAGAGGGGATACAGAGGGGAGCTGATTAGTCACGCAGAAACAGAAGAGCTACGGTGAGTAACTGGAAATCTACATAGTGCACCTAGATGGTAGGTGTTTCTGATAAAATGGCCAATGAGTGTTGCTACACGGCAGCTGATAAAGTGTAATGCGGGTGCCTTCAAAGTAGAATAAACCAACATTAAATAGGAATTCCAGCAAGTTTTCAAAATTTCTGCATAATGAAATGATTAAGGTGTCAACAAAGTCATTCAGAGTGGTTTAATATGACTGAAGAAACATGCAGAGTCGGAATTGTTCATAGTTGTGGTGACAAAAAACATACATTTGAAGCATTTAAACCCTGTTAAAAGCTACTTTGCAGAAATTTATTACATGAAATGTTTCCAAGTATACTGCCGGAGACATTGTTTTATGAAAGTTTTGAGAGGGCTTCGGCCTTAAACGTTTTTTTTAATCCATTCATGATGGACAGGTGCAGGGTGTTTTGTAAAATAAGCAGTACTATAGAAAAAAAAACCAATATTTTACCATTATCAAAATTACATGTGAAAATTCAGAAGACAAGTTTAGGTTCACTGGTGGTTTTGTATAATATATTACATATTAATACATTTATTAGTATATGTTAAATATATATTCCAAAATAGTAACTTTACAGGAGAAGGCAAAAACACTCTTACTCATTGTAAGTTAATGTAAAGGGTTTTTATTACAAGTCATTTTAGAGCATTTCTATTGGTCGATTCATAATAAATTTTTTACACGATGTAAAGGACAACAGGCATTTTCAAATTATATCAAAAACTGAAAAACAACAAAAATGGAGATCTTCCGACAACATTGAGAAATTTTGAAAAAATGGTGGAATTCCCCTTTAACACCATAATTGTAATAATTGTGCTATTTGAGACTTTTTCCCACTGGCTCCACTAGGATTTCCCATCTGACCACCTGCACAGTTTTGTTTCCCCATTGCGAACACAGGTGTAGAATGATGTAACTCAGGCGTAGAAGTGCAGAGTGGACTGTAGGACTGGAGCTGGGAGGCGCTGCTCTACACTCAGCTATACAGAGGCAGGTACATGGTCATGGGCATTTGAACTGAACTGCCCTGCCCCTCCCACAAATAACTTCTTTTTTTGCAACTGTTGCGAGGCTTCACTGAACGCTGACTAAAGTCCTGTTCAAATCTAAACACTGAGGTTAGAGTTCAGATTAACTACTTCATAACAACAAGTCTAATCAAAAGTAGGCAGGATGGAAAGAACAGACTTAGCACTAGTAGTTGGATCTACTACTTGACAAACAAACTACACAAAATATATCCCAACAGAATGACCCTGAATTGAAACACTGCATTTTGACAAAATGAGCTGCTCACTAGCATTTCTTATTAGGTTGAATGGGCAGTGTTTTGACAGTGTTCTTAGTTTAGTGACAGTTGCTACAAAACAACATTTTAGGCAGATCAGGGATCAATTAGTTATCTGTTCAGTTAAAAACTATTTATAAATACTTCTTTAAGCTATGGACGCCTCACTGGTTTAACCGTAAGAACTGTTGCATCATGAAATCAACATAGTTTATTGGCTTTAGTCCTGAGAGGTCTGATCCTGGAATATGCATGTTTGCTGGGAGGAACTCACCAGTGGCCTTCTGTTTTATACAATTAGGCTGGGTCAAACCACTCTGTGTCCACAAATGGTAAGGTGGCTCCTCTAAGCACCTGAAAATGATGCTACTCAGAGACTTTTAGGCCTTTATGGCACGAACACCACCAGATTCTTGGCAGTCATGTT
The DNA here is from genome assembly GCF_904425465.1 of Colossoma macropomum. Taxonomy (NCBI): domain Eukaryota; kingdom Metazoa; phylum Chordata; class Actinopteri; order Characiformes; family Serrasalmidae; genus Colossoma; species Colossoma macropomum. The sequence continues at coordinate 10,075,499 of NW_023494785.1, read as the reverse complement.
CAGATGATAAGGCTGCAATTTTGTGAAACAGTGAACATACAGGATTCCAGTATATCACATATCCCACATATCCCATCTGAAAACAAACCTCTTTTTTATTCTATCTGCAGTTTAGATCAGGACCCAGTGACCAGTGCACCAGTGACCCATTTTGAATGAATGGAAATGAGCTGGGATCGATGGCGTGACCTTCACTTTACTATCAGTTGGAAATGCTCTGGAATACAAGGGTGTAGCTTTTGGCTTGACTGAGGAACAACACTGTGCTGGTCTGTGATATAATTTCATTGTAGGTTTGCATCAGTATCTCACATAAGAGTCCCACTTAAAGAATAAACCAACATATTAGTTTGGAACGGTCAGCAAAAAGGCCAATAATGTCTTGGGTCTGACTGAAGACCATCAATGTAGCCTTTTTGGTGTTACTGAAGACGAGAAATATGCTAGTCTTCACTAACTGATCAGTATCATTGTAGGATTTCACTATCTAAAACCAAGAGAACACTATCCTAGGCCTTTGTTGTGATTGAGGAACAACACTCAGCTGATCTTCATAAACTTGATCAGTATCTCACCTAACAGTTCCATCTATAGAACCAACCTATCAGTTAAAAGTGGTCTGCAGTGTACAGGCTCTTTGGTGGGACCATCAGTGTAGCCTTCTTTTAGTGTCTACTAAAATAAGTGTCTTCTAAAGTAAGTCCCTTTTTTTTCTTGTTTGTTTTTGTTCTTTTAGTGATGACTAGAAATGTGCTGATCTTCACCAAATGATCAGTTTCATTCTAGGATTTTTTATCTTATTGAAACAAAGTTCCCTGCAAAAACAATCAACACAAAAAAAGAAAAAAAGAAAAAAAGCATCCTTGGCCTTTGGTGTGACTGAGGCATCAAATGATGAGTATCACTGTTGTGTATACATTGTAGTATCTCACAGAACAAACCAACCTATCAGTTTAAATTGCTCTACAATGCACAGGTGAAGAGAAACAGGACTTTAGTCTGTTGGTATGATTAAACACTGGCAATGTAGCCTTTTAAAACAAGTGTACCCCTTTTTGGTGTGACTGAGGACCAAAAATATGGTGATCTTCACCACCTGATCAGTATCACACTAATATTTCAGTATCTCACATTAACACTGTCCCATCTAAAAAACAAACAAGAAAAAAACTATAGGCCTTTGGGGTGATTAAGGAATAACATGGTTCTCATCAGTATCTCACAGAACAGTCCAATCTACAGAACCTACTTATCAGTTTAAAGTGGTCTGCAGTGTACAGGCTCTTCGGTGTGAGGACCATCAGTGTACCCTTCTAAAATAAGTGTACACCTTTTTGGTGAGTGATGTGCTAAAACAGAACACTCCCATCTACAGAACAAATCAACCTATCAGTTTAAACTGGTCTGCAATGCACAGGTGAAAAGAAACAGGCTTTTAGTGTGTTTGGGTTGATTGAACACTGACAATGTAGCCTTTAAAAACAAGTGTACCCCTTTTGGTGTGACTGAGGACCAAAATATGGTGATCTTCACCACCTGATCAGTATCATTCTGTGATTTCAGTCTCTCACATTAACACTGTCCCATCTAAAAAAACAAACAAACAAATTATAGGCCTTTGGGGTGATTAAGGAACAACACGGTTCTCATCAGTATCCCACAGAACCAACCTATCAGTTTGAATTGGTCTGCAATGCACTGGTGCAGAGAATCGGGCCTTTAGTGTCTGGTGTAACTGACCATCCCTGCACCGTTTATGTCAAACCCCCCTTTTAGTGTGACTGAGGACCAGAAAGGTGCTGATCTTCACCAGCTGGTCAGTTTCTTTGCAGGCTCTCAGTATCTGACAGCACTGTCCCCACAGGGTCCTAAAAAGCCCTCCACTCGGACGCCCTGCAGTTCACGGGTGAGGAGAAAAGCTCTGGAAAGTCTTTGGCTCCTGGGTGTTCACGCGCTGTGGAGGTGGCCCGGCCGCAGCGTGTAGTTCTGTCCGTCGTTGTTGTCCCAGAACTCCGCCCCTCCGCCTCTCAGGTACAGAGCGAAGTGCACGGCGGCGCCGGACTCGGGTCGCGGGGGCGCGCACACGGTGAAGGCGAACCTCTCTCTGTCAGGCACCAGCGAGTGCACGGGCACGGCGCGCGCGTCCACGTACGACTGCCACTCGTCCAGCGTGTACCTCACGCCCACTTCCTTCTCGCGCTCTCCCGCGTCCGCAGCGACCCGTATGGTCCCGTGCACGCGCCCACAGCTGATGGCGACCCTCTCTAGCGCGAGGCCGCAGCGCCGCACGCGCGCCTCCACCTCCCCGCCGTCCTCGTGGATCCTCAAGGCGGGCGCGAGCGGCAAGCCCGTGAGGTGCAAAGGCACGCGCGGCTCCTCCGCGGCGCTGAAGTGCTTCACGCTGGCCAGGTTGAGGCCGAGCGCGTCCGCGAACCGCACGCGCTTCCTGCAGCCTTGCGAGAGCGCGCGGAGGAGCGTGTTCGCGTGCTCCGGGTACGCCGGCAGGGACTTGGCGCGCCGCCGGTCCCATGTCTGCGCGAGCTCGAGCTCTGTGGGGGAGAGGTCGTCGTCCTCTGCGGTGTCCACGCCGTTCTCCTGCGAGGTGGACATCACGGCCGTGAGTGCAGTGAGTGGAGCTGAGTGTAGAGTTTGGCTCGTGGGGGTCAGACACCCGGGTGGACACGCCCACGGCCAAGAGGAGGACACCACACAACTGGGCCGGTACTTCTGTCATTACCCCTAAACTCGTCAAGCCCCGCTGCGCCGCCTGCGCGACAAGCAGGTGAACTACATATAAACCTGAACTACAAGCCAATCCGAGCGCAATGCACGGAGATGCTGCTACATACTTAAAATGATGGTCCTTCAAGGGTCTGTAGTAAAGAAAATGGTTCTATATAGAACCATGAACACTCAGAGAACCCTTTGCATGATTAAAGGGTTCCTTGCACTGTTAATCATGCAAAGGGTTCTTCAGATTGACGGAGAACATGATAGAGAACACTGATGAGAACCCTTTTTGGTACTATAAGGAACCCTTTTCATCTACAGCATGTTCTCCATCAATCTGAAGAACCCTTTGCATGATTAAAGGGTTCTTTGCACTGTGTAAAGGTTATTCACATTGATGGAGAGCATGCTCTAGATGAAAAGGGTTCCAATATTGTTACAAGCTTGACATCGAATCAATAGAAGAACCTTTCTTTGGTGCTATATAGAACCCTTTTCAAAAAGAACCATCTGCAGCACATTCTCCATCAATCTGAAGAACGCTTTCACGATACAAAGAACCCTTTAAATGCAGAGGGTTCTTTGAGTGTTCATGGTTCCATATAGAACCATTTTCTTTACTGAAGAACCATAACTTTTAAAGCAATGCAGAGCAGCTCTTCATGGGCATTGTTAGGGGCAGGAAGCTCGACACTACATCAGTGGTCTCCAACCCTGGCCCTGGAGAGCTCCCTTTCTGCAGAGCATAGTTCCAACCATAACTCGCCACACCTGCTCCACCTAATCAGCCAGTTTTCCTGCCAAAACACACCTACTTTGACTCAGGGAGGTCTTGTTAATTCGCAGATTAGTTGGATCAGGTGTGTTGGGAGTGGGGTAAACACTTAAATGTGCAGAACAGGGGGTCTTCCAGGACCAGGGTTGGGAACCACTGTATTAGGGTTAAGTAAGGGGTGGGGCAGCTTACTGGATATAGATTGGAGTAAAACTCTGCAGGACAGTAGTTCCCAGGAGGAGGGTGGGTGACCACTGCACTAAATAAAGACACCAGCACTTACTGCACTTCCACCAGGGTTAATTCTTCCTAATCAGCTCATGTAAACATTAGCAAGTGCCTTAATACTAATACTGCGTATTTCTACATTAAAGTAAACAAATACACCAGGCTACAGTGGCGAGGGCCACTCTTCATCTTCATTCTCAAGGGTTTTTAGCAAATTCAGTGTTAACGATGTACAGAATGGTACATGTTTAACCACGTGTTCACTCCGCCCCCTTTTCTAAATGGTTACCTCCTGGAATGTGACACATGATGAGCAGAGCTTTTCTGCCAAAGTTTAACATTTTTCCTCGAGGATCTGCGGTGGAAAAAAATGCATTGGGCGGCAGAATGAGCCACAGACGTCCTGCCATAGGATATAATGTCATTTTGGGCGGAATACGCTCTGCAGTCTGAACGTAGCCTAACTCCATTCACCCCACTCACTGAGGGCTCACCTATGAGCGCCCTCTAGTGTTTTATTATAATAGGAAGTGACCAGGATCCCCATTAAACTGACTGTGCATATAAACAAAGCGATACTACAGCACAGGAGAGGAAATCGTTTCAGAGCCAGTTTAAGGGGAGCTTGGCCACTTCTTATTTCTCCTATTATATCCAAAATATGACTGCAAAACACCAGAGGGCGCCCGAGAGTGAGGTCTCAGTGAATGGAAGTGAATTTTGGAAAGTAGAAGGAAGTCTTTAATGAAAAACATAACGAAAGCTCACATCACATCCAAAGATAGCTGCTATCTTTCCATTTTTCCACAGAAACAAGGTTTTGGGCAGTGGGTGTTGGCATTACTGCTACTGAGTGCTGATTGGTTGGCGAGCTGCTCAGCTCATTGGCTCAGGCACTGTTAGAAAGTCCTATAACTGAAGTTCAGTGCTTAAAAATATAACAGTAGTGTTGAAATATTGTTTGCTGTTCTGTGTTCAGGAAATTACTGAATTGTTCTCTATAAAAATGTTTAAGCATTTGCAAACTATGATTTTGCTCAAAATCTCCATAAGAGCTCCATGGGTCGGTCAGACACCAGAGGGCACCCCCTGAGAGAGACCAAAATGAACATGTGCTCTTTTTCTCAACACAGATCAATTTTGGAACACTTTAAACTCCAGGTTTCTGTATTTCACTGCTGTATTTTCAAGATCATGGCTGAAATATTTGGTCGTTCACCGTTTTAGCCAAGTGATGGAATGTGTGCTGACTTGTTATCGTTTTATGTCCCATTAAATGTCTCTCAGGCATTTCTGGGACAGCGTACAGTTTACAGTGGACACCTCAGCCAAGTATGGGAGGGACAGAAATGTTACAAGTATGAGCCTCTCAAGAAAGCACACTACTTTAAAGGACATATGAATGTGGCTGTGCATTGAGGACTTGCTTGTGGGCACCTTTTCCTTTTTAGTATAATAGTAAGTGGTCAGGCTCCACCTTAAACTGGTGCAGGAGCAGAGATTTTAAATGTCAGCATATCCACCCTGGTTAAACAAATGTTAAAAATGTAGAAACGAACAGAGATTCTATAGCACATTCTTAACACAAGAGGGGAATAATACTAACCAACGTGACAAGATATTCTTAGTGCAGGAGGGGAGATACTACAAGCCAAGCTGGGCCTTGTAGAGTTAAATTTCTCCAATAAATCTTCTTTCCAAAAATGGAAAACTCATGCATGCCTACATGCTGTTGCCAGAAAAGTTCCAAAGCATGCTTTCTGTCAGGTTATATGCCTACTTACTTTACTTTGTGTTTCTGCAAATCTGTTCTCTTGGCTACACCTCCAAGCACACCTTCGGGTTTTTAGGGGGTTATGTGAGAGTTCTTTCATCCTGTTCCCACTGTTTGGAACAGCACAATGGTCATCCACTTTGAAGGAGTGAATAACACTAGCCAACAACGGCTGTGTCCTAAACCGAATGCAGCTGTCTTAATGCCTTGCTGCGAAAGGTCAGCGATACATCACAACATTTGCCAAGATAACGACAGCTCACTGCTATCTGTTAGCATTTATCTGTTTTAGCATTAACTGTTAGCATCTTTTAGCTTAAAAAAAAGGTATTTTAACAAGGGTAGCATATACTGATTTTTTTATAATCAAAATGAATAAGGAACTAAAATCAGTGCTGACCTACAAAATTATTGGCTATGTAGGGCAGGGAAGGACACTTCAACGGCCTTTAAAAATGGCCAAACTGAGGAACTTAAGCAACTTAAGGAACTATGATTAATCATTTTATACAAATATGCGATTTGGACTTATGGGTGTTACCGCCTGAGTACTACCACTTGAGTACTACTGCGTGAATACTACCGTCTGAGTACTGCCATCTGAATACTGCCGCCTGAGTACTACTGTCTAAGTACTGCTGCCTGAATACTGCTGAGTACTGCAGCCTAAATACTGCTGCCTGAATACTACTGTCTGAGTACTGCAGCCTGAGTACTGCCGCCTAAGTACTGCTGCCTGAATACTACTGTCTGAGTACTATTGAGTACTACCATCTGAGTGCTCTCTGGTAGTCTGCAAATGGTTGTGATATACTGAAGACACAGTCAGTTGTTCCTTTCAGAAAATTAAGTATGATTTCTTTGTTATTCAAAACACAAAGACGTGAGTGACCATACTGTGAGTTTCCTATTTTCGAAGAAGAGATATTTCAGTGTTTTTGAAAGCTTGACTGACTGCCATTGGACTGTGTTGAAGCCCAGAGAGAATCTACAGAGAACTGATACATTTCTCAGTATTAAATCTAACAGTGAGGCTGTGCTACGCACTAATCTAAATAATGGGAAACAACAACTTTTGCTAAAGTCTAAAACAGTGAATGTGTCCTTTAACATTGGTCAATATGAGCCAGGTGATCTGCCAAGGCTGGTCAAATATGTGCTCTGTCTTATGTAACAGCTGGAACCATTTCTATGTATTTTAGCTGAACTTCACGTCTTCCCAGAGGTGGAGGAAGGAAAGTCTGTGTGATTCAGATTCAAAGTAAAACACAGATGAAGATATATTTCAGTGTATTTGACTGAAGCTGTTCAGAAATACCCACAGTGGTACTTGATCACTGACTCACAACTCCTCATTTCTTTTTATTGTGTTTTCTATGGCAAACTGCTTTTAATCCAGTTTCCCGATATCAGATATTCAGTTAGAACTAATGAAAATTTTATTTGTACTTGCAAAAATGAACCAATAAACTAATCAATAAATAAAACGGATATGTAGAAAATCAAATTCCAATAAATTTCATTAGTAGGAATGATATTTTAGCATGTAAGATTTCAGCTATCAGTAAAAAGAATTTAAGCTTTTGTCAATTCATTTTCATGCGAGGATTTTATAATTGGCGTGTGGTAATTCAGTTTTCACACATAAAAATTAAATCTTACCATGCTAAAATATGAATTGCTATATGTATGTAATTACTATAAGTTAAATTGAATTGTTACATTTTCAAATTTAATTCTCATATAAAATTAAATCTCCCAGCTAAGAATTTAATATGAACATGTAATGTTAATTATTAATAAACCTGTAATAATATTAAATATGAGCCTGTTATATTTTTGCCTTTCAGTTTACAAATTTCATCTAAAATTTTAATTCATACCAGTAAAATTGCTTCTCCCATTAAAATTAAGTTTATTGGTTCTCTTGCTTGTCTATGGACAACCACCAGATGGTAGTGATAAAACACATCAGAGAAACCACTCACTCTCACACAGAGCAGTGTGTCATGAAATTTTGATCAATCACCTTGAAGCCCAACTAAGGAATGGTGTGGGTCAGACAATATAAGCCCATGCCATTGTCCAGGGATGCTTTAGTTAAATATCAAACATACATAAACAATAATAAGCAAACTTGCTTATTAAGTTAAAAACAACATTTGATTACACAGGATTGTACATAATCAGTTTATTTTTAACGTAATTAAACAGAGCTGTGCACTGGAAAAAATAAAAAACTGGACACGACTCATGGTCAAACAACTCAGTGATTAAGGCCACAGTCTGAAATCAGTTTGACTACCAGCTTCTAGTGGGCTCCTGCAACAAGAAAGGCATTCAAACATTGCTCCACACTGTAGCCAATGAAACTGTATAATATACATGTTGACCGTTAGATCATGAAAAGGCCACAATACTGTTCTTTACTGGAGCTTCAATATCACAACGAGTGCATTTAAGCATGGATTATACGACTTTTTCATGGATCATCTTGCCTATAACATGCATTTGCATCTGTACTTGTGTTTGTCTCTTGCTGGCACATTTGAGTGGGCAAAAGCCAATTACACTACTTCATTCAGTGGTATAAAATGGAATGTCTCAGCACCATATATAGGGATACAGTAGGGCTTCTCCTGAACACCTGAAGCACTGCGTTTTCTCTCTCTGTGATTCAACACAGTGAGCAAACGTGCAGTGTATGGGGGCCCTTGAACTGGAATTGGAAACCACTGTATATCACACATAAATGTTACGATGCCACGACAAACAGAGACATCCAGCAGCTCCTCAAAACTCAGTACACATTCTATAATTGTATAATAGCACTGTCAGTTGGTACAACAGAACAAGACTACAGCATGATCAATGGGATTGGTATCGTGAACCAATGAGAAATTCTGCATAATTCTGATGTAATATTATGTAATATTAATATAGTAGTGATTTTGATTAGGGCTGCACGATATGGACAAGACACTAGAACTGAGATTGCATTATAATATGCCTTGCAATATAATTAAAATACATTGGTCAAATCAAACAATGTGACATAGTTAAAGATCATTGTTTTGATTAAAAAAAATAACTGACTTGTTGGACTGTGTGAATACCTTGGTTCATCAAAACATCCATGGAAACACTCATCTAGACCTGTGATCGGTCAAGATGCTCACAGCACACAGGAAGCACAGGTTCATTTTGCATACCGTAACATTCCGCAATGCCGCAATATTGTAAGAGCAAACAAACAATTAACAAACGTTATATAGTGCAGTCCTAGGCTCTATCAAACTGATTTTCTTGTAAAGCAAAAACTTTTCCTTTAAAGAGGAACTCCACAGATTTTTCAAAATTTCTATATAATTCAGTCATTGAGAGGTAAACAAAGTCACTTAAAGTAGTTTGCTGTAAAATAGTGCATTGTGGAGAAACTTACTTACTCTGTTTTCATTATAGTGGTGGTGACAGGAACCAGAGGTCACAATATCTGCAAATATAGTTTCTATCCAAACTGACCAGCGAACATGGATATATATATATATATATATATATATATAAATAAAGGGTTTTATGAATGTTGAATCTTTTAAGCCAAAAGCTAATCTCAAACCATTGTAAAACAATGTTTCAGCCATCAGGCAATGTATTTGTAACCATTTCTTGCAATAAATGAAACTGACTCGGTACGTTTCTTAATCTAAATCAATGGAATTCCCCTTTAAAGTGCTAACGCTGCAGCTGTATGTGGTTTGTGTTTTATGAATGACCACGTGAGGTCCAAAATCAGGACTTGGGCTGTCTATAAGATTCTTCGCTAATGTTCTTCTAAATTAATTTGCATGATTCTGTCTCTTCTAAAGCTTCTAAATTTGATGATATTGAACATGAACTACCAAACTTAACTGTAAGCCCCTCCCAGCCCTGCTGCATATCATTATTCCAAAGACTGCAATTACCATTACATAATTACTTTTATACAATAACAAATCAGACATTAAAGCTAGATATCAGTTTTACACATTTATAAAATCTATAGTAGATCTAAAAAAACAGGTCACAGGTGAATAAATCTGTGATTTTCTCTTAATGTCAATATTCAAATTCTGTGGGATAAATGAGAGACATACACAGTGTGACACTTACAAAAAAGAGCCTTCATTAGTCATTAACTGTGACTGGAGAGAATCATAAACGCTGAAATGTGTTACTGTTGCCGTAGTTCAGCATAGATACTGGGTAAAGGGGATAAACCAGTGGGAGAGAATGCCAACAGTCCACTGAAGAAGAGCCTGAGGGTCCGTCATGCCTCCTCTGCTGTATATATACGGTACATCAACGTGACGATGGCTGCAGCGAGGGCAGGTATCAACCAGTTGGACCACCAGCTTCAATATGACACAAAACACAAACATAGAACAGTCATTGACTTTAATTATAATAATGGATGAAGAGAACGCTCTCCTTGTACACTCTTAAAAATGAAGGCTGTGAAAAGGTTCTTTAGATTGTTGCCAGTAAAGAACCACTTTCGGTTCCCTAAAGAATTTTCAATGGATGGTAAAATCCATGGTAAAAACTTTTTAATGTGTTTTTGTTATTTAAAATAGCTTAAAACATGAAAATATTTGAAAGTTTTTTTTTGTTTTTTTTGTAAAGTGGGATATTTGGTAAATTGTTGCCATATGGCAACATGTGCAATCGTACCACAGCACCATATCATCTAAAAAAAAACACCATAAAATAATTTTTTTCTCTAAAAACATCCTTTTATTGAAAACAAGACCAAACAAATCTAACTTATACTTAGTGAAATGTACAACCCAATATTTACAAATATTGGAAATTAATACAATTTCAGTTGGTATTTGGAATGTATGGTAATAACAACATCATAATAAGAATTCCTGGTCATGTGATGTCATGAAGTATTTGTCCTTTCAAAGTAAAAGACCCTTTTTTTCCACAATTAAATAGGAAAACACAGATCATAAGTTACTGCTTTTTATTAAAATTGAGATTAAATAATTGTTGCCATATGGCAACACCATGCAATAGAGGGTTAAAATAAGCAATGAAAGTATTGTAGTACTGCAGCTGGAGCTTCCCAGAATTAGTTGCGGTTTCTACGAATTGGCTCTTATTTCTGTTGTTTTTAAATAGTCTTCCTTATAACATTTGCATTTGTTACGTTAGGCTGTGTTCAGACTGCAGGAAAATCAGATTTTTTTCTCAAATCAGGTCCTTTGAGATGACTGTTCGCACTGTTATTTGCAAGTGATCAGATCGGAGTTGCATGGGTTGCATGGGTTGCTGTGGTAATAAGGTAGGGTTCAATAACTACATAGCTATGCTGGTGACATGGATTTCAAACATAGATGCAGGAGAGATGGAGCTGCCTCATCTCACCCTCCAAACTCTTCAAAATTCTTTGGCATACGCCTGAATCTTTGATGCTGTTTTAAATCCCAGTGACTTCCTTCATGCATCCAGACTGAGACACATCTTTAAAAACCTAATTAGAATCACATTTCAAACCACCACCAAATTTGGTTTGGATCCGATTCACAAAAATCATATTTCATGTGGTTTTTTGCTGTCCAGACTGTCAAAAATCAATCTGGATATGTCAAAAATCAGATTTGGGCCAGCAGTCTGAGCAAGGCCTTATTCTCATGTTAAATGTCAGCTGAGGATAAATCTTACGTTTTCATTATTCTAACCATGTTAGATGCCGTTTTGTGTTCACATTGACCAGGGGTCTGTCTCATGAAGCAGGATTTCTCGCTTTGCAAACTTCAAAATCAGATTTCCTCACTTTTTTGCAAAAAGTTTGATGTAGTATGTAAACATTGTTAAAGTTTCTAAATGTACCATTCACTCTCTAGTCCATACACAGAAACTAAGCTTGAACAATTCATTGTTTCTATGATGTCACAAAAAGCAGCATTTGCATATATTCACCTATTGAACCCACAATGGTTTAGCCCCGCCCCTTCACACTAAAATTATAATAAGTTATTCAGTTCTGAGTGTATTTTAAGGGGGGCAAAATACAGGGCAGCCAATCAGAACAGAAGAGATTTACATACGTCAGTCTAAAAGGCACAATAAACAGCTGTTTATTCTAAAGGATAAAGAGAGGCTGGAAGATGGTTATGTAAAAATGAATTAAGCTCAGTTCGGTTTAACTTAATTTTCTGTCCCACTATGGTGGATCACTTTTTACCTGGCGACATCACCATGGCAACCTATGCAACTTCTGATGGAGGTGGACCCCTTTGGGCTTTTTTCTGCATGACATTTGTAGTGTCAGCTATGTGAAAAATATAGGTTTCCTCACAGGAAATCATACTACATAATATCAAGAACATAAAGCACTCGTTACTCCAATAAGAACTAACACAGTGGAGGTTGTGACAGTGGTGCTATTGGTAGTGGTATTAATACCACTTAAAGCTTTTTCCTAGAACCGTACCATCCGACCCAACAACCGATCAGGAACCTTCGTATTATTATTTTTTTTTGAGTAAGCATGGAATGAATACCAGCTTCTGCTGAAACTTGAAGACACCACTTAATGTGAATGCAGGTCAGCATTGTCAGTAGCAATACAAATGAAACAATGACTAGTCATTGTCTGCCATAAAAGAGGAAATGCACAGAATGAACTGAGATCTTGGTGGAGTTCACTTAGAGTCACCAAGAGTCATTGATAACCCAGCAATACTGCACACTCATAAGTCTCATGACTTATTTCACTTAAAAGCTGATGCTAATATTTACTAGCAAAGGGGAAAGGCACAGTTTAAGCTTACCTTGTGGTTTCATGAACTGTTGTTACAAGTGAGTCCTGAAAAAAGGAGGAAACAGAAAGAAAATACTGGTGAACATAGAGATTATTTAGTGCTAAAGAACACAATCCTGGTTCTAGAGTCACTCCTGTGTGGTCAATTTTAGTGTGTTTCCTCCTCTAACGTCCATTTTAAACCCATAAAGGGGATGACATTTGAGTCAAGTTAAAAGCAAGGAATGCAAACTGTATGTATTTCATTTTGAACACTCATATGTATAATGCAACTTTACATATTATTTGTACATGCATCCACATACATGTATCTACAATGCAACTGTACATACTCAATGTACATTTATTTATTTTCAGAGTAATATTGTCTTGTACATCTATAGTCTTGGAGAATAAAGATTCTAATTCTGATTCTAAAAGCATTGTATTTTGCAGTGTAGTGGTACTCCAAGGCCACTAGTGGGAAACACATTTACTGGGAAAGGTTTTATTTAAAATCTTTCATGTTTATCAAGGAAAAAGTGAGGAAAATCTGTTACACACCGGTGGTTTGGCAATCTTATGTCTGTCATCCTGGAGAGGAGAGAGAGAAAGAGAGAGAGAGTGGGTAAGGGTGGGTGTTGTTGACAGAGACACAGGGTCAATGCCATTTGTCACTAAATGTCCTTCGTCTGCTTTACAGACGTTCCATTTCCAGTATGTGCTCTTACAGTTTCGCACAGCATGGCTTTTCGATTTTGAATTCTCCAACACAATTACAAACCTCCAGAATTCAAAAAAGTTGGGACAGTATTTGAAATGCAAATTAACAACGGAAAGCAATGTTTTGTAAATCTACTTTGACCCGTATTTAAACAAAAACAGTGCAAATTATAAAAAACAAAATATAATAATCTTTACCTTATCAACTTCATGGTTTTTGTTGTAAATATATACTCTTTTTGAAATTGATGCTTGCGACACGTTCCAAAAAATGTTGGGACTGGGGCAATTTAAGACTAGAAATGCTGTGTTGTGGTCTGATAAGTTAGCCTTTCGGAAATCATGATCTTTGGGTAAAAGAAGCAAAAGATCATCCAGACACACACACACACATATATATATATATATATATATATATATATATATATATATATATATATATATATATATATATATATATATACACACATACATATATATATAAATATAAAAAGATCAAAGTTCATAATTGTTGTGTCTCTGTACTGTTTTCAAATTAATACAGGTCAACAAGATTTACTAATCACTACTTTCTGCTTTTATTACCATTCCACATACATCTGCATGTCCCAACTGTTTTGGTATTGAGGTTTGTAAAGTAAACATATCATCATGTTTAATTCAGTCATAGCATGCAACGCAGTATTACACTCAACCCAGTAGGCCCAATAAAATGGATGGATGGATTCCAGGTAGCGCCTCAATCCCTACAGGTCATGAGAAACATCTGGTATGGCACAAGCTACAATATGCCTCTCGCCACACGCAAACATTTGTGTAGTGTAGCAGCACAAAGCATAATCTTCAGCAGTGAGAAGGTCAAGGCTCATTTCTAGATTATGCAAGAGAATGGAGGACACAGAAATGTTCCGGCTGAGTGAGAATTAGTTATGCCGTCATGATTCGCTGTGTTTGCACCAGAGCTGGGTAATATGATGTGCTATTGTTCCGTGTATATCACAAGTATCGTCAGTACTTCTACAACACTCACTGAAAAAATTATTTATAGAGAGCCTGTAAACAATACCAGTGCCAGTGTATAGTAACTGCATAGTAACAAGTTGTAAATAGAATGTCAGCCCATTGTTGGTTTATCTTTTTATGTATTTCTTTTTACAAACTGTTTGATTTCTCCCTTTTCCCTAAAAAAAGATTATAAATTATATTATAAATTTATCTGACACAATTCATACACAAATCAGAAAAACTAAATATTCTGATACATGTCACCGTGCATCATGAAAATATCTTGAAGTATCTTGATGTTCACACATTCACTGTGAGCCATGATTGTGTTTGCATGGTAACTTATAATGCAGTACAGCGATCTACAATCCTGCATCAGACCTGTGACACTGAGGAAAGAAGACTGACTCACTGGATGCAGCTCTCCTATAAGCAAGGTGCTGGCCATCTCTCTCGCATCTGTTGAGTGTCCCACATCCTCAAAGCTCTCTGTGGCGTCTCCTCCTGCCTGCTCCCGCAGCACTTCCTCTCCACCTGGGTGCTGAGGAGCCACACATTCTCTCAACCGTTACTGATTCAGCTACTGATACAATACAATCATCTGGAGGATCATTCTGATCAGAAACCAGCCTTATCTTTACTAACATTGTTAGTGGGGAAAAAAAAGTTGTCAAAAGACAAAGAACTCCAAACTGGCAACTTTACAGGTAACAGGAGAGAGCAAAAACATTTCTAAATTTGAATGCAAGTTAATGTAAAAAGACTTTATTCTAAGCAATTTCTGAGCATTTGTATTGGTCCTTTCATCATGAAATTTATGCAAAAAGTGAAGGGCAGCTGCTGTGTTCAAATCAAGTACAATAAGACAAACTGAAACAATTGGAGATACTTTTCTTTTTTTTGGAAAAGCGACAATACATAATATTTTAACATCCACTTTTTTAAGTCTGTTAAATCCTTTACTCAAAGCCATTTAGCAGGTGGTAAAAAAGAGTGCCAAATGAGTGGGAATCTTTTGATTTATGTATCTATGTAGAGTCATATTTATTGCACTCCTCAGGGAAAATCAGTGCTTCTAACAGCTGTACCTCATGTTATTCCTATGACAACTTCACCATCTAGACTGTTAAACAAGTGTACTGCTTTAGGCTCAGGCTGAACTAGACTATAGTGTCATATCCTGTAAATAAAGCAGACATTAGTTCATTAGAGGGCTGCTGTGGTCTGCTCGGTATGATACGTGCCTTAATGCACGCAGAAGCAGCCGGACCTTCACCTCCAATGCACTTTGCCATACAAGAGATAAGTGGCCAACCATCTCCTAGGACTGTCTGATGAACAGGATCATAAACCAATAGCAGGTGATCTCTCATTCCCCAACAAAATACCCACTCAGATTTAAAGCAAAGCAGCATGAACGACTTGGGGACTTGGGGGGCTCAGAGTCTAACAGGGAGGGAGTATAAATGCACAAGCAGCAGCAACAAGGCTGAATGTGAGCGATAAACCCAGTCTTAGCTGTGTTACAGTATCTAGGCCTCATTAGTGCACCATTACAGATATTACACAAACAGGTGTGACCACACACGGGCTTCTGGTGAATGATCATCAGCGCTTAAAGGCGTGACAGAGAAGTGGAAAAACGAGGCTGAAGTCGGCGTCTAATTCGACTTTTCCCGTTCCACCTTAAATGGTGCAGCAGCTGTATTGACGCTTCACGCACCAGAGTGGCCAGAGTGTAACTGCTGCTCCATTTAAGGCGGAACGGCGCTACTCGAACAAGACGCCGGCAAACAGGATCCTAACTTCAGCCTCGTAGTGGAAAAATGCATCTTAGTGAAATTACAGCTCACAGACGGTCACCCACCTCCTCTAGGAACTTGGTGACATCGTACACTTTATGGTTGATGATGATCCATGTACTTTTGAAGGAGTTGTGCTCCTCTACTTCGGACAAGCGGTAATATGTCACAGTCTTCTCGTCTGATCCCTTTTCCGCCATTGTTTTCCCTCTGGTTCGGGTGTCGCTGTGGATTTGGGCTGCACGGCCGACCTAGCAGGACATCGAAAAGTTCAGCAATCGTAGCTACACAACTCGACAACTCCTCCAGCGTCCAGTTACAATTGTAGTTCCTGTCATCGCCAAGGCCCGCCCCAACCTGCCTGCTTTTGTTCTGATTGGGCAGTGTACATACCACGTTTCTCATTTATGCATTCTGATTGGATGCGGTCACGTCGCTCAACGTGACGAGGCAAAGGCCACAGAGTGACTGGGCAAAAGTTTACTGAAGTTCATCTCGGCACATCGAGAAAAAAAAAAAAAGTGAGCCTGCTTCTCACGCAAAATGGAAGTACAGGGGTGCCTTGGAGAAACGGCGACGTGAAAGTCACGCACATCATTCAAATGATTTGTTTAAGCCTTCACAGCAGAAATCTACGGACCTAAGGCGACATGGTGAATAATTTTTAATAAAGCGTGGCCACAAATTACTATATTGAGGCCACCAGTTACTATATTGAGGCCACAATTTACTATCTTGAGGCCGCAAATTACTATATTGAGGCCACAAACTACTATACTGAGGCCACAAATTACTATATTGAGAGCACAAATTAATATATTGAGGCCACAATTTACTATATTGAGAGCACAAATTAATATATTGAGGCCACAGTTTACTATGTTGAGGCTTTAAACTACTAAATAACGGCCACCAGTTACTATATTGAGGCCACAAATTATTATACCGAAGCCACGATTTACTATACTGAGGCCACAAATGACCATATTGGGGCAACAAATTACTATACGGAGGGTGCAATTTACTATCTTGAGAGCACAAATTACTATATCGAGGCCATAATTTACTATCTTGAGAGCACAGATTAATATATTGAGGCCAAAGTTTACTATGCTGAGGCTTCAAATTACTATATTGAGGCCACAATTTACTATATTGAGGCCACAAATTATTATACTGAAGCCACAATTTACTATGTTGAGGCCACAAATTACTATATTAGGGCAACAAATTACTATACCGAGGCGGCAATTTACTATCTTGAGGCCACAAATTACTATATTGAGGCCATAATTTACTATCTTGAGGCCACAAATTACTATATTGAGGCCACAAATAACTATACTGAGGCCACAAAATACTATGTTGAGCCTACCAGTTACTATACTGAGGCCACGAATTGCTATTTTGAGGCCACAATTTACTATACTGAGAGCACAAATTAATATATTGAGGCCACAGTTTACTATGTTGAGGCCTTAAATTACTGTATTGATGCCAAACTGCTATATCGCTGCTGCAAATTAATATATCGAGGCTTACGTAGCTTAACCTGTGGCTCAATATATATTTATCTGTGGCTATGCCTTATTAAAAATAATCACCATGTCACTTTAGGGACTCTGTAAGTATCTCATACCTAAAACGTTGACATAGCTTTAACAGGACGGCACAACAATGGCAGCAGCACTTTCTACTTTTATCTACTTTTTTATTTATTATTTATTTATTATTTTGTCATTTCTGGATAATTCACTGTAACTGCTATACATTGAAAATGAATAGCTGAATGAAACCGGATAGGAAAAAAACCCTGACAAGGCTCGTTGTGAAAACAACTTCAGAGATGCCTGTTAGCTAAACTAATCTGACTGAATACCGTTACAGTAAACAGTAGCTAGACGCCATTGGGTGAATAGTGAAGTTAGTCAGGGGTCTGGATCTTAATAAAACGGTTTTTAGGTGTAGTCGTTCAGCTAAACTGCCTTTCCACCTACATTCACTCAGTTAATATACGACAACAGGAGAAGCAAGGCAGGTGAGATAACGTTAGGTCGCTGTTTCTCAGAAACTCAGCTGAACCAGGCTAAACCGTTTAGCCTGGCTAAGCTAACTAAACCAGCTATTATGATCTGCTGAAGTTTACTTTTACTGTTACTGTTACTACTCAGGCTTCAGCAGAGCAGCTAGGCAGTTAATTGGCTTTAGATATAAGAAGTCACTTGTAATATAGCCACATATTTTAGCTAGCTAGCACTGTAATCTGACATTAGGGCGATTCAGTGTTTCTCAGTGGTGTTGAGCGTTGTAGAGCCAGTTAGCCAGCCAGCTAATGCTAACGTTAAACTGTTCATTAGTATGAGGTAAAATTCCCTTATTCCGTATTTAACCAAGCTTTATAATTTTTAGATGTAGCCTTTTAAATAGGGCTTGGCAATATGACGGTATTGTTAGCCTGATAAATTTTGTTACAATACAATACAGTAATCTTTTCTGCACATATCGCACATAAGTTATATCGTCAGTAACGTTACTTACACTGACCAACTGCATGTTTCATTATAAAAAGAGCAAAATTAGTCCCGTTTAACTGGATGCAGTGCAACACAATATGCAGAATATTGAATTAAAATCATTGTATTCACAGTTTTAGATAGATAGTATTTTTAAATGGAGCACTACTGGTCCTTTTTTGCCTGTTTGGACTGACAGAATGTCTGAAAAGTAAATATTGTGACATTATATCATGAAAATTTCTTAAAGTATTGTGATATTAGATTTGTGCCATATTGCCCACCTCTACTCTCAAATGGTCTAGCCCTGTCGATATAAGCTTCAAGCAAACTTTGAATTGACAGCAGGAGATTTTGGCAGAGTTGAACCTTTGTGCCTTCTGCTTGCAGCATGACCGGACAGAGCGAGCAGTGTTTGTTCTTCGTCTCCGTGCCAGACCTGAGCAGGCTGTGCCGTGTTTTCCTGTCCTTTCAGAACTGTTCTGATGAAGGAGAGCTAAGAAATAATCAGCTGAAGACCTGCAGGTGGGCTTTGCAAACACACTGACAACACTTGGCAGAGAATTTGGTAATTGTAGGACTAGCTGAGTGATTTTGCTCAACATAAAGTACGATAAATATTATTCTATAAAGATATAGATGCTATATGCCCAAAAGTATCCAGACACCCTTTCTGATTATTCAGCTACTTTAAGATGCACCCACTGCTGACACAGGTGTTCAGTTGCACACAGTTGCACATACAACCCAATAGAATGGGATGCTCTAGAGCAGCAGCACAGCTTTATACCCCCCTAGCTGACACCTGTGGAGCAGTGGAACTATGTTGTCTGGGGTGATGGATCATCCAGTATCTTTAAGATGAGTTGGAGTGCAGTTAGTGATCCAGAACTAATCATCGAACATCAGTACCTGACTTCACTAATGCTCTTGTGGCTGAATGCAATCCAACCCTCACAGCAGTGTTTCAACATCTAGTATAAAGCCTTATCAGAGGAGTAGAGGCTGTTATTTCAGCAAAGGAGAGGATAAACTCTCTATTAATACCCTTGTCAGAAGAAATATGGGATGAACAGGTCTCTACAGACTTTTACACATATAACGTACATATATATATACATATATATATATATATATATATATATATTCTCTGTAATTTTCTGTTGTTTTTTATACGTCGCTTAAGAAACGTCATGAAAATGATGTTTATTTTTCACTCTCTTTTTCAGAGAACTTTTGCTTCTGTATTCAGGCGTCGTTGCGTCTCCTGTGT
Source organism: Colossoma macropomum (assembly GCF_904425465.1). Taxonomy (NCBI): domain Eukaryota; kingdom Metazoa; phylum Chordata; class Actinopteri; order Characiformes; family Serrasalmidae; genus Colossoma; species Colossoma macropomum. Next base: position 10,055,886 of record NW_023494785.1, on the reverse strand, counting down.
TGGGCTCTTATGGGGGGATCAACGTGATAATGGCTGTAAGTATGAAAATTACCTTGTGACTTGATGGTGTAGTGTATCGCAGCACAGTTACCACAAGTGATGCTGTGATAAGCCTATCTGCACAGGAAGTATCTCTACTTCCTTGCAATGATCTTTTTCTCACAGATTCAGCTAAATCATGATTGTTTACTCTTTTAGAAGAAAAGGTGCAAAAAGGGTTCTTTGAGCAGGGCCTTAGAAAAACCACTGTTGGTTTCCTAACGAACCATGTTTGAAAACAGATTTGTGAGTGTGAAGAACTTTTGTTAAGGCTTAAAGAACCTGTTAATAATGTATAGGTTTTTTGCCAACTTTAGGTTTCTTCCTAGAATCTCATCATTATGTGGAGGTTCTTTAAACTTCAAAAAGGTTCTTCAAACTCACAGTTCCCTGCTTTAACCCACCCACTTCAACAGAGGTTGATAATGAGCTAAATGGTTGGATCAGGTGCGTTGGAAGCAGGGAAAACACTAAAATGTGCAGAACAGTGGGTCTCCAGGGCTCTAGGGTTGGGAAACACTGGTCTAAAGAACCATCAATAGAAAGAATTTTTAGTAAACAGTCCTTGTATGGTCCGTGTGTCAAACACAAGGCCGGCAGGCCAAGTCAGGCCCGTGACACAGTGCTATTGGGTCTGCAAAATTATTTTAATTTTCTATTCTTATTAACCCGTTTCACCCAGAGAAGCACAACAGTCCCCAGCATGCACTGCAACATAGTGTGCATTCTGACCCCCAACAACAATCTATGGGTCAGCGGTTACACAGAAAGAAAAGATGCCTGGTGTCTAGTTCAAGCAAATAGGCAGTTAAAAACCAATTTATTTTTGTTTAGAATTATTTTTGAATACGTATTCTATGCCTGTTTTTCTGTTGCAGTTTTGGCATATTTTAAATAAACAATGGCCCGTTCGGGTCACGGCAAAATGTTAAGTAAAGATTAAATAAAAACCAAACTGGCCTGCGGATTTGCTGAAATTTTTAATATGGCCCTTTTAGTGGTTGAGTTTGACACCCCTGTTCTGTGGCATCACTCAGAGAACCGTTTTTGGAACATTTATTTTTTCAAGTGTAGTGTCACAAGTGTAGAGTTACACTTATTTCAGTTGTTTGATGTTTGTGTGTGTATTTTCATTTATCTTTTTGGATCCCAGCTGTTTCACATTATCCTCTTTATATTTTTTGTTAAGTAAATGGTTTCAGTGTTATAATAAGGGAACAGATGTGCAGTAATCAAGCATCAAACAAACAAGAAAACACTGACACACAACAAAGAAGGAGAACCATCCCTGATACAGACAGGTTAAAGATCATCAGACAACCTTAATTGACAGTTAACAAAATTAAATGTTTTGGCAATGCTTGGTCAAAGGAATGCATAAAAGTAAACAGGTAAACAAGGTGGCAAAAAGGAAAAGAATGAGGAAAAAGGGGATCAGTTCCTTCTTTCATCAGCTTCTTAATGTCTCTGTTTGAAATAAAAGATAACGTGATTTCCAACCGTTTTAAATTTAGATTGTTTGCCTTTTAATTTATCGCTGTTGTCAGAAGAAAACCTCATATCTCCAAATGAGAACTTTACAGGAGGAGGAAAAAACCTACTTTACTTATACTGTAAGCCGGTGGAACCAGACATTTCATTTTGGGCCGTTTATCATTAAACTTACACACAATCTAAAGGGCAACAGGCTTTTTCAAATTATGTCAAAAACTGAAAAACGGAGATACAACAGCGATATGTATGTTTTTCCATTGCTAAATAAAAAAATATTCTGTAGCCATTGCATAATAGAAGTCCTCTCTGTTCTATTAGAAAATAAAGCTGTTATATCAGATCATCGCTTCTAGATTAAAGCTCACGAGTGCTGCTTCTTTGCATCCCTTTTAAGAGTTTGTGTGCGGTGTCTGTGCGTGACAGTGTCTGTATGCGTGCCTACACAGTCCGTGCTCAGGCACGCTCCGTGAGAAGCCAAATGGCTGGTGCACATTCCAGACATTCTGTCAGCTATCTTCCCGTTCTGGATTCAGGCCAACGTAAAGCAGTGGCACAGAAAGGAAGTGTCAGGCTCAGCTAATGAGCTGCCCATCTATTTAACCCTGCTTTGGAGCTCTTGAATGTGGATATGATGAGCTCAACAGGAGCTTTTCACTCATATTGTGCATACAATGTCAAGCTCCAGGCTAAGCCTTTCACTTCAACTAGCAGCTTCGGTGATGTTTGAAATACTGGTAAATAATTAACTATGTTATGGTTATGTAACTGTCTTCTGTACTTGTACAGCCAAAGGAGACACAAGCAACATAAAATCATAAAAGATGTTGGTGGGAGTATTGGTGAATTTTATTTTTCATTCCATTTGCTCAGTTGACACTGAGTTATTGGTCACCTGTCAAATTTCCCCTTTTTATATCAAGACTTTAACCTTTAGTTAAGCTCTACATTCACCATCTGCTCTGTTTGTCTTTGTCACTCTGAACTCTTACTTAGATAACATTTTTCAAGAGAGGCTTCGTCCAGGCCTATGCCCAGACGCATGGTCTACAGGTCAGTGAGGATTTAAAGAGATAGATGAAGGTGTTGGCAATGGCAACCAGTCCCTTTATCTAATTCAGATACTTTCATGCTTCTGAAGCTATTCTCAGTCTCTGCATGCAAGTTGATGTCCAAAAGTGTTCGGACACCTCTTCATATTAGTGAATCCAGCTACTTTAAGGTGCACCCATTGCTGACGAAGACATTCAATAAAACCTTGTAAAAAATCTCCTTAGAAAAGCATTGAGTGTAGGGTCACCATGCCTAATGGCAATGGTCAGCTGGAGGGGTATGAACCCCCCCCCAGCATTGAGCTGTGGTGCAGTAGAACTGCATTCTTTGGAGTAATTAAGCTCCATTTAGTACCTTTGGGATGAGTGGAAGAACTGCTTGTGATTCAGAACTAATCATCCAACATCAGTGCCAGACCACACTAATGCTCTCGCAGCAGAATGCAATCAAATCCTCACAGCAGTGTTCCAACTTCTAGTGTAAAGCCTTCGCAGAAGAGTAGAGGCTGTTACTGTACTAGAGGGGAACAAACTCCCTAATAATACCCTTTATTTCAGAGGAAACGGTGAATGAGCAGGTGTCTACACACTTTTGGACATATAGTATAGTTAACTTTTAGGAAAAGGTCATTCAGGTTGTTACAATTATGCACAAGGGCAACGTTGCAATTATTTTACAGGCCAAAAGATTGACAAGTATACTCACATGACAGAACTGTAATATTTTGTGAGGAAACCAATTATATAAAAAATCTAAGCTTTGAGATATTGAATGTAGTGCACAGTTTTACAGCACCTTAAGTAATTGTGAGTAGAAAGAATGATTTATTTGCTAAAGCTACCTATTTATGGGGGCACTGTCACTTGTCCCATTGACCTTTGTGTTTGAAGTCTCTTTCTGCACTGTAATGCTGAAAGCATAAACGTTTATGTGGAGCATTACATAGTTCAGGCCACAACACTGCAGTTGCAGAGGTGCATATTTTTACTATGTACATTGGACATAATATGAAATTCAGGGTACAGAGGGTTCTGTAACAGGTTTAAAAAGCATATAAAATTAACTGTAGGACTATTCTGTGATTTAAAAAAAAAATCATTTAAAATTGATCACCTAAGTGAACTGGCTATAATTAGTTGCTATATGCATGATTATAACACATATAAATTCACCTACTGTTTTTTTGTTTTAGTGAAAAACAGCCTGATAGATGCATCCATTTATATGCATTTTCTTTGCTACAGAGCGTTTTATTCATTTATTTTATTTAAGTCATTTTAAGGGGTTCCTAATTTATTTTTTCCAATTAAATGTAAATGTATTTTGCAAAAATGTAAAAGCTTTTCTTAATTTGCTGCTGTTTGGTCCATTTTATTGTTGACCTTTAATAGAATCACTCTGATTAACTGTATTAAGCTTAATGAATTGTACTGAGCTTTTCTATAATACATGATTTTCTCCTTCTGCTCTCTGGAGTTTAGTTAGGTTCTCCTCAGAGGGTTCTGCCAGATGCTCTGCAAACCTGTTTGTCTTACACCATTACTGCCAGACTGGCCCCTAACTGGAATAGAGTAGGCCAGTACCTTATAGCAGGTAAGATACAGTAAAAGGGGGAAAAATGTCAGTACTCCAGCTATCACTGGACTACAACTGTCTGTTCTACCACTTGTTTGTGGTGTGGGGCTAATGGCTTTATGCCCATCTCAAAGCAATACTTTAGAAAAAGATCACATTTACACAGTTTCCCTTTATGAGAAATGTAGTTGATCAGCCTTATAGCAAATATAATTGATCACCTAACAAAATTTTATTTCTTTTTGTGCTGGAGCTATGAGGCTAATGTAGCTAACAGGTAATAAAATGTAATACCCCACCAATTAGCATCATGCAAACTGACCATTTTTATTGGTACACAATTGTCACACAGTGTCCCCCCAAAATTGGTAGGATAAAAGCTACATTTGCTTCGTAACTCCTGTGCAAAACTGAAGAAACAACCTTTGGACATCAAACATGTCTTGACTGATTGCATTTGAGTGAAACTGTGTACATTTTTCGACAAGTTATTGCTGTAATTTCTGCTGGACATATATGATTGGCTGGCATGATTTAGTTTAATATAAACAAAATGAGGCATCTCACATAAGGAATTCAGCTTTATTCACAGATCAATCCAAATTTATAGGGATGATTCAGTCCCATTCTCTCCTCCCACTGTTTTTATGAGTGGCTGTAGGGATCAGACTTTAGATTTTTTCAATTGGGTGTTCTGCTTAAATGCAGAACAGAGAGATATAATGAGAACAGTAGACAATCAAAATAGGAAAAGATGTTAGTCAGCTGGTAAAGAACCACCGAATTACTCTGTATTTAGTATAATAACATAGTAGGCCTACAATAATAAAGTAGGCCTTATTATTCTGTTATCATCTATGCCTCTCCTGTCTTTTGTGGAATGCTTTCTCATACGAAGTTACCACTGCAGATTAAAGGTCACTGCCAGCTCTCTGTTCTTTGATTATGTTGTTAACGTTTAATGCAGTCTGGCTCCAAACTTGCTTGCTGGTTAGTGGTGTTATTAATGATTTGGTCACTGTCATTACTGAGCTAATGTTTTTATATACCTTACAATTACATTCAATATCATTTTACTTTTAACCACTACAGTCAGTGAAAGCTGGTTAATAAACTATAATAATTTCTTATGTTGTGAGTTGTTGCAGTTACATCTATTCAGAATAACACCTAGAAGGATTAGTTTAGGCTATATCATCAGTAATGATATTTCCTAATGCATGTAATACGTATGCCACATTAATGTCATTAAATGGTATTCATTATGTGAGTTTTCATTTCAGTGCAACCCTGAAATCATTCAAAAGTTTGCTTAAATAAAGTTGCATGTTGTATTTACTTATATTGTAGCTCATCCAATAAAGTACATACAACATTTGTGCAAATAATCTCCGTCGTGGGTAAACCTTGCCAGTGCTTTGTCATGCCCTTGTGCTGGAGGACGTTGTGTGGTGAAACGGCCCTAATTGGCCTTGAGCTTTGTTGAAACTTTAACTTTCTTCCACAGCTATCATAACTTCAGAGATACCCTTAATTCCTTTGGCAGAGGTTTGCAATACTGTCAACGTGCATACATGTTTTAGATGTTATTTCACAAATAAATGGCAGCATATTATGAAACAAAATTAATATGTTTCCTAGCTGTCATATCTAAATCTCATAACTCAGTTTTTTTCCATTTTCTACACCATTTAAAAATAAAATGCCACACCTTACATTGTGGGAACATTTCATGACAAATTGACCAATAGAAATGGTCCAAAATAATTTGGAACCAAATCTTGTTACATGAACGTTCACTGAAATTAAAATCTTTTTTCCTTCTCCTGTAAAAATACCATTTTTTACACCTGTGACAATTTAAGAAACGTTTTCCTATATTTTGCTATGATTTTTTTTCTTGTCTCATGTTGACAGAGTAAAGAATTCCCTTTGCAACATCTTTAGAGATGCAACCAATATTATTTATTTCATGCCATTACAAGAAAGGCTAACCATTTCCTTGCATTCATGCTATGTTATGCGTTCCCCAGGAAAGGACTTCCTGTCTGATGCTGGAAAACTGATAGCTGTTGGTAGGTTAGAGTTACGCCTCCTTGCTCTAGATTAGAGAACAATACTCCGACTCTTAGCTGCCCTTAATAGTTTCTGTTCATTTCACTGTTCGTTTAGTGTGTTACTGGGTATCTGTGTGAAATGTGGATGACTCAGTAATGAATAAATGCTCTCTAAAACTAAATTTGTTCCCTGTTTGGTGGCATGTTACCAGATGGGTTAAATTCCTTATAGAACTCCACCACAAATAATGCCAAAAAGTGTCCTGAGTTCATAAAAATCCAACTTTATTTAAAGGGGAATTCCACTGATTTTTCAAAATTCTTGTAAAATTAAATTGTTACGATATAAACAAAGTCATTTAGAGTAGTTTGATGGGAAATGCTCTGTTTTAGAGAAATTTACCAAGTCAGAATTGCTCTCAATGGAACCAGATGGCTGAAGCTTTTAATGCCACTAAAGGTTCCCTCACAGACAGTTGTTACATGAAATGGTTACGAATACACTGCCTGATGTCTGAGACATTGTTTTAAGGTAAGATTTTGGCTTGAAAAATATTTAACAGCCATACATGGTACATGCAGTGCAATATAAAGCAAAATAGTCGCCAAAAGAAACCATATTTAGCCATTTATTAGGCACATATAAAACTCTTTAGACTATAGATTCACTGGTAGGTTCACTGGTAGGTTCACTGCTCATTTTGGATAGTAAAGAAAATGGCTATGTTTGTGTTGTAGACACCACGACTCCTATCACAAGCATTGATGAGTCAGTAGGTTTTTCGACAATGCACAATTGCGCATCAAACACTTTGAATTACTTTGTTTACATCTTAATGACTTAATTGTTCTGGAATTTTAAAAACTAAGTGGAATTCCCCTTTAACATTTTACATTATTGGACATTGTGTAGTTTTAACAATTTAATTAATTTACAATTTAATTATTTATTTATCTCCTGACAAAAATGAATCTAAAAAGTAAAACCCATCTCATAAACTTGTCTTCTCTATTATCCAGCTAATAATCTGCAAAAACATTTTTCACCCCTGCTTTATATACCTCTTCACTGTAATGAGCTCTTCTGATCTGAAAAAGAGTATCATGTACACAGTTTATAGTAGTTGGTGATTTTGGTGCTGATGATGTTTGTGTTTTGTTGACAGTCCCGGAGCTGAATGTGAATGAGACTCAACTGTGGGTCAGTGTGAAGGCAAACACTGTAAGGCTTCCTCCAACTTTGGTAAGAAAGAACTCTTATAATAAAAAATAATGTATATATAATAATCTTTTGAATAACCAGCACTTTTATATGACTTAATCTAGCATTTTCAATACATTTATTGTCCTGGGGACAGGGGGAGTGCTGTTAACTTGCAGTAGCCCAGGTATTTGGTTTTGTACTAAATACTTAGAACTGTTAGAGTTGTCTATCTAAGCTTGCAAAGAGATAGTTGTTCTGCATTTTACGCCCAGTACTGTGCAAAAGTCAGAGACCATCCTTCATTTATTTAATTTCCAGTCAAAATGACCATGAAGTACAAATGTACATTTTTCAGGAGATATTTCTGAGAAGGTGAGATGAGATAAGGAAGGACAATAAGTACAAGATTGGTCGACCTAGTAGGCAAACAAAATTTATCATCAGATAAACAGCACTTGAAGCTTTCACCTTAGGAGAGATAGAAGAGATAGGAGAGAGGAGAAAATCAACTCCATTCTGCTTCAGATCTGAAAAAATCCACAGGTGTTTCTGTCCATCCTTCCACTGTGAGAAGACAACTCAACACTATGAGTCTGAGGGGAAGTGTAGCTGCCAAGAAGCCATTACTAAGAAAAGGAAACAGACAAAAAGAAGAAAGTTTGCAGGTCAAACAAAGAAGCTGCTGGTGTGTTTTAGAACAATGCACTGACCATACCAGAGCACAGACCTCAACATCTTTCAGTGTGTTTGAGATTTACTTGAATCATGAGAAGCAGAAAATGCAACCAGCTTTTAAGACTGAACTTTGAAGATGTGGAAAAATATCCCCGCAGATTTGTTTGGAAAACTGAAAGCAAGTCTCCTGAGTAGAATGGACACACTAATACTGGAAAAAAAATGATATTATGTTTTATCATTGAGGCTTCTGTGTAATCTTCTGTTAAATGCATGTTTTCTGCTTATTTTCCTGACTCTGAAAGATAAAAAATTAAAAAATTTAAAAAAATTTGTTAAGCTGTTACTTAACAGCTGCTTTGACTGGAAATTAGATAAATGAAAGGTGGTCTCTGACTTTTGCATAATATTGTATATGTATTAATTGTTCCCTGACACTATAGAGTGATAATATAGGTGTAGTCTTGAGACTCAGTGTCAGTATGGATGCATTCTAAATACTAGTCAGCATTTTGACAGTCTGGAGGCAAAGCCCACTGCTGAATGTCATCTATGCTCATAACAGATACTTCAGGCGAGAGCATTTCAGTAAAACTTCCTGTAACACCTTTGACATATTTCAAGATGTGACCTTTGGCCTAGTCACATTGTACCTACCTGAGCTCACCACAGGTGAACTTTTGCTATACATGACTACTGGATGAACGAGTTTTCTTCATTCAGTCTGTTTAGCTAAAACAAGCTTTAGGCTCCCTCCAGTGTTATGTGTGCTCAAGCTGCACTTATGGCCCTCCAGAAAGGTTTAATCTTAATAGTGCTTAAAATGTTGGTATTTTCTTGTGTTTCAATTAACTTGCACATTAATACAGAATTCTGATATTTCGTATCAGTTTAACCTTGCCAGTCTTTCTGTTTCTGTGGATTGTGATGGTTTTATCAAGTTTTATAGGCTCACTTGGTATTGTCTTCTCTCTCATCAGCTGGAAGACTTTGATGTTCCTCCTCTTGTGATGAAAAAGTTTCTCAGTAGCAAAGAGGCAATTCTCCACACCACAGTGCCAAATAACTGGTGCTACATACTCCCAAGGTGGGCCTTTTCTGTGTGGGCAAGTAAGTGTTCAGGAGCCTGTAGAAATAAATAAACAAGTACTGACTTACGACAATTGGTAATGGCTGTTTTTGACAGCATATCATTATTACACCACTTGCAAAATTAGACTACATATGTATGCACTTTTTTACACTCCTTGTGTGCTTGCTGTTTTACATTTTGACATAGTAAAAAAACACAGACTTACAATGTTAGACTTTCTTTATTCATTTTACAAATGAATAGACAAAGTGACATTTGAAATTGTCCTTCATTTTACAAAAACTCCAAATTTCATTCATTTAAAAATGGCAAAACTATTTTTTAGTAAAGGAGGTTAAGATTATGGTTAGGTTTGGGGTTAGGCTTAGAAAAAAATCTATTACATATAGATATGTGGGACATGTTATTGCTTATATTTTGCAAAAGCCAGAGACCACCATTCATTTCTAGTCAAAGAAAAAAAGCATTAATTACTAAGTTTTTAATTTTTGAGAAGATAGCTAAGTGGATATTAGATAAATGATAATCAACTTGCATAAGGAAGGAAAAAGTCAAACGAAAATAAGTGAAAAAAAAAACAGCTGGAGTTCAGTAAGTGGCTAAAAAAACAATGGACACAATGTTCACCCCAGCGCCCAGACCCCAACATTATTGAATGTGTTGGGGATTACTTGGATTGTGAGAAGCACACAATGCAACCAGCTTCTAAGACTGAACTTTGGAGGTGTGGAAAAATATCTCTGTAGATTTTTTTAGAAAAACTAAAAGCAAACCTCATTAAAAAAGGGAGGCTGTAGTTGGCACACTGAATACTGAAAAAAGTATATTTACTTGTTCAGACTTTTGTGTAGTTTTCTGTCAAATATATGTTTCATTCTTTTTTACTGACACTGAAAAATGAATTTTTGTACTTAATGACTGTTTTTACTGGAAATGGGCTGCCAAAAAGGTGGTCTCTGACTTCTGCACGGTACTGTAGGTACTTACATATGGAATGTATGTATGATCCACATTCTGACGTAGTACAAAATGTGTGTGCATATTACTAGCATGAAGAGGGGCCAGATCATCAGCATCAGTCGCAAGATACCCGAGGAGTGTCCATTCAGCTCTTATTCTGAGCTTCAGAATCACTGGACCAGCATGGTACAGACGCAACCTTATACACTTCATGTTATCACATGTTAATTCTCTTTTTTAGCCCATTTTCAACATGGATTAAACAATGACCCACTTGTTTAATTTATTCTAACATGGCACTTTTTATGAGGGGCTAGAGTTTTGAGTATTTCTGTAAATATTTAAGCAGCTAGTCAGCCAGGTTTTACCTTCACACTGGGTGAGACAGATAACCAGCACCAGAATTAAATGAATGGATCCATTACGACAACGTAAATACGTAATTGTGGCTTTAATTATGATTTGCTGTAATAAATAATTCATAAACTCCTAATTCATAAACATTTCTTGGATTTTCACTCCTTCAGCAAAAACACATGAAGTGTGTTTGTGAAAGGTGATACCGAACGACATCCAGATACGCCTATAAAGCTTGTCTGAATGTCAGCCGTGCCATTGTATGTTAGTTTACAGCACCTCGTTATTTTGAATTTGGCTCTTTGTAGTTTCATTAAATGAAACCAGGAGGGATTATATTTCACTTTGGATTCTCTGTTTCTTCAGAGGCCAGAGTAGTTCATGTATTCCTGCTGTGGCCTCTCCACGCCATGTGTTTTCCATTCACTCAGTGTTTTCTACACGGGTTTTATCACCTTCACTCTCACGCATGTGTAAATCTACTGTCACTCTGATGGCAGCTCACTGAGACACTCTCTAGAAGTTCTGAACCTTTGAGGTAGTTTCTGCACTGAATATTCACTTTGTTTACAGTAGAGATTGAAATCTAACCTTTGATCGCAAACAAACCCAAACCCGCTGCATGTTGACAGCGCCTGAAACAAGCAGATTGGCATACACACCCTTGCATATACTGCACACTGACATGCTGAATTTAAATCATTTTTTTTTCTTTTTGTTTTGCATCATTATATGCTTACAAACACACACACAAACATATACAGCTCTGTACTGAAGTGTTGATTTCAATCCACAGGCCCGGCCACTAGGGGGCCCTCAGCCAGCATGAATTCATAACAACCCACACAACATTTAGAACATTAATAAACTGAAATAACACAAGCCAATGAAAGTAGATTTAGAGAATTTTAAATTAATTGGGAATTGCTATCAGTTGGTAGGTCACATTTTGTAACCGGTAGGTGATGCATTCAGCAGAAGGACAAGGCTGCAGAGGTTTTAGGGGCCCAACATTTATTTACCCTTTAACATTCAGAGACTCACCAAGGGGTCCGGCTTCTCTTCAAAAAACAATTCTGCTATAGTTACGATATGAGGCTTGTAACAATAGAAGAACCCGATTTGGTGCTGTATAGAACATTTTCCAAAATGCTCTGTATAAAATCATATACAACATATCAATCTGAAGAACTGTTTTACCAGGCAGACCAACATTTAAGCATGCAAGTGCTTCTTTGAGTTCTGTGTAAAACCTTTATTGTTACTGAAGAACCATCTTTTTTAAGAGTGTAGTCTTTTGTGTCTGAGTGTAGTATTTTGTTTTCTTTGTTCAAGTTTACACCAGCTAAAGCCGTTTAGTTAGTGATACAGCCTCACTGTCTCTGCCTTAACAGCGCATCCTTGGCAGTTCACTCACATTAACCCTTTTCAGATTTGTTTCAGAGGCACAAAAAATATGATCTCTATTCTCTGTTATGCAGCCAGAAATACAACCATAAATGAAAATCAGTCAATAAAAATCAATAAAAATGTTCACAAGAGCATCAACATCCCAATATTAATATATACTTATTTTTTAGAGTTATTTGAAGAAGACTTCAAATAAAGTAGTGAAGCATATAATAAAAATGAAGGAGTAAAGTGATGCTGTAAAATATTACATATTTAGTTACAGAACCTCACACATACTTAAATACCTGTGCAAGTAAATGCATTTACAGACCACAGATGTGTTTATGTGCAAATGCAATAATAACATAATATATCTTAATCACAAATACAAGCAAAACTGTTGCATTTGTAGCCCTGTTAAAGTTTACAGTGTTTCACTGAATTGGCAGCTTGTATATGTTGTCTGACTTTCTGTGATGCCACATATCAAATACCCAAATATTTGAACATTTGTATCAGCTTTAAAGAAGTCTTAAATATTCTTCTTAGTCCTAATATTAAGTTTAACCTGATTCCTGCAGACACCCTTCTCTGTAACTGCATTTCACTGCCTCACTTGTCATTTGCAGAGAAGCGTGACTTGGAGGAATTTGTAAACCTCAAATATTTCACCACATTAAAAAACATTTGGCATGCTCAAGCAATTGAAATGAAGTTCAGAAGGGGCACCCTGCCTGGACAAGGGTATAATGTTTTATTCCTGTATGAAAACAAATGATAATTGACCCGCACTTATTTTGTATGATAGGAAATTATATTGTGCTCATCGTGTTGTAATGTTTTTTATCCCCTTTAGAGCATTTAGTAACCTACTGACCTCTCTGTCTCCCTCTATTTCTACCTCTCTATCTCTTTCTGTCTCTCTCTCTCTCGGTTTAGTATGGGTATCATCTGCCTCCATTAAACAAAGATGAGGTGGTGTACTGCAGTGTGTACTTCAAACTGATTGGTGAAAAGCTTTTCACGTATCTTTTTGTACATATAGCACATTTAAGCCAGTGCATCTCTCAACTAGAAACGTATTCACACACTTGTCCACTGGTTTAGACTGGAAAAAATATTAGCAGTTTGGTGTAATTTGGTTGGTGCATTACAAGCTAAAGTAATGTTTTTGTAAACCTTATTGAACCATAAGCATACTCATTAACATAAGGTGATTAGTTTTAATAATTATTGTGTTTCAGCCACAACAGTTGATACATGTCAGACTGGCAATGGCTGTCTGAATAGATTCTGTTTTAATTTGTCCATGCTTTCAGTGTTTTATTTCTTTACGCTGAATATGTCCAACTCTCACCCCATTCAAATTATATTTCTGCATATTGTTGCCAGATTTCATGTTCATACTGGCGCCAGTGTCTCTGGAACTGCGCCTGTGATTATATCTAGAAAGTCTCCAGTTACTTCATTTAACATGAATTCTAAAAACAAAACTCTCAGCATGTGGTCATATGAGAGCAGGTTGGCATGTTTGCTTAGCTAATTCAGTATTACTGTGTTTGTTACCATTTGATTTATTTTTTTTTCTGTTTGGGAGTGTTTGATTTAGGTGTGTGTCCTTAAAATCTAAATTGCTCAGATATCCTCTGAGTTGCATTCGCACTCAGCCAGTGCAGATCCTTCCTCGAGTTGACCTGCAGGGGGTGCTTGGAGCCTTCATGTCAGATCTGAAGAGTTTTCTGGAGAATATTTGTAGCTTTCCTGCCCAAATGACCAACAAGCCCTTCTACCATACTACCAAACTGAGCAGACCTATATCGCAGGTATGAGACAGCAGTCACTGTTCTACAAGAAAAGTGTTTTGTTTTGGTTATTTGTTTGTTTGTATACTTACTGTCTAAAGGTCAGAGACACCCTTCATTTATTTAATCCCCAATCAGAACAGCCAATAAGTATGTGTTACACAGCATCAGAAATAAGCAGGAAACATATATTTAAAAGACTTTTTTTCAGTATTTAGTGTGTCCACCCTTTACCTTTATTACAGCTTGTGTTCTTTTCAAGAGCCTTGCTTTCACTTTTTCTAAGACTTCTGCCACACCTTTAAAGTTCAGTCTTAGAAGTTGGTTATGTTTTCTGTTTCTCACAATTCAAGTAAAGCTCATTCAGTGATGTTGAGGTCTGGACTCTGAAGTGTCCAGTCCATTGTTCTGAGATTGTTCACGTGCAGCTTCTTTGTAAGATTTGTGCAATTTTCTTCTTTTATGTCTATTTTCTGTTCTCAGTAATGGTTTTTTGACAGCTACACATCCTCTCAGGTCCACAGTGTTGGGTTGTGTTCTCAAATTGGAAGGCTGGACAGAAACCTCCCAAAGATTAAATCTTTAAGCGCCATTTATCTGATGGTGACAGTTTTGGTGGTCCATCAGATCTTGCAGGGCTGTTTGGAGACCCATTTTCTCTTATTTTTTAATGATGTTTTGAACTCCAGTTTTTTTCACTTGTTTTCCTTTGAACTTCTCTTTCTTATGCAAGTGAATGATCTTGTGTCTAATCTCCTCAGAAATATCTTTTGAAAAATTAATAACTTGTACTGAGTGCCTGTTTTTATTAGAACCCAAATAAATGAAGGGTGCTCTCTTTACTCACTCTTTACTGTAACAGTACTGCTTTTGGTGTAGTTGCAAATAAACATTTGATTTAGACAGGATGTAAAGTTTTGAAGTCTTAGATAAAACATCCCAAACTGTTACAGACTCAGATAAAGCATGTTTTCCCTTCTTTACTCTCATATCTTCATATAATTGGATTATGCAGTGAGCGCTAATCCATTTTCTAAACAGATTAGTGGCATACGGAGTGATAAAACAGAGCTCAAAACACTTCAGTGAGCATGTAGTGATTACTTGAACAGCAAGAACAATATCACATTCACACCATTTAAATAGAGCTCAGAAGGAGCCAAGGGAAATCCATGCTGAAGTCTGGATTTTCATTCTAGCAGATTAAATTTCTCTGTAATTTAGCTTGCTGTAATAGAAAGCTATACGAATCATCCATCTGTTAATTTTTAACATACTGATCTTGTGTGTTTGTGTCTGAATTTCTCTTTAGCCATGATGGAGCCGTGTTATTGTGAAACCACTCTGTGATCTCTGTGAATACTTCAGTGTTGTATTTTCAGACAGAGACAGTGTCTCCCTCACCTGACCCTGTGCTGCAAGAATAATACACCAGCTGTCCCAGTGTGCTCTTAAATTTGGCAGGCGGGCTGTGAACATTTTCCTGCTCAGAGATGATAAATTACTTCTTGAGTCAACTGAATGCAAGCAGGGAGAAGCCTCTCTCGCTCAGAGACAAAGTGTGCATATACATCGGACAGCACTGTCTGAGGTAGCACTCCGTCGAGATCTGTTCTCCCAGACTTTCTGAATAATATAAGGTGACCGCGTAAAAAAGCATGTTATAGGAAAACTCAGAGTTTCCAGGCAGAACAATAACTGACCCTACATTAGGTCATTTCCTCTCGACTGGATTCCAGTCCACAGATGTAGAAAAACACTAGCAGTGTGTGCCAGGCGAATTGATTTTATTTATGCTGGCCCAAGCTCACTTTGGTGATTTGAAACTATGACAAACGAAGTGGAGTGTGATGGGAAAAACAATTTGTGTCAATCTCTGAGAGTTAGTGCAGATGGGGGGCTGTGTTTTAACCCTACTGGATGTTGATGATTGATAATGACACGTAATCATGATTAGATTGTGGTTTGTGTAGAAGAGGCATACACAAGCAGCAGTCATGACACTGTAACATGGGGCTTCAGGATTTGTGAAAACAAATGGTTTTTACTCATCCAAGTAGGCTCCTGTGATTAGTTTTAAAACCACCACAGCTGTGCTCTGTATTTTATTTCTGGCAACCTGCAGAACTCTAAAAGCACGTTAAACATCTCTCAGTAAAAAGTATGGTGCATTTATGCAATGAACCTTTAAGTTCCTGTAATACATCTGCATCATTTAAACAGGTTCCTCCAAGGAGAAACTGCGAGGGTTTTTTTCCAAGCAGATTAAATTTCCTTAAAACTCAGTGTTCTGAAATAGAAAGTGCTGCAAAAGTTAGAAAACACCCTTCATTTATTTAATTTCCCGTCAAAATGGACATTAAGTACAAGTTATTCATTTTTCAGGAAAAAGTCAAAAACATATTTAATGGAAAATTACACAGATGCCTCAACAGCAATTTTTTTCAGCGTTTAGTGTGTCCACTCTTTGTCTTTATTGCAGCTTCCCTTCTTTTTGGGAGTCCTGCTTTCAGTTTTTCAAAGTAATATGCAGGGCTTTCCACACCTCCAAAGCCCAGTCTTAGAAGTTGGTTAGAATTTGTGCTTCTTACAAGTAAAACACATTCAGTGAGGTTGAGGTCTCTGGGCTGGTCAGTCCATTGTTCTGAGAACACCAGCAGCTTCTTTGTTTGATCTTGAGTCTATTTTCTTTTCTCAGTAAGAGCTTCTTGACAGCTACACATCCTTTCAGACCCGTAGTGTTGAGTTTTTCTCACAGTGGAACGATAGACTGAAACATCTGTGAATTTTTTTCAGATCTGAAGCAAAAGTCCTTTTCGTTCTGTTTATCTGATGGTGACAGTTTTGGTGGTCTTGCATGATTGTTAGAAGTTCTGTATTCTCTATATGTTTATCAAAGAATGCAGTTCTTCAGATTGATGCCGAATGTGTTGTCTATATGGTTCTTTATAGAATCTTTTTAAAAATGGTTCTATATAGCACCAAAAGCGTTCTATGCATAAGCAATTTACAACATATTCTCCCATCAGTCTGAAGAACAATTTCACCATGCAAAGAACCATTTAAGCATGAAATGGCTGTATGTAGAACTCATGGTTCTAAACAGAACATTTCCTTTTACTAAAGAACCCTTGAAGAGCCCTCTTTTTTTTTGGCCATTTTGATCAGAGATTATCTGCTTTATTCTACTGGGTTGAGGAGGGTGCTGGAGCCTATCCCAGCAGTCATTGGGCGGGAGGCAGGAAACACCTTGGACAGGTCGCCAGTCCATCACAGAGCGTTCTTCTGTCCATTTTCAACCAATTTTTTCATTCTTATATTCGTACACTCTTTAAAATTGTCAGCTGCCTATTACACTGTATTAGCATTTCAATGTAATGTAATGGTCCAACATTATTTTTCAATAAATGTCAGTACATTCATGTATTTTAAGGTTAAGAACGTTTTGCTTGTTCTGTAAAGTTACCGTTTCAGAGTTATGAGGTTTTTTTATGACAGTGGTAATATACTAACTTTTCCATGGTTGTGTCAGACTGCAGCTTTTACAGTCCCCTCTCTTCCTCAATTTGTAGGTCCCTGGGGCCCCACCTGCTAACTTGACAACAAACACAACCAGCAGGCTTGTGCTGACCCAGTTCCACAGCGGCTGTGCACCAGGGAGGGTGCCTCTTTCTCAGTTAGCAGCCCCTCAGCGGCCCCTTACTCAGCCTAGAAGTCTAACCAACATCAGCAAGACATCTACAACCACAGAGCTTGGCAATTTTCAAACCCAGAGCCCCAGTTTGGAGTCGTCTCATTGCCATCACACATACAAACGCAATTTCCCCTCATCCCATACCTCACTCACACCATCCTCCTCTGCCTCCTGCCTCTCTTCTGTTCATCCTTTACCCACTCAGACTCAGCCTGCTCCTCAGACGCCCAAACTGGTTCCAATCTTCAAAAACAAATCAATCAGCCGCCATGTTAACGTCACTAAGATTCTGGCAGAGAAGCAGCAGAAGAGAGCAGATGCACAGAGCCAGCAAATGTCTGGAGGATCAGTTAAAAGACCTCATCCTTTCTCCTCTCCTTCCCCTTCATCCCACACTACTGCGGTTACCCTTACTCCATCATGCAGCCATCCACCTCCCCAAAGCGTCACTCTGCCCTTCTCTAAGAACCGTAAGAGAGAGCACAGAGTCTCTCTACCTGGCCCACAGGAACCAGTCTCTAAAACACAGCCACTCACCATGCCTGAGGTCCCCAGCAACAGAGGGGTAAGCAAGTAACCACCACAAACCTCTACAGGTTATCTACACAATTCAGTGGTTGAATTTCAAATATCTCCCTGCTGCCTGTGTAGTGTGAGTTTGGAAATTTTGGCTTCTTCACCCAAATAGAGCACTGTATGTCCATTAGGGCCATTATTTTAAGACTTACTCCATTTCTGAGCCATTTGAAATTCAGCCAGTCTAAAATGTTAATTTAACCCCTCAGTCCTATTATTTAGCTATAAATTTTTAATGCTGATACTGATTAGCATTACAGAAAATTGTAACACTTATTTCTAGAGTGTTACGAATGCAGTAAAATGATTAAAATGTATTTTGGCATTTGGCGTTTTTCCCCTATTTAGCTATGTCCAGTGCCACCTGCTAAGTTCTCCCCAATTAGCACACGCTTCCTCTGAATCATGTGAAACCAGTGCTGGAGGGAGAGAGTACTATCCCTCCCACCCAGAGAGTACAAGGCCAACTCGCTTGGACTCCCTGGCACAGATAGCTTTAGCATCACTTGGGATGGAGTGTGTGGTCTCCTGATGATAGGGCCAACACTTAGCCCCATCATGCAGATCTTTTAACACAGTAGCCCAGCGTTGCCTAAACAGTCTGCTGTTCAAGAGTACAATGAATACATCATTAGAATATAAGTTTTATATACAGGTCAAATCTAAACATCTGTCCAATGCTGATACTATTTAAGTACTTCTGCTAATACCGATATGATTTCAGTACCTACCGTCATACATCCCTTAAGGTATGTAGTTAAAAACACGAGTGAATTTTGGGCCCTTAGAGTTTAAAGGAATACTCCAGCGTTTTTCAGTCCAATCTCTGTCTGAATCTGTTACATGCAGTTGGTTACCATGCAACATTTTGACATGTTAGTGAAAGAACACTAATTGTATTGAGATTAGGTTGAAAATGTGAAATATAAAATACAGAGTATTCCTTTAAGGGGTTAAAAAACTGAACGGTGTGACCTCTATGACTGTACTATTACCATCATAGTCTGTAGATGTTAATTTAACCCTGATGATTTTATTGTTTATAATGCAGATGATTAAACATTAGACAAAGTATTTCAGTGTGCTTATCTCTGATGAGAGCCATCTAGTCCTCTTGGGGTAAATTCTGTTATTAATGTGGTCTTTTTCAGGGGGAGGTTTTTGAGTCCTGTCCAAAGAGACCCAAAGTGACCATACAGGAAGCAGATGTGGTGAAGTATGCCAAAAACAATCAGGTAATCTAGCAGCCCTCTTCTCTGCCATCTTTCCTCTGTATCTATGTTTCTATGCTGTACATAAAACACAAAAATAGCAATATACATTAGAATTCTAATGTCTGTTTCTCTGTCACTAAAAAATAAGAATTTCCTCAGTTTTATTTTGTTAGTTTTTCAGTCTCCATGAATTTGTTCACTTTGGTAAGAGAAAGTTTGTGTGTGAAGAGCGAATCAATTTGATTTAGAGTCCATCAGCACCTCAGAGTTGCTGGTCATAAAACAAATGAATTGTCTGGCTGTCTCTAAATGAAATCCATTACAAGCTTGGCATGTGCTCATGACCTGGATTAGATGCCATTAAGAGTGACGAGCCAATGCATCATCTTGATGTAAGTGGCAGGAAAAAGGTGCTCAGAGAGTTGAAGCATGCAGCAACAAAGAGTCCTGCCCACCTTTAATTAATAACCTGGCCACATGGTGATTATGGCCTCAATACCTAAATAATTTATTAATTATTATACTCATAATTACACCATCTCTCCAGTATTTATTCTGTATAAGGTCAACTCTGTAAAATCCAGTTTTGTCTGCAGAGAAAGAAAAGCAACATGACACTGAACTTGTCACAGGTCTAAAAGTGCGAGGGATTGTGTGATTATGAGCATTTATGTTGTATATGTAGCTATTAGTTTCATTTACCTTTCAAAAAGCTTTCCATGATGTATTATGAGGTTGTAATCATGTAAATGAATTAAGAAGACTGAAGTTCTAATATGAGATTACATAAAAGCTGATGTTTTGATTTTTTTTGTTGCTCTTAGCTGGCTAAGATCAACGTGGCAACTCTGCAGGCCTGGCTAAGAGGTCATGGTGTCACTGTGCGTTCAAAAGACAAGAAGGAGGAGCTGGTGTCAAAGGTCATGCAGTGCCTGCATGAGCTATGAGGCAGTGTAGTCAGCAGCATCCAGATGGCTCCAGGTATAAGATTCCTCTCTAGGTAATCCACACCTGAGCAGAAATCTAGCCTACAAAGCATTTTGCTCACAGCACTCATACTGAGCCAAGCTTTTCACTGTTCACATAAACTCTCACATGAACTGTTCACTGTTCACTTGAACTTTTTTCTTCCGTGACTAGTTTAGCACAAAGTTGCATTTTATTCTGTGCAATTAGCACTGGATTTTATAGACCTGACATTGTATTTATAGATCTAACAGAAATGTATCAAATCACACTGCTGTTACCTGTATTTCTGTCCAATGTTTTGTGTTTGTATTGATTTAAATTGTTTATATAATTTGTTCTAGGCACCTGTTCAAGAGCTTTATGTCAAGCAAGATCTGATCTTGCAAGGTTAAAAATGATTGTCTTACACATGAAAATGATGAATACAGATGTCTTCTTAGTATACTGTTGTCTCCTTTGTTTCTTTGGTTGGGCTATCAACTTCAAATCACTTTCATTAGTTGTAATAAAAATATCAAACCTAAAGTACCTTTGAATCCTCATTAGGATCCAGTCTTTTTGGTATCTTAATACTTGAAAAAGCAACCAGTTTGAACCGTTGAAGTTCTCGGAGTGATCTTTCCATAAGGCTCACACAGAGAATTTCAGATGACAGCAGGCTCTGGGTTCTGCCGACGCAGAGAAGTATGTGATGCAAGTGTGAAAGAAAGCTCTGATGGTGGCTCACACAGGCCCTAACGATACTCGTGATGACAGGGAGCAGGGAGCCGGAGGAT
Source organism: Colossoma macropomum (assembly GCF_904425465.1). NCBI lineage: Eukaryota > Metazoa > Chordata > Actinopteri > Characiformes > Serrasalmidae > Colossoma > Colossoma macropomum. The sequence goes on along the minus strand of NW_023494785.1, from coordinate 10,034,959 downwards.
TCCGACTGAAATGGAAATCAGCCCAAGCCACTTTGATGGCTAATGAAGGAGCCAAAACTCTGCAGCTTTCAGCCTTTCAAAAACACAATGTCGGACGGTCTTTTTAACACTTCTTACTTGAAAAAAAGGCTAATGACTCGTACAAATCTGATTCAGAGATCTGTGCAGAGAGGAGAGTTCATGTGAGGGCAAGACAGAGGCTTTTGCGCAAGTTTGAAGTTTTTAATTTTTTTGAAAGTGGTCTGCAATTTCTACTTCAAAGATTTTAATTTGAAACAGACTTCCCTTCCTTGCTGTACGTTAGGGCGACAGCTTGTGATTACGCTAAATGGTTTCGTATATCATGATGCTTTATGGATGGGATGTGTTGTTTGTGACATAGAAGAGCGATTATTTTTGTAATTAACGGGACTGTTTTGGTGTTAACACTTGAGCACATGTGAAAATGGCCTTGTGGTTTGTGATTCAAAGGAAACTTATGGTTTAGATCTTTTGCAGAAAGTACAGTGAAGTGGCTCCATGCCAGGATCCATTTGGCATGTGAATGCATGGAAGACTTTTTTTGTATTTACAGTTTCCATGTCCTTGGTGTAGATGTGCATTCACAGCGATTTTTCAGTCTTGTAGTTTACTGTCATACAGATGATGCCTGAGAGACGCTCAGTATTTCCTCTTTGAAAACAAAGTGAAGAAAAACAATGCTCTTGTTCAGTCTTCAAGCACCCAAACGCAGGTGTGTGGGCCCAGCTGGGGCTCGCTGCTCTTTCAGAGTGATGGTTCTTCAGAAACACCATGCATTTGAAAGGCAGTCGCCGCAGGGCATATATACACATTCTTCTGCCTGAAACGTGCTGAGTCATGCTCCAGCTTTACAGTTGAGGGCTCTAGGCTGTTCTCGCAGCCACCATTTACCTGAGCTCTGACCTAGCAGACAAAATCCTTAGCTTGAATCCTGGCTTAAAATCCTCCCACGGATTTCTGGATAACAGACGTCACATATTTAATGGAGCTGTTAATGTTTATGGTGGTTTTGTGGAGTGATGAGGTGTAATCAGAGAGGAAGGTGGTGTGTGTGGTTTGCTGCTATCCTGAGAGATACTTATGCCTCAAAAAAAGAAAAAAAAACACCATGTGATTGTCATTCAGATGATTTTTAAAACATAAAATATTAAGGTGACTAAGTTGGTTGTGTCTGTTCAGAATTCTTTGGAGTGATTTAGTAAAGTGCATGGTGGATTTCCATTTACGTGGAGAGTGGACAAGTTCAGATTAGATTAGGACTGGGACGATAAGCAATGTTGAAAAATCGATAAATCAAAATCCTCTCAGTATCAGTATTTACCACCACATCTACTTTAAAATGACATAATTAGTACGTCTAGGACAGATCCCATTTGCGCTAGAGGGGATGGCGAAGCTGTAAGGCTTCTTCACATCAAGTCCGATCTTTGGAGTTTCACACAAAGACTTGTGTTTTGTTCGCTTCTTTTAATGCTCTGAGCTCAAGATCAAAATCCACAGACTGCACTGCTTTAGAGCTCAACTCTGTGAGTCTTTCTAAGCAGAACACGGCCAGAAGAAAAATGATAACCTATCTGTCGTTACTGTTCAATGAATCCATTTATTCTTCCTCTTCGTCTTCTTCACATTAGTGTTTTTTAAACTTTGGGAGTAAAATTTCAGTGTGTTAATAAACACATGCTTTTTTCATCTGTACAAATAAGCATGGTGAGAAACGGCCTCACAACGACTAAGCGTTAAGCTATAAATAAGCTAAAGCCATAGCCAAGACAGCATAATTGGCCTTGCTCTCTCTGGGTTGGTAGGACAGCCCTTCTTCTCCTCCCCATTACCCAGCACGATTTACCTGTTACCTATTGTAACAGAATTGTCTGTTAGTTTTCTCCGCCAAGCGTGTTTAGCTTGTCCAGTGATGTTACGTTAGCAGCAATTCAAAAAGATGTGGTGGCACTTTACGTGTCTTGGAGGAACGGTGCGCCAGCCTTGGACATTCTAGCTTGATAGCATCATGTGAAAGAGGGAGACCTAATTGTCAGTTACTAAACTGGGGAGAAAATTGGGTGAAAAGAGAAAAACTATGAGTAAGAATGAAAAATGCTGTTTCTATTGCTGTTTTTCCTGTGTAGCAGCATGCCAGTGTGACAGTTTATCACAATGCACTGCAGTACTGGAGTTTCAGACCACAGATTGGAGTGCAGAACACTCATACATACAGAACTGAGAGACAAAAAGCAGCATTCTATTTATGGATTTCATGGCCATTAGCAGTAATTATCAATAAATTGGTAAGTGGTCCCAGCCCTACTGTTGAAGCTGATTTATGTATTATTCATGTATATTCATTTTTAATGAAATGTATATATTTTAATAATGTATATATTAATGTATATATTATTTAATATGAATATGTTCTAAAACATACTGAAAAAGCTAACTGAAAGAAATCTGTTCAGTCAGTTAGTGGAACGTCTCTTAATAAATTTTAGTTTAAGATGAAATTTTCTTTCCTTCTGGAGAAACGTTTACATTCTGTGGTAACATTATAGCTGCAGTCTTGGTCTAATGGTCTAATCAGAACCCCAACAGTGCTGTGATATGAGGTTAGGTCATAGTGCAGTTTCTCATATACTTAATACATGACTGTCCTGCTGAGTAGCTAAAGGGAGAAGAATGTTGGTGTTTGAAGAAGGTTAATGTGGGTAATGCCAAGGAGGCCAGCCTTAACACAGAGCAGGTGGCAGCTGGTTGACTTTATCCTTCTCCACAGGATCTAGTTAACCCTTATGTTGCCAGCCATGTATGTTCTCAGTTCACTTTGTCAGTGTATCGGTCTTAACTGTGGTAAAGCCGTTTAGTGCGGGATAATCCCTGACAAATACCAGCCGTCTTGAGTTCAGCAGTGGCAGCAAATCCTTCCTCATGATGTTTCTCAGGTATTTATCAACACCCTATATCTAAAATGAGATATTTGTTTCCACTGATGCAGCTCTATTTGTCCAGATAATTTGGTCATGTGGAAATCAAGGTTACTCTTTACTATGATCTCCCCTCAAAAGAGAATCCAGCAGATTTGTATGTTAAACTGGTTTCTGCCACTTTAAAAAACTACGTAGTGTCATTAAAACAGATGCTTTTTTTCATAATTATTACTTTCTCTCTCAAAATTACAAGATGCTGTCTCATAATTTTGACTTAATCTGATATATTGCAGTATCTCAGAATTTGATATGAGATAGTGTATCGTGATAATGACATGGTAGGTCATAATCATGATAGTTTATTGTAATTGAGATTCTGCTAGACAGTATCTCACAATTATGAGAAATCCCTGTTATTATGACATAGTAAGTGATAATAATGAGGTGAATCATTTGTGTTATTATGACTCACTAAATTACTTTTTTTTTAAATACCAGAAATTGGCTTTCATAGTTTTGAATTTCATTTTAGGATATAATTTTGATGTAATTTCTCAACCACCTCTCAGGTTCATGTTGTGAATTACTTCTAACCTTGTGCTGAATTAATTACAAGATAGCTGCCGTTGGTATGGAGAGAAAAAAACGTTAGTTGTATCAGATTGCTTTCAGTATCATATGCCACATGGCAGTTTAGTAAGCAGTATATCAGGTCTAACTTTTAAGTGTGCTTAGTAAAGCAGTATTGTGAAGTGCATCATATAACTGTAAAGTATGGGAATTAGTTGTGGTTGAGAAAGTCACGTTGGCATCAGGACAGTGGGGAAGTTGTGTTCCTATAGCACTGGAGCGGAAAAGAGTCGGCGGATATGGAGTGACTGCATAAAGGAGTCAAGTGTATTCAAATGGGTGTCTATGGCATTCATTCAGTGTGAGAAGCTAGGCTTTGGCATGATACACTGCTGCTTTAAACAAATCTTAAGAAAGCAGATAGCACATTTAAAGCTTTGGGTGGAGTTGGCGAGTGTTGTTTTAGCTGGGCCATTCCGTTCCAGTCTGTGCTGGGTGGATATTCCATTACAACACTTTATATCTGGGGTCTAAAAGCTCTTGGCCTCAACTGAAGAATAATTAAACCTGTCTTGAATAAAATAAATTTCTGTTGTAGGTTCTTATGATGTGGCATAAAATATTAAAATAAAGTTTCAAAAACAGAATTGCTTAGGTAAATTACCTAAAGGATCTAAATAAAGAACTTTTGTAATACATACAGTACATAGAAAAAGTAGATGAATTTTCTTCCTTTTTCACATAAGAGTAATTTATGAGAAACGCATTCATAGGTTAGTGGTTTTGGGGGCTCTGTAACATTTCCGCTGGAGACATCTGCTCACTATCATAGTGTCTGCTTTTCATTTTTGCCAAAGAACATAGATAGCTGTTGTTTGATTTCCCTCAGACTAAATATGGAGTGGGGAATCAGTGGTACAGCCGGCCATGTTGTCCATTAACGTGCTTTACCCTGCCTTATGAAATATCATGAATGTCTCCCTTATAATGATACTCCCCACTGGCTTGTATAGAGAACGGATTTCTGGCGGTCAGTGCCAAGCATAAAATGGTCCTTTGTGCTTTTGAACTCGGTGAACTGTGGTACAGATGTAAGAATGGCCTCTGTTCAAACAGAGTGCCTCAAGTAAAAGAAATGTTATCTGGAGCATTTCATGGCCATTACTTTGAAAGGGCAGAACTAGACACATTAGTGACCACTGGCTTTTTCTTGATACACCCCATGGTATGGTCTTAATATATTATTAGGATGCTAAACAATTATTAATTAATTTGTGATTGTGAATTTGTACAGATTGTTTTATGTTACATGATCAGCATAAATTCTGCTGATGTATTAATGTTATTTAGAAAATAGTTTACCACTATTCGAGCCATATTAGTTCTACCAGAGAAGGTTGTGTAATGTAATTTTTAGGATTTGACTGGCTAATTTAGACAGGATAGAGTATCTGTATTATATCTTCAAAATGATATAATGCCATCATAGCCCACAGGGTCCAAACTCAATAACAATAACAACACGGCACATGGTCGTGTCTTTTAGCAGGTTTTGCTACTACATTAGCATGAGCTGAATTACAACAGGACGACTGTTGCTGAGGGATCTTCGGGTTCAGCTCATTACCATTCATTCCAGCTTCTCTTTAAGTCCATCCAAACTTGGAATCCAAAACACTTCTTCATGGAGAAATACATTACGTGGTGAAGATGTGATCTGGCCAAACCACACATTCTTTCAGCATGTGTTCATGGCTTGTGCATCCTCAACAACTTGTCTTTTGAGACCCTATTGCAAATTTATGCCTGGTTGTCCATCACTCTTTTGGGCTACAGAACAGCGATAGAAATCTGTTCTTATTAAACAAACACTGGTAGGAGGCCTCTTGACAAAAGGAGGACTATGACTGTCTTGTATAATTGCTTTTCACTGTATGAGGTACAGACTTTCAGTGATCTCTAGTGAGAAGAAGGATGTCCACTGCGGTTTAGGCTGGCTTGACCTTCACTCTTGCCTACTACAAAAATGGCTTACACTGCACCATTTTCTTCAATCTAATGTAAACCAAAACAGAGTATACAGGTTTTTTATAAATATGTTCCACATATTTGTATGCAGTCTCTGAAAGGGCACATTTAAAGCATGGAAAAGGTACATGGTTTATGCATATCTCTGTTCTTATGCTTAGTCATTTATTCTAATTAAGTTGAAACGCCGCTTTGTCTGTTTGCATGCTGATTCTGTGGCGCTGCATTTTGTCTGTCCTACAGGATTGAATTTTAATAGCAGATTACCTTTTGGGTCCTGCCTTGGGGGGTTGCCATAACTGACAATACGTTGGCTGGACACAAAGCCTTTTATGTAAAATCTCTAAATATAGAAGCATACATATTCACAGGACTTAATTATAGTTTTTTTGTGGCAATTGCTTATTTTCAAGACAAGTCATGTGACCTGCATTGCACTCAGAAGTAACAAGCCTTCTTAAGGAAATAATGTGCACAGGACTAAGTCCATTTTGTCCTGGAGCTCTTCCCAGAAAGCTCATGGAGTTTTGGTCTAAACTTACAGCCAGATCACAGGTCAGAATCTAAACCGCTTTTCATAAGGATTATCAGACAGCCCCTAAGATGTATGCTTGCCAGTGTGCTTTTCCCTCAGGCCTTTAATCAGAGAGAGAGAGTGAAAGAGGAGGAGGGAAACCTAAATTTGGCACCCACATTTGACAAGTGGAGGCACACGGTTCTTGTGCAGAATTAATGGACTCCTTCACGAAGCCTAATAGCAAAAGCATTAGAAACATTCCCCACTTCTATTGTCTAAGAAATGCTGGCAATTTTTTGTGAGTCCAAAAGCACTTGGCTCTGAGAAATGGGACACACAAAGCTGGCTTTGTTCTTGTCTGATCCTGAGAAATATTAATGTAAATATCCTTGTAAGCCTATGATTGCCTGTACAAAGAAGGCCATGTCTCCAGTCCCAATGTGAAGTGCTTAAAATGGGAAGTGCTTGTGCCATGATTGCTCAGGTGACAGGACAGGTGGGAACAGGTATGACAGGTAGGATAATCCCACCTGGAAGAGCCTGTGGCGCCTGGCGCAACAGACCAAAACAGAGGCTTAGCTTGGATTCTGACACCTACAGAACGGCGATTACAGACATGCCAGTTCCGAATTGTGGCGCTTATAAAAAGCCTGGGATTAGAAAGGCTCCATAAGTGGTAGAATGTGTTACTGCCTTTGTAATACAACTATTTTTTTTACTGCCTGACCACGAAATGTTCTTCCAAGAACAAGCAGAAAAATACCAAACAGAATTTCATCATTTAAGAATTGACTTTAGATGTAGAATTACACAATACTGTTTTACTTAGAAATATTCTTTTGGCATGTCACACTCCATCAGCATATCCCATTAGGAGCTCCTCTTTCTCTCGTTTTGGCAGACTACTCAACCGCAAAGCTTATTATTGAAACATAATGGAATTTGCCATGGCTAATAGGACTCGATCACCACGGGTATTTCTTGCATCCCCTTAGACATAAAACCATATACTTGCCAAGTTTAATAACATAAAATACAGAAAAAGTAGTGTAAATGCTTCTTTTTGTGTCTTAATGATACAAAGTACAACATAGTGCTTAAAGTTTTAATACATTTCTTGTCACTGTGATGTTATTTTGACAATAAGACCATATGGAAAATGTATACCTACCACAGGTATAGTGCACACATTGTCCCATTCAAGGACACTTTCTAAAGAATTATTCAGCTTCAGTGATCTTGAATCTTCCATAGCTGTTTTTACAATACAGAAATGGAACCTTGATGAAAGGATGGCCTAGAAAATTAAACAAAAGGAGCTGGCAGCCACACACCGACCTCAGCCAGTCTTAACTCCCGAAGCCAAGCGCTGAGCTTTGTTGGCTGAAATGTGCCGCTTCAGTGAGTTGTTTTAGAGCTTCATCGTTTGCTCAGGTCTGCCGAGCGAGGTGTCTCATTCAGTGAGTCTACTCATTCTTCATGTTTCTCTGCTCTTTTATTGTTGTTCACAGTTGCCAATGGCATCACCCTCAGAGGAGAAAGAGGGCAAATGTGCACATCTCTAGCAGCGAGTGAGGCCATCTAGGGTGATTGTTAAGAATCGATCTAAGACATTGACTGTTTGAGAATATGTGTCCGCAGTGTCTCAAGAGGGAGTCCCCTATTGATCCCATCCTCCTCTACACCCTTTCTACTTTGTTCATTGTGACATTTGCTCTGCAAGCCTAAGAAGCCCCCTATTTAATATTTATGGTCCCATTTATCATCGGTATGATTTACATTTAAACTGTAATTACTCTGGGAACTCAGTTCAGACCTGGACTTTTGTCTAGACCACCCCAGTACAAGAACAGTGACTCCTCACCTCCCAGCTGTCATAGTTAGTGGACGCATATTTAGCATATTTTGAACAATAAACACGATTTATCTCTTTAAAATACATGCACGTGAAAGACACTGCAGTGCGCCTGGGAATTGGAGTGACTACTAGTCAACTAGCTAGTTGATTAGCCAGTGTGTGATAATACATTAACATTAAGCTAGCCGTCTGTAGCCTTAGTGTACAAGTTAGACAGAATGAAAAGGCCAGCTTACTCCTTCTGCACTTTGGCACTGCAGTTCCTCACTGTGATATCCAACCAGATCACGTACTTTCATTTCTTCATTTCCTTCCCTCTAGTTTAAGTAACTTTCTGTTTTTTTTTTTTTATCACAAAAGTGTTGCAAGGTTGGACAGTCTTTCTAGAAAAGTGGCCAAAATCACAATCAACAAATTGTTAATCGCTTTGTTTAGAGTCTCTTGAGTTTGCAGTTTGAAATGCTGTGTTATCAAGCTGTAGCTTGTTTTTAACTTTAACTTGATTACACAACAAAAAACTACATACAAGCTGCCCTAACAAATAAATATCATTTCAAATGAACAACACACTGAGATGTGCATATATACAAACAGCACACAATATCCCTTTATACGACCGCAGTTTGTGCCCACAATGCACCTGAATTTAATGTTCAACTAAAACTCCAACTTGTCGCACAAAGTAGCTCTCTTATGAGGTGCAGGGTTTAAAAGCCACAGTGATACAAAAGAGCTGTCAACAAACTCAAAACAATTCAGAAAATGAAAGTTCAATGATGAGCAGGTACGAAACCGAAACATTCCACAGGGGTGTTATTTTACAAAATTAGAGTTTGTAAAACCATAACACAGAGTGTGCATGGATATTGCGGCCATACCATGGCATATTTTGTGCCATGTCTACTCACACACGTACATCTGGTCCTGAGAGTTTAAACAGTGTAATTCTGTTGGTAAATATTCTTTCAGCAGGGGTTCAGGGCTTGCACATTCTCAGCAACTTGTCTTTTGAGGCCCAGACGCAAATTTATGCCTGATTTTAAAAAGGGGAGGAAAATTATTGCAAAACCACCCACTGCGAGTTGCTCAAACTTTAGTTGACCAAGCAGGCCATGTGATCAGCCGCACGTGAAATATCCCTACCTACTTTTTGGTGATATTCTCATGTTTTGCTCAGCCCTCCCTCAAATGCATGTTCATGAGGAAGAGAAGTGCATTTTGCATTTTACCAAGCACACGGCTGATAAACTGCATGTTCAGGCTTGTGTGCCACTTTCAGACATAGTGCTTAGTACATCTAAATGGAGTTATTGTGATAAACTAACACACTCAATTTAGTTATTTTGTGTTTTGCTCTACAATTTTTGATGAGTTGCTACAAAAGAACACATTTTTGAGCAAAGTCTCAGCCTTAGACGCTCAGCCCACAGAGGTACAGACCATCTTATATCTATTGATCTATTGTTTGTGGTTGGTTCACATGGCCCTTTCCTGTCAATATAGGCGGTTCTTGGCCATATTAAGTGACAATATGCACCAGACTCTCTGGCAATAGGCAGAAGTCTGGGTTGCGAGACCAGTGCCAAGCATACTGCACCTTGAATGCAAAGATTTTTAGTCATTGTCTGTGGTTGTGTTTGAAATAACTGGTTATATGAAGGCTTAGTGACCCATTTCAGAGGGTTTATGCTGAGTATCACAAGTAAGGCATTAAAAAATATAAATTCTCTTGTAATTGCCTAGTATCCTTTCACCCAAAACAAGTGTTCATTACTCTCTCAGGCTAGTGGCAGGCAGCCAGTTATGAATCAGGCTGTTCCTCATGAAGTTGTTTATGGTTTTCTCTGGAATTGCCAGCATGTTATGTTGTGAGCAAGGTGATTCCCCAGACAACAGCTAACTGAACTTTCCAGATCTTTTTGTAGAGGTAAGAAGCATAGTACTCTTTATTACAGTTTTATTCTGTAGGAATACAAAACTGTTGCAAACATTGTTTAAAATAGATAGAATTCCAGGTGATCAACAAAGATTGTGTGCTTGTATTCAGACTATCATACATAATGTAACCCTTATGTAGTTAAGGAATAGTGTTGTAATTTGTTATAACTACTAATTTACCATGATTGTAGTGGATTGTATTAACCTTTGCCATAAACACTCTGTGGTATTCGCCCTGTTCTATCATTTGTGGGACGCCCTGCAGAGACATCTGCTGCGGCATATTTTCCTGGGAAAGGTCAGGGGAAATTGTTGCGGAGTGGTCACGATTGAAAACATGAGCTAATTTATCATCAGTCATTCCGATGGAGAAAAGAGGGTTCTAAGTTGCATGCTCTAGCCACTCAAGAATGCACTCTGTCTCGTCCCATTACCTTGGTCTGGCCTAATGTAGTGAATGACAAAGTAGCTGTCTGATGACAAGCTGCCTGTGTTGGCAGCCTCTGAACTACCCAGCATTCTGGATGCACTTACCTAATGCAAGTCCCAAAGCAATGCAGGTTGCTCAGCTTTGCTGTCTTGTTGGAAAAATCTGTTTGATCAGCTTTGCAGAGATCACTGTACAGATGGACTGAATCCCGCATGATTTCAGCAAGTCCTTGACTGAAGATTTTACCTCGGATAAAAGAGGAAAAAATGAACTGATGAAACTAATAAAAAATTTCCTCTCTCTCTCTCTCTCTCTCTCTCTCTCTCTCTCTCTCTTTCTCTCTGTCTTTCTTTTCAGTGATTCTTTAGCAAAGGCTGAGGTTATGTATCCTTGCTTTTACATGATATCATATAGTATAATAGTATAATTGTTGCCATTTTGAGGACAGAATAGGAAACTGACAGCGCTCAACTAACGAGATGCCTTTGTATTTTCAGTGTTGTTGCTTTCAATAACTGTAAAGTAATTGAGGGATTTTAAATTTCCATGAATTCTGTTACTCTCTCTCTCTCTCTCTCTCTCTCTCTCTCTCTCTCTCTCTGTCTCTCTCACACACGTATTCAACTTTAAAACGTATTCAGAACAAGCATTATCTAATTCCAAAATTTGAATAATCTGGGTAACCACTAGTTACCCTTTAGGCAGGCTTCCTTGATTCCCTTTTGTTGTGAGCAAATCTAACCAACTTTGTCTTTTTTTGTCTATCTAAAACAACTCCCTTAATTTTACATGCCTACAATCAGCACAAAAATCACATGCCAGTGGCAGTGATTCGCTACTAGGTGCCCAGCATGTTAAAGGTTATTTTTTTTTCAACATCACCTTTCTTCAAATTAATGTAGCTGGTTACATGGATTACACTGCTAATCTGTAGTTTAGTATTGCGGTGGCTGCCACTTGCTCCACTTCACGGAAGGGTCTCTAGAGGTGTGGTAGCAGATCTGCGCACCCGTTTTCCGCCTCCACCTCCATAAGGGGACATTAAAAGGGACGTTACGGTTGTTTTGTGTGTTAATGTCGCTGTTCCTTTAGTTAAAAGGGTGTGTATGTGTTTTGCTTGTGTGGGTTATTTTGGTGTGGGCTCTTTGTCAACATGGAGTAGAGTTCTATGGCTGGGGGTGACCTTCTCCACCATGTCATGCCTCTGTATGTGCCTTTGCTGCAGGTAGTAATAAAGAGCACTTCTCATAGCAGAAATCTAAGATATAGTTAGCTGCTAAATAGAAGGGGTAAGCTAGTTAAGTACACATAGTATACAAAGTTTTCAAAATATATTGTTTTACACAAAACATACATGTATTGCAGACATCGTTGAGTAAAATGTGAGAAAGTACTTTAAAATTGAGATGCTGTTGGTAATGCAGAGTCATTTGAAATTGGCAAGAGCCATTTAAACATGCTAAATGTGTTTCCTTTACATGCCGTGTTTTGCATGTGACTTAAATGTTAATCTTTATGTTATTAATTTAAATGGGATGTGGTTAAAACAGTGACATCCTCCACTCATTATTGGCATATTCCATTCACTTTCTCACTCACTGATCATCTAAGCCACTTATCCTCCTGAGAGCGCTTATTTGGCAGAAGGTAGGTAACACCCTGGATGCCAGTCCATCACTGGGCAGACAGACAGCCATACACATTCACACCTAGGGCAATTTAGTATCTCATATTAGCCTAAGTGCGTGTCTTTGGACTGAAACCCACACAGACAAGGGGAGAACGTGCTAACTCCACACAGAAAGGACCCAGAGTACCCTGGCTGGGGAATTGAACCCAGGCCCTTCTTGTTGTGAGGCGACAGCGCTACCCACATTATTAACATACTCCACTGCAGACTGGCATATTCCTGTGACATGTTGAACATCATTTCTTTCAAGCCAGTGGCATAAAACCATAACATATTGGTCCACAGAGTGCTGTTCTTTGCATGGTTAAATGGTTCTTCTCCATGATGTAGAACCTGCTGTATGGTTATACAGCATCAGAAGAGGTTCTACTATTGTTATTATAAGTAACAGGACCACTTCTTTAAGCGTGTTTTCTTGACATCAAATGCTTCCATAGATGAGTTTATGAGCACAGTTTCTTTTAATCTACAGTGTTTTTCTTTTGGTTTGATGAGGGGCAATTTATGCAAACTCTTTTACTATTGTTAGCTTCAGATCAACAGACAGAGGGCCTTGTTTCTGGGCAAAGACTGGCTCTCTTTCACAGCAAGACTGAGTCACACTGCCAGTGGAAATTTATGATGTTGGTCTGTTGTTTGCAGCCTACTTGTTTGGACATAACTGCCAGAGACTGAGATTGTTGACTTTCTTTCAGATCTGTCAGGGTCTCGGTGAAATATGACCATTTGGATCTCTTTATAGAGAAAAATGAAAACATGCTCCATGATCAGCATGTGCTTGTGTTGGCCTAACACCACCAGTGACTACCCTTCCATTTGCATGCATATGATAAGACAGAGTATTGCTTAAGATGTATTCAGTTGAACTCAACATACTCACTCTGATAATTCATCTTATGGAAATATAGATTAATGCTGCAGTTGTAGACTTCCCCCTTTTTTTATACATTCCTACTTATCCTCTGGGTAGAGCTCTCTGCAAGACCAGGCAAATTTGTCTATCAGCAAGACAGCTCATTTTGTGTATCAGGGGATTCTAAGCACTTGATTAATTAGAGAAAGTTCTTCCAGCTCTGATGAAACTCTTTAGTACAGCTGTTTAATAATCTATATTCCTTGGACTTATCTTTTTTTCTTTTTTTTATCTTTTTCTTTTTTTAACTGTAACTTCACACCTGTTGTAAATGCAGCACGTTTTTGTGTATGTGATTTAATTTAGTCCTTTGTTGTAAACTAGCCATAAGCCATTAGAGCCTTTGCTTTACAGCATTTTTTACAGGTAAGGAGTGTTGTTAGACATTTAATAAATTATCTTCAATAAATAATAGAATTTATAATAACTGGAAATCACAGTGAACAGGTCCTCCTCTAAGAAATGCCATTCATTTAATTTCATGATCTTTTTTACATTTTTGTCATACACTACTGTCCAAAAGACAGAGACCAAAAAATAAGTGAAAAGAACTAAAGTTTCCAAAACTGAAGTTCAAATCAGTGCTGTGAATCTGAGAAAGTGAAACAGACAAAATAGTAGAAAATTTGTAAAACCAACAAAAAAGCTGCTGGTGTTCTCAGAACAATGGACTGACCACCCCAGAGTCCAGACCTCAACATCACTGAGTGTGTTAGGGATTACTTGGATTGTGAGGAGCCGAAAATGTAACCAACTTATAAGACTGAACTTTTTTCTTTGAAAATTTGAAAGCAATACTAATATTAATATTGAAACCTGTAATAAAGGCAAAGAGTAGACACACTAAATACTGACAAATATGATACTATGTTTAGTTGTTGAGGTTCCTGTGTAAATCTCTGTTAAATGTTTTCTGTTTTTTTCCTGGCACTGAAAAATGAATGACTTTGTGGACATATCCTAATAAGGCAGTGTTTAATGCAGAAACCTTCACCTTATATGTAGCCTTTCTTGGCATATTACCACCGGAACAATTACGCTAATCTCCTCTATCTGATTTCCTGTTATGTTAGCACCAAGTTATCTGTGCCACATATTCATTTTCCCACGCTAGGTTTAGTTCTGCTTATGGCGGCTGTACCTAAAACAATGACATTTGAATCTTTTAAGACATTCAAGTAACATATTCTTTACTTGTTGTGAGGTGACCATAACTATGTGTGTATCAAATATTTTACAATGGTTTCGGTTTTATACATTCGATTACTGTGTTGGTTAAAATAGTGGAATAGGCTTGGTGACTGGTTGAACGTAAGTTATACAGTGAAAAGGATAAATAACTAAAGGAATAGCACCTGGCATGTAAACCAGTATGGCCGTTTTGCCCGCTCTGGGTTAAGGTAATGTTATCTCCACAGTTATTTAACCTTCTGACCCTTCGCTTTTGTGCCCAGAGCAATTACCGCCCATCACTGCAGCAGCACTCTAAATGACCCCGAAGGTTTCTTGGACACATCAACACATCACCCAATCTGTAGATGCCTCATCCTCAAGACAGCTACAAAAGCAGTTAAAGCCTTCCAAAGCCCCGTCGCGAAAATGGCTCAGATGACTGAGGTTCACTGAAAGACATCTGACAGCGTTTAGTTTCTCTTGCTGAGTGTGAATGGAGTTCTAGACCCCTGAGAAAAGCAGTGGAGAAAACGTAAGCCACAGTCAGAGAAAAGCACGCATTTGTTTTCACGCTATGCACCATCATGCCTGTGTAAATTCTCTAAGGTGCAGTGAATTCTGGCGTTGAATAATTAGAATAAGCGATACATTCTGCCACTGCGATCAAGCATTCTGTCCATATTGAACGAATTTTGTCTGTTGCTTCTGTACGTTTAGTACACTACGGTAGGGATCACTGCCCTAAAAATCTGTCTTTCATTGTTTGGTATGGATACTCCACTCTAATTGAAGGAATACTGTCATTATTTTGTCATTCCAGCCTTGTGTACATCAGTTTGCATTCCCTCTGAGCTCTACAGCTGGTGTTCAGCGACCGTTCTGTGGATTTTAGGTAGAAGACTGCAAGTATGTGATCAGTTTACAAACATCTGCTTGCAATTTGAATGGCTTAGATTTGTGGTCCAAGACGAATCTTTGGACGAGGGCATCAGTGAGCTGCTTCCAAAATGTGAGCAATGGAACTCTTTTTTTCTATTTATTTATTTTTAAGTTTTATCATGAAACATAGCTTCAGCAGTTTACTAGCCTTTGTGGACTTTAACAAGACCAACTACTGTGTTGTTAGTTAATAAGAAAGCTACCCATGTCACACGTTGTTTGTTAATAATAAAAGAAACATTTTGTTATCTTGAAGTGTTTTTAGATAATCTTAGGGACAGTTTGACAGATCCAGATTAAGTTAAATCCTAAACCTAAACAGAATTTCTAATGGTGATTCTCCTTTGATGCTTCAATTTAGTCCAAGACTAATCAAAATCTATGTCTGGGAAACCAGCACATAATGGTTTTTTTTTGTAATTTGATGTGGTTCTTTAAGGGGCTAAAATACTGAGGTGAACTGTAAGGATTAGCGATGTACAGTCGAGTTCACAAATGCAGAAGTTTGAACACCTGGCCAAATTACATTTTTTTAGTGTTCTTAGTGAAAATAAGTTAATGCATCCTCTACAGGGAACTTAAATAAAAAACTCAATTGCTGTTTATTTGCTGAGTTCAACATGAAAAACAAAATGTGGCTTTTGTACAGTTATACTTTTTTTTTTCCCTAAAATGTTAAAATCATGAACTGTAACTGTTCAGTAAAATGTGCAGAGGTGTGTTCTCTGTAGAGGATGTTTTAACTTATTTTCACTTAAATAATCAGAAAAGCTACATTTTGACCAACTTTTGCATAAGACTGTAGATATACAGATTTATAAGTTATATATATATATATATATATATATATATATATATATATATATACACATATGGATGCCCTATTATAGTCCATTCCTTTAGATTATTCTCAGATTTCTGTCACGTGTCACAATGTAGTTTTGCATCAACAGTTTCCTTTACCTTCACATTTCTGATTTCCAGTTACAGTTATATGGCAAAAATGATGTACACACTATAGACTGTACAAAAAAGCTTAAATAACATATAGCTGAATAAAAACTTGGGTAAATAACATTTATTGCTGAATAAATGAACTAATTTAAACAAGGACATCTTTGTTATTGCTAATTACCATTTGCTCGTTGCCGTCTTACGCAGTATCAGTTTATCAGCGAGCTGGCTTTCAAACCTGCTCAGCAAGAGCAGATGGGGCTGCTCATCCATGCATTGATAATCTGTGGATCAATCAACAGACTTAACACAAAAGATAGGTTTGCCTACATCTTTTTCAATCTATATGCTTTTATTGTTTAGCCCTTTAATGTCCTCACCGTTTTTGTATTTTTTATCCATTTTTTTTTACCCCACAATTTTAAAATATTCACGTCTATCATATATAGTGACTCAAAATGCGCTCTACCAAATAGTTGAACAGAACATTAAAGGGTTAGACAAGGGAATGAGTTCAATCAGGTCCATGAATATTTGAATGTAGAAAATGTTCTTGTTATTTTATCCATTTACTACTTTCAGCATAATTTGAGGATATTTATGTCAAAATCAGGTGAATGCTGTAGGAATTACATTGTATATACCCCCCCCCACACACACACACACACACACTTACCCTCCCCCAATTTTCAGGGTTTCAAAAATAATTGGAGAATTGGCTGCTTAGCTATTCCATAGCCACTTATGTGTTACTCTCTCATTATTTCACTTAAAAATAAGCAGATAAAAGATCTAGAGTGGATTTCAAGTGTGGCATTTGCATTGCAGAATCTGTTGCTGTTAACTCTCAATATGAAGTCTAAAGAGCTTCGGTGCCAGTGAGGCCATCATTAGGCTGAAAAATCAAAACAAACATAATTTATTTCAGCCCAGTATGCTGTGGTAGATGGCTACCATAACAATTACTTTGTCAATGCCCAAATATTTATGGATCTAACTGGATATCATCAGTGTCATGACGAATCCTTTTCCAAACTTATCCTTTGGAAACTTTATAGGAGAGGGAAAAATGTGCATTATGTACGTAATGGATGTTTATGTAACAAGATTTTTGGGCGATTTCTGTTGATCCAGTTGTCAAGCAAAGTAAAAGACAGCTGTCAAAAAAAAAGTTTAATATGACATTGATGATAAAAACCTTTTCTGGTTCATGCCGAAGCAAGGCAGCCGTATGTCTGATGACCCTTGCTCTCCAGAAAGAATGTTCCAGAGTTACGAGAGCCAAACCACCATCCGCTTTCCTCGCTGCCTCTTGTGAACTTCAGGACAGATCAAAACCAGACCCTTGCTGTCGTCGTGGAAACACAGAGCATAATGACATTCGTAAGTCATGGTGAGATAGAATCGGAGACGGAGCGACATAAATCTGCAAAGTTCACATGCAGCTAAGATGTTAGCAGGCCTCAGTCACACTCCTGCCTGCCATACATCTTGTCTTCTCCTCCCCTCTTTGACCTGAGGTTGTGTTTAGTCTTTCTTACTCTTCCCTTCTTTGCGAAGACAGCTGGAGGCTGACTGGAACCTGATCTCCTGTGAAGAGGGAAATGTTCCTACAAGATGACGGCCTAAATGGAGGAATCTACCCAATTTTTCCTTCTCCCTTGACTGATGGGGAAACAAATGTTTGATCTTTGAGCTTTCCGTCCATCTTTCCGCAAGATGATGATACGGAACCACTAAAGAAGACAGACAAGAGGCAGCTGGTGGATTTGGTTGCAAATGCACATAAGAACACGATGATGAAAGCTCAGTTTATTGATATGTTCTGTTACACTTACAGATAGAGCTCCTTCTATACAAACACATTATGTACAATACATGTCGGACAATCCAGTATTTCCTTGAATAAACCTTCAATTCTATTTTAAAAGAATTCCAATGCCGCCCGATGTGTCTGTTAGTACTAGTGCAGTCTAAAGATAAACCAGCAACAGAAAACCTCCATCAAATGAAGTACTGACTCAAGACCTTTAGAAACATCAGATCTCTTGGCGTTTGAGAAATTTCCTGAATGGAATTGAGGCAGTGGTTAGAGAAATGTTCCCGAGAGAGATGGTAAGGAGCACTGAGAGTAGAGCTGGCTGACTAACAAGAAGAGAGTTGAGCAGGTGACCGATGTCTTATTGCTGTTTACTAGGCTGTCCATCTCACCAAAGGAGAGAATGTGATCGTCACTTCTCTTTTCATCAGTTTTCAAGTAACCTCAGCCCCATTTAAACTAGATTGTGAAAAAACGATGGAAAGTTAGGCCACCTTTTCAGGTGAGTAAACTAAATTAACTAGCTAGACAAACCAACATCAGCTGTAGCTAGACGTGATAAGCTGCTTAAACAGAACGTGATATGTTGATTCCTTCTTTCGCATCTCTCAGACAGTAGATAGACAGTAGATGCATTTATATTGATCTAAAATGTCATTTATGGATTTAGCTAAAAAAGCTAACATCAGCTAACTCTTCTTACCTTTGGATTCTTTTAATTGTTCTCCTTCTATGGTTGTTTGGAAACCAGTGGAAAGACAGTAATAACATTCTCTCCTTCGCTAAGATGTACAGCTTGGTATACAACAATCAACTCTCTTCTTGGTTGTTGGCCACAATACCAGCTATGTGAAATAAGCCCATAGAGTTGGTCAAATGAATTTTCCCAAAATGAAAAAAAAACAAGAACAAATTAAACATGTGCAATGCCCGGATTTCCTCACAGCATCAGACCCCACTGGTAAAATGGTATCCAACAAAGTTTCTGCTAAACAGTACAATTGAAAAATAAGAACACTGATATTGACTGGTATCCTATCTCAGTCAATAAGTCAAAGGTAACACGACCAAAGTTAGTTCAAAAGTTCAGTGCTGTGTGGACGCGGTGTGTTTCACGGGCTTGCTTTTGGCTCTGGTGATTATCCAGCTCCTCCTGGATGAGCTGCGTGAGGAGGCCCTGAAGCTTTAGCCTTATGGCCCGGGCACGCTCTACCTCCTCCCCTCCCTCTGTCTCCACACAATCCTGCACGGCCTGCTGGAGCTCCACCTGCAGGGGGCGCTCTGCTTTATCCCCCAGCAGCGTGGGAGAGAACCAGGAGCGGAAGATCTTCTCACAGATCACCTGTACAGATAGAGAAAAAGAGGGAAGAGAGGCTGATGATGAGTCAATGACCCCAATGGGAAAAGGCCATTATGAGCATGACCTCCTGGTCTTATTTCATGAACATGGCTGCCATCATCGGACATATTCTTATTACATGTTGTTTGAAGGGGACATCCTCTTGACCTAGCAGCCTCCACAACACAAAGCCTGTATTGTCCTGAATGGCAGGCAAGACAATAGGAAGGCAGAGGTCATCGGAGTCATGATAAGTGATCAGGGATGGAGAGATGGGCTCTGTCTTAGCCACCTGTGGCCTGGAAATGGACTTGGTTTCATCCTGCTCGCTCATCTGTTGGCCTGCCTCCTTAAAGGGGTCTGGCACTGACAGCAGGTGTTGATTTTGGGTCACATCACAAAAAGATGAAAGCGGTGATGTGATAAGGCTAAGATCATGCAGAGATCAACTGTTGCGGTGTTTTTCAACTCAATTGCTATCTACTGCATCTTTGGCATACTGATTACCACAGACAATGATTTCGATGCATTTCGCAGTACTTAGAAAATAATAGAAAAGCCTTTGCTATGGCAGCGTATTCCAGCCGTAAGCTCTTCTAGTCGGTCAAGAATCACTTCAACACGAAACAACAGGAAATCATTTTTCGACAGAATTATTCTCGGCCTGGTTTGCCAGTGTCGAAATGTCACTAGCTGTGGTTGCCAATGTTACTTCTGTATTCTAAACAAGCGTCTAGCTTTAGTACAGCCAAAGTTTAGACTTTTTCATCATGTCCTCTTAAGACACCCCTAGCACTAAAAAATTCCTCCTGATGTCCAATAAACAGTGTTTGATTAACAGGAAGCCTTGTTGAAAGTGAAAATGCAATTACAAACAGGGTTGCAAATACTTTTTAGTTTTTGCAGAGCTGAAACACAACGATGAGGAAAACAGGCGACTGTTATTCTGTTTTTAATTTTAAAGTGATACCATTAACACAAAAATGAAAATGAGATGTCAAAAGCACTTTGCTTTTCCATATAAAACTTTTCTAGTCATCATACACAGAAATGCAAACACAAATACAGGTTTTGCATTTGAATTAAAAAAAATGGCGAGCCACTTTTTACAGCATACAATTTAAATATTACTTTTGAATTGAGTGAATTTTTGAATGAAAAAGTCCAGAATATGCTGCCATACTTTGTTTCAAAATAGAAGCCATTGGGCAGTTGCTGAATTCTGTGGATTAGTGTTTGAAATGCATGACTTTGTAATATAAATTTAAAATAGTATTAAGTTTTATCCAACTTTCAAACACTCAGTAACTCAGTTACTTTCCACTCATTTTCTGGTGTCCATATACAATCAAGCAGGACATTTAGGTCGTTACCTTCATGCAATGAATGACCACAAATGTTACCCCTAGAAAACAAAGGTCATCACTGATTAATTGTACAGAATTGCAGCTTACTTGTAACTGAAGAAATACTTGTTTACTGGTGAAATTCAGTAACAGCACATTTGCTGTTGTTAGTATTTTGAGTTGCCAGGTTTTCTTTTACTGCGGTTATTGATCTTATACTACAGATAAAACAGATAGAGATTAGGCTGACATGCTTGAGTATCCCTTTAAATTAGACCAAATCAGAAGTAAACACTTTATTATATTATGTAAATTTGTGTTTATTTATGTTCTAATCAAAGCAGCCGGTTTAGAGCCCCAGCTTATAAAGTCTTATGACATATTTCTGTGATATCTCTTAAAATGTCACTGTCTCACTTTCAAATATGGTCTGGATTGTTGAGGGTTGTTTATCTTCCTCCTCAAGAAGGGTATCTTTTGTCACCACACATTTCTAGCCTCCATTATGTTTGGAACAGGGTAATGATAGTAGGCCCCTATTCTTTCCAGTGCCATCATGAGCTATTAACATTCCACACATTGTTCTCAGTAGTGCTGAAGGTCGAGGAATGACCATCTCCGCCTGACCGGTACAATGGTAATTTTGTTTGTCTCATAAAACAATAATATCTAAATGTCACATTAGCTAAAAAAGGGTTTGTATTTGTAGAGAGTTTGATTATTATTATACCTGGCTTTGCATTAAATTGTAAAATGGTAGATAGTAAGCAGGCATGAATAAAAGAGATGAATTGAGTTTGTGACGGTTGCTATATTGTTTTTCCACCTACCTGAAGGTTGCTGTTTTTGCGCTTTGACCCACACTTGTTTCTCTTTGTGTCACATTTGGAGATGCAGTCGAAGAAATTGCAGTCATTGTCATTGGTGCAGTTCTGCTCGAGAATGTCCTGCATTTTAGGCTCAAAAAAGGCCATGTCCACATCTATAGCCGCCACCTGCCCGAAGCAAAGCGTAGATAACAGGTATTTTAGAAAGAGATCAAGTGCAAGTGCTTCACTTCACAGAAAATAAAAAAAATCTCCATTTTTGCTGTTTTTCTGTTTTTTTACATAATGTAAAAATGCCTGTTGCCCTTTACATTGTGTATAAATTTCATGAAGAATGGACCAAAGGAAACAGCCCAAAATTACTTGAAAAAATTCTGCTTCCATTGACTTCCCATTGAAAGTAAAGTAGGTTTTTTCCCTCTCCTGTAAAGTTACCATTTTGGAGATACGAGGTTTTATTCCAAAAACAGCGATATATAAACATTCATATTTAAGTATGTTCTCTGAACTATTACCATATATATATATATGTATATCAGATGCAAGATCTCTCTTTGTGAAATAATAACTCTTCATAAGTTAACCTGTAGGATATAAACACGGTTAACCATAGTATCTCTATAGTTTAATTCTGAGAAATGATTCAGCTGCACTGATTTCACTGTTTACAATGAGCAGAATATATTGCGGAGATTTAGACCGTATTAGCACATGCTCTGTTTAAACATGCCCTTCTGAGGACCTCCAGTCATGGCAACATGTTACCATATAAATAACACGCGTCACTGACAAACCTTATCCGTTAATCTCTTGCGATGAGTGATGTTATGACGAAGCATGGCAACAGACGTAATCTGGCACATTTTGAAAGGAAATTTCTTTTTTTTCTGCCATGACTATGTACACAGCATGGACTGTGTGCAGTGTGACTCAAAACAAAGTCAGAAAGGTCTTATTTGTGTAAACTTGCAGCTACAGTTAGATTTCTATTGGTTATTGTAGAAAAGATTTAGGTCTGATAAAAGCCATCATTATTTTAAAACCCTGTCAAAATCCTGTACAAATCATGACATTTTCTCACACACTATTGAGGTCAACATTTTATATTATTATAACTATATTTTATAATATCTTTATATTTCTTTCTTAATGTATAAAAATATTCCTAACTTTCAGTGTAAGTTAATGTTACAAGATTTTATTCCAAGTCATTTTCTACCATTTCTAATGGTCAGTTTCTAACGGCAGAACGAAAGGGCAGCTGATATTTTTAAATTACATAAAAAACAAGAAACAACAAATGTAGGGATACAAAGTTTTGTTCTACCAGTGAAAATAGAATATTATTGTTTTTAGCCAAATACTTCATGAATTTCAGTATATTCATTTACAAGATTTAATTTTTTAATCATATTTTTGGATTTACACTGATCAAATATAATTAAGTAATGCATCTATTTATTTATTAATTCATGCTTTCTTTTTGTATTTCTTGTTTTCTGACTGACCCAACAGCACTGTTCTAATTGAAGCCTCAGCTACTGCAAATCTTTAGTTAAATATATTAAAATGGAAGCAAAAATATTTAACTTTACAATAAACTTCTCTATTTTTCCTAAACTCCTGCTTCCTTTTAAAAGACACATTTGGTAATCAAGGCTATTAGTAATAAGTGCTCAAAAAATTCTGAATTATTCTTCCTTTGAGAAAACTCTACACAGCAATGTAGTTTGTGCACGCAAAGCTAGGAATTCAGCAATGTTCTGCCTGCTCACCTTGAATTAATGTAACAAATAAAGATTTTGTGGTATTTGAAATAAATGGACAGGTGCTGAATTCATTGCCTTGAAAAGCTACCAATTTGGCGCCACTGTGTATTCACCTTACATTCATGCTGTAAATAAAGATTTTGTGGTATTCTGTAATAAATAAATGGAGCGATTTAGCTGATCCATTCAGTGCGGCTGCCTCCGCGGCCGTGGGGGGAAAATAAATTCCATGACCTTGTCATGTTTATATAAGGTTTTTTATTATTTTGCACAGAAGAAGCAGTTCACCAGGCAACATGCTAGCCTTAGGCACAGCTTAATGACAGCTACTCCTGCCTTTTTAAGTCCAGCCTTTTGTTATTTCTGCCCTTTAGACAATGAGATCCAAAGATACTATTCTTCATGTGCACAGATCAGGAAAGTACCCACCGTCAAGTCCTTCCTGATGGCGAAGTTTTCAGGCTTGATGTCGCAAAGGTGTAAATGATGAGAAAAGTCATTCTCAAAGTGCCCCACCATATCCAAGAAGCTGAGGGCCACTCGGGGCACCATGTCCACCTCCATCAGCGTCCTTCCTGGCCCATCCTGCGGGCTCAGAGAAAGATCGTCTATCGAGAAAATATTCTGGTCCCAAGCATGTCCAGCTGCCAGGTATTCTACTGCATAGAAATGGCCACAGGAGCCCAGCACCTTAGCCACGTGGTCAGTCAGGTCCTGCATCACACGGAGGAAGGTGTATTCCTCCTGCTGCAGCAGAGCCCAGAGCGAGGCCAGCTCAGCCCGAGTGTACGGCTGCTCCCTCTCCTTCAGCCGTTGGCTCCAGAACCGAGGCAGGCTCAGGTTAGTCTCCGCCTCCAAGCCCAGCGAGTTCTTAATCTCCAAAGTGGCGTAGAAGACCACATCCAATGGCGAAAGCTCCTCCTCACCCCCAGGGCCTCCTGCCCCGTCCTGGTACTCCAACAGAGCCAGAGCTTCATAGGAGGAGAAGTTCTCCAGCTTTGACTTGAGAACCACCGGCAAACCTCGCCAGCTGGCCGCCATGACCTTCTTGCCGTTCTCGTAGTAGAGGCAGCGCTTGTATTCCACATGGCCGCCCACGCAAAGGTCCTCACATAGGTCACCCGTTAAGACACCCTGCTGGTATTCCTCACACTGAAACACAGGGAATGATATGTCAGTTCACTGGTCAACCTGCAAACCCAGCATTCTTCAGTGTTGTGATGATTCTAGGAAGGTTGATTATTAGAAAATAAAGCTGCAAGAGGCTGTTTGTTACATTGATTTTAACATGACTGAAGGGTGAAGCAGTCAAATTTGCCAGAGGGCAATATGATAAAATACAACAATGTTTACATGAGTACAGTTATTATTAATAATAATCGCAATAAACAGTTTTTTTAATAAGTAACAAGTCCATTAACAGTAGACGATGGTTGCTAATCGACATAATGGTTAAAAGTTATACCATGAACTGGACAGTGTTTTTTAATACCTTGATGTGTTAATACAGAATTCAAATGTTGTGTGTCACAAGTGTAGATATTGAGTGTTTTGCAATGGCTTTAAATCTAGCTCAGCCAGTCAGATTGCAGAACTATTGTTTTCAACAAAATATCATTGACCGTTTCTTCACTTTTTTGGAATAAAAGAGTTTGATGTAGGTAAACACTGTTAAAATTTCAAAATACCATTCACTCTCCAGTACATAGAGTCCATAAATGGAAACTAATCTGCCCGTGAACACCAACATATTCAGTCTACAGCAGTTGAGCTCCACCCGTTCAAGTTGAAGTTATGAGTAGTGTTTTAGTCTGGACTACTTTTTGAGCGAGGCACAATATAGGACAGCCAATCAGAACAAGACACAGTAACAAAGCCAAGTCTGAGGGACAAAGAGAGGTTGCAAAATGTTAATGTGAAACTGAATTATGAATGTTTTTCATACATTAAACCACATGAATGTCTGAAGTGGAGCAAGTTAGTCATTATGAAACTAACATGTAAATTATGTAGTTACGAGAGTGAGCAAATGAAGTCTGCACCTGATTTCGGATCCTTAAAGCTAAGTAAGAAAGAGACAGAAAAAGACCTAGTAAGCCTAGTCAGCTTCCCAAGAATATCTATATATTGAAGACATTCAATATACTCTATAGAAATATTCCACATTCTGTAGCTGTGTCACATTAGTCATCATTGTTAGTCTGTCTGGCATACAAAACCTTAATCAACCTTATGATAATTTATGACCCTCTCTTTATAACTAATCACATGGATGATTGCTTTTCTTCATAACTAATCACACTGTCACTCTTTCTCAGGATTCGCTTTTTAGGTAACATAAGTCAAGGTGAAGGTGTTGTCATGGAAACAGGGACAGTGGGGATCTTACAAAAACACAAAATGTGAAGAAATGGCCTTGTTAGCTGTTCTGTGTGATGGCAAACTCTCCACCCTGAAAACAAATCCTCACACTTCACATTTTACAGTACAATTTAGAAGAGTTTTTCCGTGTGTCTTGTGTCCAAAGGTTTGTAAGACACCTGCTTGTTCAGCATTTCTTCTGAAATCAAGGATATTAATAGGGAGTTTATCCCACCTTTGCTGCAGCAACAGTCTCTACTCTTCTGGGAATGTTCTACACTAGATGCTGGAACGTGCTGTGAGTATTTGATAGCATTCGGGCCCCAAGAGCATTAGTGAGGTCAGGTACTGATTTTGGATGATTAATTCTGGAACCACTAAGATCTGGTTCTAGGTGTCACTAAAGGGTTTTCTCTTTCCTGTCTTGGGGTGGGGAATTGATACTGTGCAGGGAAGGGGTCTGCAGGACTGGAGTTAATGGAGTAAACTGAGTTATTAATGGAGTAAATGAGGCCATTGTGTGAATGATGCTAAAAAGTGGTCAAAATTGAGGTCCATGGTTGTTTTTTGCAGCATTCTCAAGGATTGCATCAGATTTGTATATGTACATGTTAATTTTTGCATGTTTTTTATCACTAAATATCAGGTAAAATATCACAGGTCAAATATCAAGCACAGAACAAGCATGTCACTAGGAGACAGATGTTGTTGGCATATGACTGGCATGTGGTGAAATTCAGGTATGTATATTTATTTATGCATATTTATTTCTCCGCAGATGATAGCTTAAAAATAAATAGAGTGCTTTAAACAGTTGCTCTACATCAGATTTGGACAAATGTGTCTAAGAAAGCTGTCAGCCAGTAAGGCTCTAGAACTACATACCGTAATGAACAGTGAAGCTGATGTTCTAATGTTGTGAGAATTGCTTAGTAAATGTATGAGGTGCAGGCATTTGTCCAGCACTGGCTGTGGACTGAAGTTTTGTCCATTATTCAGAGAAACATCTAATAAACTCTTACCTCCAACAGATTTTATAGACATTATTCAGTGGAACAGCTCACTTAAATGCCAGAACCTGAAGGTTTCTGACTTAGTTTTATTCGCTTTATTGTAAAATAATGAGACTGGGACCTGTGATTCTGTTTTTGGATGTGTGGTTTTTACCACTTCACTGCATTGTTAATTGATGCAGGTTTTAAACCCTCTAAAACGATTCTGAATGCAGAATAATGTTACATTTTAATGATTGCATGCAGTTCACCACAACCCCACTACAAACCATTTATTCTTTTGCCTGCAGTGTATTGACAGGCTTGTGCTCAGTTGGTAATGTGCCTTTTTTATGACATGCTACTCTTTAAGCACTTCCAACCTCAGTCCTTATTTATTAAAGCAGTCTGCATTTCATCTCATCCTACACGTATTGAATATATGCCTTTGGTGAGCTATAGGGTCAATGCATACTTTACAAGCGCACATAAAACCAGGCTCTTTAATCTCTTCAACAGTCAGACAGCGATTCATTATGCTGAGTGTAAAACCAATTTAACACACTTCTCCTTTCGTCTACACCACTTCTCATCCCTGTCCTCCTCCGCTAACGAAAAAACATGAGCTAATCGCCAGCTGACTCTGCACTCATACATCTCCGTTTGGACTGGAGAGGCAAAGCGTGATTAGTGTTTCGCAGAGATTAGCTGCAAATCCTCTACTGCCACATTCCAAAGTAAACAGCTGTCATTGCGAGTCAGCCAAGGCTTGGGCTGGGCAGCTAATGGTCCTGACTGCCCTGACATTAGCGCGTTAGAGATAGCAATATGTTTTCCTTATCATCATCCATTAGCATAGTTTATTGGGTGTCTCCCCCTTTCTTTTCCTCCCCACCTTCCTTATCTCTTGACACATAAGTGTTCAAAAACTGCAGGTACAACTGTGGCTTAAAAAGGGCTTCAGCGTGTCACGTTGAAGCTGTTGCGAACAAGTGAAGATATAGATTTTACAGTATTTTCTGTGTTCTCTTTTATTTTGTGAATGCTTTTTGATCCCTACACAGAGGTAGATAGTAACAAAGCGGAAGTGGGTAATCAGGAGAGTCGGGAGAGTTCCCGGTGGGCTGGTAGTGTTTTGGGGCAGTTACTGTGGGCTAATGTATAAACTTACACATGTAAGCACAAGAACACTATAAGAACAAACTATAATCCAGGTGTTCACCGATCAGGCATAACATTATGACCACCTCCTTGTTTCAGTGCTCATTGTCCATTTTATCAGCTCCACTTACTATATAGGTGCACTTTGTAGTTCTACAGTTACAGACTGTAGTCCATCTGTTTCTCTGCATACTTTGTAAGCCCCCCTTTTACCCTGTTCTTCAGTGGTCAGGACCCCCATGGACCCTCACAGAGCAGGTACTATTTGGGTGGTGGATCATTCTCAGCACTGCAGTAACACTGACGTGCTGGTGATGTGTTAGTTAGTGTGTGCTGGAGTTTTTAAACACTGTGTCCACTCACTGTCCACTCTATTAGACACTCCTACCTTGTCAGTTCACCTTGTAGATGTAAAGCCAGACACGACAGCTCATCTGCTGCTGCACAGTTTGTGTTGGTCATCCTCTAGTCCTTCGTCAATGGTCACAGGACGCTGTCCACAGGACGCTGTTGGCTGGATATTTTTGGTTGGTGGACTATTCTCAGTCCAGCAGTGACACTGAGGTGTTTAAAGACTCCAGCAGCACTGCTGTGTCTGATCCACTCAGACCAGCACAACACACACTAACACACCACCACTACATCAGTGTTACTGCAGTGCTGAGAATGATCCACTGACCACTGAAGAACAGGGTAAAAGGGGGCTAACAAAGTATGCAGAGAAACAGATGGACTACAGTCTGTAACTGTAGAACTACAAAGTGCACCTATATAGTAAGTGGAGCTGATAAAATGGACAATGAGTGTAGAAGCAAGGAGGTGGTCATGATGTTATGCCTGATCGGTGTAAGTATTGCTTTTTAAGTAAGTTATTCAATGCTTATGCATGTGTCATGAAGTCCCAATGTAGAAAGTTTTAAATAAAGTGTTACCTTAACATTAGTTCCTATGCTAATAGATGCTGGACGTACTAAGATGTTCTGCTGCAGTTGTTTAGGGTACTACAGCAGTTTTGTCTGATAATTTGTCTGATAATTTAGGTAACAATACTTTTTGGAGGATGGCTTTAGGCTGCTCTATCTACCTTTGTCCCCAAGTTACCATGTCCAACAGTCTTGCATATTTGCCCAGGCCAAGCTTGCTTAAGTTATGAGGTTTAGCAGCTAAACGCTGGTCAGTATGCACTAGCCTCAAACAAAGCATACGAATATGCTATATCACCAGCCTACGAGTTAAAACTCTTGTAACCTGATATTCCTGCTATCCAGCAGTCTTTCTAAACAGAGAATGAGTGTTCCCTCTCTACCGCCCACATTATATTTGTGTAAGATGTGTCGTGGTCGTTGTGGTCGCTGGTTTGCAGACATCTGGCCTGGCCCATTCTTTTTTTGACATGGTCTGGAGGTCTGCCAAGTACCACACATCCGTTTGAATTCCCTAGATTTCTTGGCCTTGCATCATATCGGACAGCAGCTGTTTTTAGCTTCTGTTATTGCATGTAAACTTTCCCACCGTGGGGTTGGACACGGTCTTCTTCATGTTCATATTTATGTGCATAGTATGTGCTGTATGTTTTCTGACTTTACTTACAGATCAGTGAATGTACTCGTGGGAACTCATGGTTTTCACATAAAATTTGTGACGTTGATGAACAGAGATGTATACGCCAAAAGATTATGGCTATAATTACAATCTGGCTGTCAAGCTGTCAGTTATAGGTGTTTATTTTTCTGTACAGACAAGTAAGAAAATATTAGCCAGAAAGTCCTGGTGGTCACCACGTGCGGTCTGGCATTAAACTATAAATCCACGTAGGTCTACACATTGAACTAATTGCTGGGATTTCTGGTCCAAGTCAAAGCAAGTCCAAAAATTTTGACTGTTAAAGTGATGGGCCAAACGTCTTTTAAACCGCCAAATGTGAGTAGCGCACAGAGGTTTGGAGGCTGTTTGGTGCTGCTGAGGTCACGGAGAAATGCTTTGCCAGAGTTCAATATAAACGGCCTTTCTACAAATGTGATAATGTAATACACAGTTCACAATCACAGAATAGCTTTTCTTTGGCCTGATGATATCCTTGCTCTGTTGCTCTGAGGAACAATCCAAATGTTAATTTAAAAAATACTCTGCCTTTTGGGTCTCACAGTATTTACTCCAACACATTTCATATTTATCTTCACGACTGCATTGATAACAAAGCACATAATGGCCCTCCTCTGGTTTGGAAATACCAATAACATGTGTCTAACACATTGAACAGAAACACTAAACTACAAGGGGAACAACTTAATTACTTTCTATGGACTTGTTAAGCCAGTTGATTTGCATGCTTATTATGAATTGACTTTAAACTTAGAGATTTAGAGAATATGTGTTAGAGTTCATCTAGTCAGGTAATGGTTAAATCATGGACTCCACAGAATGCCATTCTATATCTGACTCTAACCAACAGATCGCAGTGCTGCCCAGTCCGACACGGCAAGAGCCTCTCAGCCTCGGCATGCCACGAATGTCTGAAAACGCCAGCCAGAGCCAGTCAGTCTCACTACAGCAGACAGACGAGCAGCACTTAAGCACTAAAACACTGAAACATACACAGTGAAGACCCTTGTTCTCTCTTTATCAATCCACACTCATATACATACTTTGAATGGCCATATTGCATAGTTTAAGTTCCACTGGCCAAGTGCACAGAAGAGCAGGATTAACCTAAACTGCTCGAAAGCCTGTACTGGAAATACTGTGCAGGGTGCATGAATATCTGACTGTTTAATGACACTGTGATGTTTACTTCAGGCATTTTGAACTGAACAGTGAGTGCATTTATCCCTGAGCCATCCATATATCTGCATTGGATGCACTTTGAATTGAACAATAAGTGCATTTATCCATATGGCATTGGAAATTTGGCTATGGTATGTGATTGTGGGTGGCCTATTTTATGAGCAGAGCTAATGCTGCTGATCATGCACAGTAATAATGCACTGTGCCTTGTACAATAGCATGTTTTGTTTCTTAAACTGCTGGTGCTGGAAAGTGACAGTTTAATGACTTCTATTTCTAATTTCTAATATATGATATTCTATCTACTGTTATTTTTTGTTATTTCTCATATTTTAAGCATACATACTCACTGATGGAACTGCAGTTGAGATATGGGGGCACTTTCCTAAACCCACGTTAAGCCTGAGTCTAGTCTAAATGGGGTTTTTAATGGTGAAACACTATTGACATTGCAATTTAGTCCATAACTACAAGCAAAAAGGTTTATTACTTAGCTGAACCCTTTTGGGGCTGTATAGAACAATTTATAAAGGGTTCTTTAGAGAAATATGTACAGCATTGCAGAGAGCAACCATTTATGCATTTAAATGGTTCCTTGAGTTGTTATGGTTCTGTATGTAACCATTACCTTTACTAAAAAACCTTTGAAGAACCATTTCTTTAAAGGGTATAGGCTTAATCCAAATGAGAGAAGTACATTTCCACAAAACCAGACCATAAAGTTATCATTATTTCATTATTACTGTCACAGGCAAACCAGTTTGTGTGCACAAGGTGCACATCTAATCTAAATAATGCATCATGGAAGTTACACCACTTATGTCAGGTTGCACTCGAGGCCTCAACCTATAATGTTTGTAAAACATCATAAAACATCATATTTGTCTAATGATCATGAGAGTGTTATGGAGTATCTAATAAAAGCCTTTTCTTCAGCTCAGAATGACACAACATGTGGAATACGGATCCAAATGAATTATGCAGGAGCCGTAAAGTTGCTTTTAACACGTGCCCATATTCACGGCTCGATCAAATTCATGCTCTCTTATCGTTTTTACTGCGGGCATGACCATCTGTGCTTTATCTCCTCATTAGCAGATAAATCGGGAAAGCGCTCAGGCCCTGCAGCAGAAGGCCATTAATGGCACAGTTAGACACTGGCGGCTATTTCATTAATGCTCACCGAGAATCGGCTTGTAGCTCAGGTGACAGGTGCTGCCGCTGATTAAAAAGGGACTCGTGTGGTTAAACAGTCGCTGAAAAGTGCTCAGCCTCAACCTGAGATGAATCATCTGTGATGTATTGTACTCAGCCCTTTAGTGCTAATGGATCTTGTGACGTGTTTGTTGTAGGTTTGACCTTCACTGATTAATTGGAATGATGTCAACATGCTGCAGTTTATGAATTGGGAATATCTTACTGTATATTTATACTTTATTTAATCGTTGTTTGAGGAATGAACCTAACATATTGTGTTGATGTCATACACTATATTCAGGTAAACACTGGAGTTTGACATATTTAGGTGCATAAAAAGAGTTCTTTAAAAACACCCTTAAATTGTTCAGTTTTATAATCTGTTGTAACAATCATTTCATCTTGTAAGAGTCCTCATCTCAAGGGTTCATAATTCATAATTTAAAGTTGCTCACAAAAGCTTAGATGTGCTGTTACGTGCTAAAACAAGCAATGCTTGGCTTCTGTCTTGCACCAGCCGTTCTCCACCGAGTCTCCCATAGCAAGATACGCCTGATTTCAACTCGGTGAACCATGGCAGCATTTTGACAATGCCTTTACTGTGTATCTCGTAGCATGTTGCTTATAACCTGCCAGGTTGTATCAGGTTGTGTTTTATGTAAAGAACACATCAAATATTGTTTGAGTGTTTTGCTTTTTTTAACACAGTTTCTTGTAAATGGGCTAGAAAATTACCTATGAGGGTGTACAGCATACTGTGTAAAAAATATTGTAGAACAGATTAAGAGTGACGGGTATGCTTAAACTCAAACCCCTGGGGTCGGTTTTCCATATCCAGATTAAGCCTAAGTCTACAATTTAAAGTATTTCCAAAGGTCGCCATGTGCACTGCAATATAGTCTAAAGTACATTGTCCATTATTGGCAGGACTTTACAATATTTAACAGTAATTCTTTACAGTTAAATACTGTATTATTGTGAAATTGACTCATCTTCTGTAATAACACAGCAAATTACTGTGAGGTTAAAAAAGGCAATAAAAAGGTTTTGGTGTTTTAAGACTTAAAAGTTTCATGCTGGATTTTTTTGACTGTTTAAATGCTAGAACAGCGAGGTGCTGACCCAAATGTGATTGTTTATTTGTATTGCCATATACGAGTTTTTGGTCATGCTTGAATACATTATAAGCTTATAAGTTAAAACTGAATAAAAAAAGAAATACATAATTGAGATGTTCAGAGCGTATACTATGCATAACATAGTTAATAAATAAATATGTTCATTGATGTTCTTTTTTTAATTAATGAAATTTATTAGCAAAAAAAGAATTACTATAATTACCATTAAAAGTATTTTTTTTTCATATGGAAATTTACAGTAAATTACTGGCTGCTGAATTCCATTACTTTTACAATGGTTATATAAAAGATACAGGGGATTACTGTTTTTGTATTTTAATTCCAGCTCATTACTCATCACAGTGATCTTGTGGTCCCGGTAATGTGACTAGTAGGCAGTAATTAATTATAGTTTTCAGTGATTTTTTTTCACACTACTACAAATTTTACAGTAGAGGTATCCTGTAAAAATGACTAATGTCCCATGTGGACAGGATCAAAATGACTAAGAAAGACCTGATAAAAATGACTTTCAGTGGCTCTTATGCTTTACATCTCTTTGCTATTGCTTACTGCAAGCACTGCCAAAACCATGCAGATAATACATTCCAGCAACGTTTTTCACTTCTGAGTCATGACTGGTTAAAAACGAAAGTATTAACAGCCCTCAAAACCAAGAGAAAGGAACAGGATATCATGTTAAAGAAATTTGATAGCGTATTCACACCACTAAAACATGGTTATTTCAAATTAATAGTGAAAAAAGATCAGTCCAGATGGCAGCATTTTAAAGTAACTAGTAGCCATATAAAACTGGTAGTCAAATCAATATTAAACGCACTATAAAATTGTAATTTAAAAAAATGTAGGGCAAAAAAAACAAAAACATGTCAGTCTATAATGTCACATTATGCACATACTGAAAAATGAGTCAATTACACTCTAGTATTGATTGGAAAATTTGCTTGTCTTACCTAAATTCTGTGGCTGTGTCATCTAAGAAAACACAAATATTGGATCAGTAGCAGGGAAAAAAGCTGGATCAGGACATCCTACTTTAACTACATGACTTACATATTAGTTTTAGATTCGTTACTGTAGAATTCATGGAAGTTAATGAATAGTAAGTCTTGTAGTTAATTAGGCTGAGGCTGATTGGGTTAAATGAAACACCGTAAGGTTATACAGAGTTTGTGGTTCAGCATCGTCTTGTAAATTATTCCTGAAAAGGTGGTTTTATCGTGATTACACACACTGTCACTGGCCCAGTCATTTTTCGGTCATTTTGACCAGTGTTGATTTCACATTCATTATACTGGTACCCTTCTCCAGACAGGAACAATTAGTCTTGTTTTTTTCTGCGGGAACATTGTTCAGCAATGCTCACAAATATTTATTCCAACCAAATGCACTGTGATTTCAACTGAAGGCACTGCTGTGAATCCTAAATCAGTCCAATGTCTTAGAGCTACCTTTTAGCTCACCTTCCAGAATGATAAATACCTCCGACTGCATTCCTCCACCCAGTCATTAATCAGGTGATTTTTGGCATGGTGCGCGGCTCCTTTGCCGTGTTGCTATTAAGCTACGGTAAGACTTTGCCCTGGGGTGAACTGGATGTGGAACAGCGCTGTCTAAATGATGCGGTTTTCAAAACACTCTCAGGAGAGAATGTGCATTTGTCTGGAAATCTCTTACCTCAGTGCTCGAGTTCTGTCCCATCCAACTCTCAGATTTCATTACGCACACGCGAGAGGCGAGGAACAGTAGAGATTAAGCCCCGGAGCAGGTTTAGATTGGACCTGTTTGTTAGAATGATTGTGGTAAACCTGATATGAGGATGCTGGGTCATTTTATAGCCTGGAATGCTGAAGTTTGATCCTTAACCCCTTAAACCCTAGGCTTGTTATTCAGTTATTAATCTTAAAGGAATAGTCCAGTTCTTTTTCAACCTGATCTCTGTCTGCTGCATGTGTAGCTTAGAGTCATGCATAATAATTTCAACACATTTCGCTGTGCTTTGGAAAAAGAACAGAAAACCTGACTGGAATCACTCCAACATCTGCCCATTGGCTTTTATTACAACTAATAAATTCATACAGTTTTGAATTTGCATCACATTGTATTCTTTTAAGCATAGGGAAATGTGCTATAATTATTGCCCATGGTAAACAGTGGGACATGCAGATTTTACTGATAGCGATTAATTTGAAAACTAGTATTCCTTTAAGACTTATTTAGTGACTTCTGTAAACCTAATGTGTAGGTTTCGTAGTTATGAGAGTGAAGAACTGAAATGTGGGCTCCTTCAGTTTATGGTATTAAATTGTATATCGCTGCTGTGGGAAGAAAACCTTGTATCTCCATTATTTGTCGTTTTTCAATTGTGTGTAAATTTCATGAAGAATGAACCAAAAGAAACTGCCCAAAATGATGTGGAAAAACCTCTGGTTCCATTTAACATAAATTCGTTTTTTTCCTTCTCCTGTAAAGTTATCATTTTGGAGATACGAGGTTTACTTCCGACAACAGAGATATGTAACTGTGTTATGGTTTTGAATAGTCTAAGCCTAAACTTAACCAGAAATTCCATCGATTTTTCTAAACTTTTACATTATGCTATGGTTGAGATGTAAACAGAGTCATTCAGAGTGGTTTGACGTGAAATGGTTGATTGTAGAATAACTTACGAATGATTTCTTTACAGTGGTGGTGATAGGAAGCAGGAGTCGGGATATCTATAACACAAATATAGCCGTTTTAGTCGCTATCGAAAATGACCACTGAACCTACATGTCTTCTGAGCTTTTAATGATGATAAAGTAGAGGAAAATCTGAACAACTAAGTTTTCTCTGAGGATTATTTTGTCGAACGGCACTGTGCATGTACCTCTCCACCATGAATGGATTGAAAAAAATATAGGTTTTAGGCCACAGTCTTCTCAAAACTGTCATAAAACAATGCTTCAGGCATCAGGCAGAATATTTATAACCACTTCATGTAATAACTTTCTGTGAGGGAGCTTTTAGAGGCAATAAACTCTTCAGACGCCTTGTTCCTGTCACCACCTCTGTGGTGACAATCACAGTTCTGACTCGGTAAATTTCTCTAGACCAGAACATCTCATATCACACCTCTCTGAATGACTGTTTACATCTTAAGCATTAAATTATGCAGTAATTATGAAAAATCAATGGAATTCCCATTTTCACCAAAAGCTTTGTAGTGTTCACCGCTATTAAAGGAGACACACAGCTTACGCACATGTCGCTTTGCTCTATTAACAGGCTGTAGTCAGCTACAGCCATGCCGTACTATAAGCAAGGCTTTAGGCTAACAGCTAGCTCTACACTCAGCTCATGTCTGCACTCTCGCTTCCAGCTCCAGCTGACCCCCCAGTTCCTGTCTGTTCTGACACACATCCCCCCGAAGACGAACCAGCCCCGCCCTCACGTCAAGAGAGCTTGTCAAAATAAACCCAGAGAATAACTGCAGGAGAACAATACCTGGAATAAACATGCAGAAACGTTCTCAAACACACCACAGTAGTATTACTTAAATGGATTAATGACTCAAGTAGAAGGAAAAGCAGCAAAAACAACTTAAGTAGAACTAAAAAAAGATCCAGCATCTATCAGCATTGGAAATGAAGTTTGTTAAGCTCGTTTTGGGGATTTTTTTGGTCTGAAATAAAATGATGAAGCTCCAAAGTGAGATGTGCAAGCAACAGCAAGGCAGTTCAGGTATTGAACCAACAAAGCTAAAGAAAATTAAACTCAAAAAATGATTTAGCAACTCAGTGTGAGTGGCTAAAATGTAACTGAGTAAACAGTAGATAAGTAGTATTACTAAAAAAAAAAATCCATCCAAGTACAGAACTAGTAACCAGGTACTGGACACTTCTTGTACTCAACAATATGTGCAAACTTCTACTGCAAACTTTATTCCTGGTGTTGTGAAACTGACAGAGTTCTTAAATTGCAGTAGAAACCTAATCAGAGCCGCTGTGCCTCTTTATGTTCCTTGTTGTGGCTCTTTCGGGGAGGATTAGGAGGCTCGCTTTAGCGGTCAGCAGAAATGCCACTTCATCACTCACTTGACACTGACCAATTCAGGAGTTCAAAGAAAGCTTTAGGATTCCTCCTGAGGAACACTGCGTAATCCTTCACTGCAGGCTTGTTACTACTCTTGCTCATGAATCACAGGCTGACAGATTAAGCCTATGCAAAGGCGTGTTTATTGTTCAGCGGAGAATTTATCAGAACTTCCAGACGTGTCACGCCGACCGCAAGCTGCCTGTGGACCGCAAATTAAAATAATAGCTGGGCCATCCTGACCGCTGTTTGCACAGCGTCATATACTGGTTATGGATCGCTGTACAGTCGTATGCAAAAGTTTGAACACCCCTGGTCGAATGACATGTTTGGTGACTTTCTAAGTGGAAGTTAACGTACGCTCTACAGAGAACTTCTGCACATTTTAATGCACAATCACTGTTTATTTGCTGAATATAACGTACTGGAGAAGAAAAAAGAACAGGTAAAATGAGTCCTGTGCAAAAATTATGGTACGTTTTATATTTTAATTTGAAAAATGCCATCCTGTAGAGGATATGTTGACTCATTTTGAACAAAAATGCAGTTTGACAGGAAATACTGAAACATTTTGCATACAGCTTTATATGCACCGGTGGAAAAGTACTGAAGTACAATGTGTATGATGTGCACTCTGATTTTCATATCATTATACTTTGCTTATGCTTTTACATGTATATTTGTGAGGTTTTGCTCAGTTACATTTTAAACATTCACATTTCTTTCTTTCTTTCTTTCTTTCTTTCTTTCTTTTTTGAAGAAAGGAAAATTTAATTCTGTTCTGTTATGTTGGTTCTGCTCCTGGACCGCTTTGTGATTTGGTCCCACTTCTTACTTTGGAAGTTCAGAATTTTATTTCAGACCCAAACAATCCCAAAAAAGAGAAAAATAATAAGTAATGTAATTTTCATATTAATAGTTGCTGGATCTTCTAGCGAACTCAGTACTGGAGGAGCTTTTTCACTCCCGACACACTTCAAAGAAAAGGTGTCTTTAAATGGTTCCCTAAAGAACCATGATTGAAAAAGAGATACATGAGGGTGAAGAACCTATTAAAGGCTTAAAGACCCTTCACATAATATAATTGCTCTTTGCCAATGTAAAGGGTCTCCCTAGAACCTATGCATTATGTAGAGGTTCTTTAAACTTTGAAAAGGTTCTTCGCTCTCATATCTCATTAACAGAAAAGGTTCTCTAAAGAACCATCCATGGAAAGGTTCTTTAGGGAGCCAAAAGTGGTTCTTTTATGACATTGCACAAAGAACCCTTTCTGGCACCTTAATTTTTAAGAGTGAACTTCAGTTGTGCTTGAGTCATTATTTAAGTGGAGAAACAGTCCAGTATGTCTGAGGATGATGTTAGATCACTTTACCCAGCTCTACCTTTTGTAGTCCAGCTGCTGTCAGCTCTGCTCAGACTCAGAGCTCATAAGAACTATAACAGTAAATGTTAAAATCTGAAAAGGTTGAATTGCATGGATTAGTCTGCTGTTTTGGCACTTTTAAAAGGTTCTGACATGCTGTCCAAAAGCTTACAGACAGCAGAAAGACTGCAAGTTATCACCTTGGCTCATAAAAGACCTGCTTTGGTGTATGAACTGCGCTCTTTACGAGCAGATTTATGCTGCTCATTCCTACACAAGTGCATTTGAGTCTTAGTCCTATGTTAGACGACTCTAACATTGCAGTCACTGTTGTGTATATGATGCAATAATTTAAGCTAAAACTTTGTACTGTATGCAGTTTTTCAAGGAGATATTCCACTGAACACTGACCAGTTCATGAGATTTATTTATTTTATTTAGATTTTTTTCTTATTTTCCTATGGAAACACACATAAGCAGAGACCACTGCTAGTTTTCCTTTTGGCTACAACATTTATGTCTTGTCTTTA
Source organism: Colossoma macropomum (assembly GCF_904425465.1). NCBI lineage: Eukaryota > Metazoa > Chordata > Actinopteri > Characiformes > Serrasalmidae > Colossoma > Colossoma macropomum. Next base: position 9,996,309 of record NW_023494785.1, on the reverse strand, counting down.
AAGTGTAGACTTGAACATCCTCAGCACAGGCACAAGCATTGTTATATTAGTCAAGTGACTTAAAATTGATAACTACAGTATATTATTTTCCATTTGAAACGCACCTTGAAATATTGAATAGAACATCTTGAAATACCTTCTGGGGTCATTCTACCACTGCTGGAGCAAATGGTGAAGGCATGAAAATGAGCTCAAAAATAAGAGTAAACCACAGAAAGTTGATGTCTGTGTATTCTTTATGTCTCTAGGATATTTTTTATTTTGAATTATCATTTTAGTGAGTTTATTTTAGTGATTTTTAGTCATATTGTGCATGCAAAACAGCAGGACACAGCAGTGGCTGCTTAGGTGCTAAAGTATTGTTTTTGTGTAAAACAATATTGTTGATGCTTTAATTTTAATTATACAGATGCATTAAAATTACTGACTGTGACTCTATGTACTCCCTATGTTGCAATTGTCTTAATAATAATTTATAGTAATAATAATAAAAATAATTGTTAATAATATATATATATATATAATATATATAATTTTATATATATATTTTAATTGTCAGTGGAATTACTTCTTGTATGGATGTCTCTAAGGAAGAACGAGTATCTCTGAGAAGGGAATGGTTAGTGAAATCTCTTTTTATATTTCTGATAAATTTGACTAAAGTTCTGATAGCTTGATATGATGGCAAAAAACTGCCAGTGGTGTTACTTTGGTAAAATTGAAATATAAAATAGCAACAAGAATGCAATATTTGTCATTTTCTATGTACAATATGACTTGAAGTGACACTGGACTATATTTTAGAAGTCATTTGTCAGTGGCGTTACGGTCGGCCAGTGGTTTTACAACTTTACTAATGCTGTTCGGTATAACAGACTATGTCATGCACTTAAATTACACTTCAGTATTCATACTCTGTTTGTCACCCCATTGATAGAATGGCCTGCTTATAGTATTTCAGTCTACACTATATCTGCTATTATAGAATAAAATAACAGTAACTATTATGATATCATTCTTATTCAAACTTTCAAACAGTAGAGTGTTTAGTACATTTGTATTTTAAACACAGTTTAAGATCTAAATAGGGTGATGTCAGTAATAAAATAGTCCAGTTTATAGTCAGATGCTCGTCCATCCAATTGAAGTCACTAAGTCATGGCCCTACACCAAGCAACTGAAACTTTGCTGTTTACACTGCTCTATGTAATATAATAATAGAAAATAACTCTGTGACCAGTGCGGTCACCTGCGAATGATTAGTGAACTGGTCAAAGCTGTTGCCCTACCACTCTCTGGAGGATCCTCCTGCTCTTGTCGTCCGTGCAGAGGTCAGAGAACATGCTCCTGTGGACGAAGAGCAGTCCGCTCAGTGACAGCCAGGAGACCAGCCACAGCAGGACGAAGATCAGCGCGCTCCTGCGACACACTCTGCCCCGCAGCCACCTGAGCACAGTGCCCCCCCGGCCCAGTCCTGGGACGCTCCGCACTGCCCACAACATCACACCACGACTGGACGCGCTCTGTCCCGGGACGATCTGCTGCCGCCGCTGTGCCTGTGACCAATCCAGCAGCTGAAAGAAAGCTTTGTTAGTGGTCAGAGGTCCTTCCCTGGACATCTGTGATGGTCCTGGCTGGGTGTTGGGGGCATTTGGGGTCCCCCTGCAGGGTGTTTGGGTCAGTAGGGTATTCCCTGCTCCTCTTCTGCTCTCGGGACGCCCCCATGCCTGGTCCAGCTGCTCCAGAGGTCTATTCAGGGGAGGTGAATAGATTTTTCTCTCTGCCTTCTGCTTTCTTGTCGTCCGTATTCCTGCCGTATGATTTTGTGAATGGACGAAAGCAGCAGTGCAGCGCAGATTCGTTTTTTTTTTCTTCAAAGTGGAAATGAGGTCTCTCTCTCTTTCTCCTTCTCTCTCTCTCTCTCTCTCTCTCTCTCTCTCGCTCTCCTTTCTCTCTGCCTGCTTTTGGCTTTCAATTCCCTCCCTCTTTCTCTCTCTCTCTCTCTCTCTCTCTCTCTCTCTCCTCTCTTCTCTCTTTCTTTCAGTCTCTTTTTCCCTCTTAGTCTACCCCACCTCTCTCTCCCACTTCACTCTCTCGCTCCCTTCTCTCTCACTCTCCCTTCTTTCTTTCTCTCTCTCTCTCACTCCCCCTTTTCCCTCTATTTTTCCCCTCTTTGCCTTGTCATTCACTCACTCTCTCCCTTAGCTCTCACTCTTTTTCTCCTCTCTCCATTCTCTCTCTCTCTGTCTCTCTCCTTTCTCTCCTTCTTACTCTCTCTCCCCCTTCTCTCACTCACTGTCTCTCTTCTCTCTCTCTCTCTTACACCTTTTTTATCCACTTCTTCTCTTCTTTTCTTCTTTTTTCTCCTCCCTTTTATACCCACAACTGCTCTTTCTGTATTCCCACCATTTCTCTCTGTCTTTCTCTCCCTCTCACTTGCTGACTGCTTCTGCCTTTCAATTCCCTCCCTCCCTCCCTTTCTATCAGTCTTTCGCTCCCTCTTACTCTACTCCACCACTCTCTCTCTCTCTCTCTCTCTCTCTCTCTCTCTCTCTCTCTGTCTATTTATCTCTCTCTCTCTCTCTCCGATGCCCGCCCCCTTGTTGAGGGCTTGCCTCCTTTGGGTCGCCTTCTTCCCGTTTCCACGGCAGCCAGGCCTTTTCCTGCAGGCACACTGAGGCTCAGCAGTGGCTGCAGTGTTCAGCATGTCCTGCCAAAGCTCCCTCTTGTGCCCTGCATGCAAGACACAGCACTCCACTCCACTCCACTCTACTGCCCAGCCTGCAGGCTTTCCAGCCCTTCACTGCTCTAACTGGGGTCTGCGAGAGAAGCACTAAAAATGGGCTTTGCTTTAATTCCACGCTGAATCTGCCTTCCTGCTCTATTTTATTTTAGCCAGGTTGCTGATTATTTGATTATGGATAGATTTTTTTCTGTTATCACTGATAGAGAAAGCACTGAATTTGATTTTCTCTCTGCATGAGGGTGTGGAGCACGAGAACGAAGGGGTTTTGTGGTTTGTTCTTTTGATGAGCTGAGTGCCGAGAGCCTCTGTGGCTATCTGTTGTGCTGGAGAGACAGCAAGTGCTCAGAATTCCTAATCAACTCCCCCTTAAAAAAGATAGAGAGAGGGAGAGAGAGGGAGAGCAGACTGCCCCAGCCACAGGCTGGCTAATATTCATCTGTGTTCTGTAAAAACTCTCTGCTGTTATGTTAATTGCCAGTTAAGACGCTCCTGTGTGCTCTGTGGCATGCTCTATTCTCCAAACTCATTAATCCTTCCTGCAAAGCGCAGATCCTCCTGAGATCTCCTCCGATTTATCCTCTTTAAAACGCTGAATCAACTCCCTGCACACAGGCTCTCGACAGGCAAACTGGAGCGCTCAAGATTTAGAGCTGTGAAGTTTATTAAACCCCAGAGAAACCCTGTTCATCAAATGTGGTCAAAACGGAAAGAGCACACCTTCACTCACAGTGTTCATTTATACCCTGCCAGCTGCTTTGCTAAAGTTTTGTGTATTTAATTCATTTTTATCTAATATATGACAATAGGAATGTTTGGAAGGTTGTCTAAACTAAGCTTGTTTGGACTTTGCATGCATTAATCAAGACCCTGCTCGGCTTTAGAGGAATATGGTTAGTAAAACACTGCCACCTTCTGCTCACACAGCCACATTACACTTCGTGTTAAAATACTTGTTTATTTTAACAATTTAGACAAATCTTTAGTCTTCTGCTCTAAAGGTTCATATCATCACTGGATACATTTTTAAAATTAGATGCAAATAAGTTCCTTTTTTCACTTAAAGTCTGTGATTTTTTTTCTTTCCATTTATTATGGTTAATTTTAGTATTTAAATGTTATTTATATTTTTGATATATATATATATATATATATATATATATATATATATATATATATATATATATATTCATCAGTAAAACAGTATGTTCTCATTTTTGTATGTTTAATGAAATATATTTATTGTTTTCATATATATGGTACAAAATGGTACAAAAGCTCTTTTACGCTTTTCAAAAAACAGATTAAAAAAGGTTCTATGTGCAAGCACAGAACCTTTTTTAAAGTTTAAAGACCATCCAAGGTTCTATACCGATAAAAGTTTTTTCCTGTGCTCTTAAAAAAAGTATTTTTTGAGTGATGCTATAGAATTGTTTTTGGTTCTTCAAAGAACCTTTCAAATGATGGTTCTCTGAAGAACCATTATTTAAGTTTAAAGAACTTCTGCAAAATGTAAAAGTGTTTTCCAACACTCTTTTGAAAAAGGTTTAAAGATCCTTCACATAAAGCAAAGGTTCTATTCAAATGTAAGGGTTCTTTCATGGACCTTTACATTATGTGGAGGTTCTTTTAACTTTCAAAGCGTTCTTCAAACTCACTTACAGCAATGGTTCGCAAAGGAACCATTTACTGGAAAGGACCTTTAAAGTGTGCACGGCCACAGACTTCATCAAGCACTATTTAGGAGCACTTATTTTTTAGAGAGCTGTTATTATTAGTATCACCAGTGTCTTGTTTATAATGGTTCAGTGAAACTAGTGGCCTCACTGTGTTGGCACGTCTGTTTTAGCTGGGCTGTATTTTTCATCCATTGAGTAATAATACCCCATCAATCCAACAGAGGGCACTGGACTTTCAGAGACTGATGGGTCCAGCAGAACTGACTTCACATTAATGGACCTGTCCCTTATTAGGTAATATTTTCCTAACTGCAGTCTGAGGCCAGTGTTACAGACATCCCATAATAGGCAGCTGGGCTGCGTTTCAGCTCTGCTCAGATGAGGGTACGCTACGAGCCTGGCCTACATTAGAGCTGACCGTCTGTAATGAAGAGATTATGTAGTGTAGAGAATATATTTTTCATGTTGATAACTCTAACTGGGGGATATTCAATATACAGATGGACAATGTAAAGAGGGCCTTCACAAGTGCACCTTCAATACTGTCTTAATTCTAGGATATTTTAACTGTTTGTTAAATAAAGGCTTCTCTTATGGACAAAGCTAAAGACAGATATGTGAATCACTGCTTAATTCAGCAGCAAAGTGGTGCTTCTACTGAACAACACAGTATCTTTCACTCGTGCTCCACTTTTGAGAAAAAGAAAAAAACTGAAGTCTCTGAAGCTGCAGTTGTAAGTGAGCTGGGGCTGTAAGAAGCTCTTCAATTCTTCATTTAAGTGCTTGGCAGCATTAATAAAATTCAGCATCTCAATATTTTCCAAGTGTGTCATGGTAAAACAGTACCAGATGACATTTAGGTTTGCATTAACAAATGTAATTAACCCACATTTCTTCTGTACTTTCACTCAAACACATCTTGCAAAACTGATCGGACAGTTTTCTTCTGTTTTCTTTTCTTAGAATTATGGCAAAGGGAATTATATATCAGTGCTGTTAACTTTAAAGGGCTCATATCATAGAGAACTGAATGTTCCTAAGTCTTTTCAAACAGTTTGATGTTGTTTGTAAATGTAACTTTTGTATGTAAACTTAACATGTTAACTTTTCAAAATGTACCGTTCACGCCCGTCTACACTGTCCATATGCACAAACTGAGCTGCTTTGAAAAAAATGTTTTTGTGATGTCACAAAGACCAAAATTTACATATATCAGCCTACAGACGTTTAGCTCCACCCATTCACAGTGAAGTTATAAAGAGTGTTTCATTCTGAATTGCATTTTAAGTGAGGCACAAGACGGGGCAGCCAATCAGAACAGAGAGGATTTACACATATCAGTCTTAAAGGCACAGTAGCAAATTTTAGGTAAAATGAATTACTGCTGTCATAGTACATTAAGCTTAACAGATGTGGACTTTCAAAGATTTGGGAAGTCAGGGCATTTAACAAGAAGCAAACTAGGTTTCCAGAAAGAAAATGTTTTACTTTGACCTGTTTCAGCACAATCCAAAGAACTCAGCATATTACATTCATTGCAGTTCAGTTGTAGATATAGTTTTGTTTCATTAACTCTAATGTGGTGTTGGGGTCTGTGGGTCCCATTTTTAGTGTTTACCAAAAGAAAAATTGATGCAATGTATTATTATTTCAACCTCAGATTCATTGGTCTTTGCTCATTTTTTGTGAAGAACATACAAAATAACACATTTTCAATGACTTCACACTGTTCACCCCCCACACATTTATATTACACATGTGGTGTTGGGGTGAACCTGCAGGGAATAAAAGTGTGGAGGTGCTGTGTCCCTTCACTCTGTTCTTCTCCTACATGGCCTGCTGTTAGTGTGTGTATGTCTGTGTGTGTGTGTCATGGTGGACAACATGGACAGGCTGCTGACTGGCTACAGCTGCTAAACTAGAACCCTACGCTGGACACTTGTGATATTTTAAACATCTGGTATTTTTAGATAAATTGTTATGGCTGTATTGATTTAAAATAACAATAATACGGTGGGTCCACCAGACCACTGAGTTACAAAACAACACCACACAAGGGTTAACACTGGTCTAAAGGCATTGACCCTGCACTACTTCATTCAGCCCTGCTCCAGCTCAGGCTCTGGTGTATTTCACAGTGTTGCTAACTGCGCACAGCTCTGACTCAGAGGAGCTAATACTGTCCGAGTTTGTTATGGTATAAACAGATCTGGAGAAGCTGTAAACGTCCCATAGAGAGAATTATGCTCCCGGTGTGCAGGGCCCACTGTGGAATCAGGAACTCCAGCCAGCGTACCATCCTGCTCTCTGCACCCTGTCACACGCCGCTAAATTGAAATGGTGGTATATATTATATTACGTAAATGTATGGCAGTTAGGTTAGGCAATTTTGAGAAAGTAGTTTACACAGCGAGTGCTGGTGCCATAAGTACTGGCCATAAAATCCACTGCAGTCCATGAGGAATGAACTCTAGATTTGTGTGGCTATGAAAAAGAGAGCCATAACATTGTGTATTAATGCTATAAAAATGAGTTTACAGGCTGCAGACAAATTAAGTGCTGCATCTTATAGTGGTTTACGGACCATATTCACAGAAATGCAAGTTGAATTGCTGTTTCTACTGTCTGTAAATGGCTGTGAATACAATCAAGCAAAGTTACTATCTGACCTCTGGATGCAGTCAAAATAAGTCAAATAACTCACAGACTTATCTAAGCTGCACACCCTTGCCTAAAATCCAATCCAGTTGAGTCCAGAATTCATACCGCTGTGAGTCGGACCCTCAAACATGCAGAGCCTCTTCTCCCTCACAGCTGAGTCCACTGCAGCTGTTACCACCGCAAACCCTCCGGACCTGTGTGTCCATGGCAACATGCTCTTCTCCACACTGTGATAGTGAGAGATGAGCCTCAGGGCTGAAGGTTCTCATTCACTTCTGAAATGTCTTTGCTGTGAAAGGGTTTGATTTTGTCTGTGAATCTTTATTGTATGTCGTTCACTGTTTGTGAGGTTACTATTGTGGAGATGCGAATGACAGCACAGACAGTACTGTGCAAAAGAGTCCATTTATTTTCAGTCAAAACACCATGCAAGTACAAGTTCCTACATTCTTCATGCGATTTCTGAGGAGATGAGATTTCTATCTATCTTTCCAACTCAAACTCAAACAAGGCTGCTGGTGTTGTCAGAACACAGAAAAATGAATAACATGAACTTAGTGGCCATTTTGACTGGAAATTAAGTAAATGAAAGGTTGTCTCTGATTTGGGCACAGTACTGTATATGCTGTAAATTGCATTTATCATTACCATAATTATAACAACTTTTTTGTCAAGTTATTTACCTCATATTGTCAGATATGAGGCATTCTGGATGTTTTCTTATGTATGTTATAAAACCGGGTGCCATGTAGAGGACATCCTGGCCTTTTCAGTGATATTGCATTTGCTGGGGTGTGTCTTCCGCAACAGGAATTCTGCCGTTTCAGAATGGCTGCCATCTCAGCAACCACATTTTATGGGTGCAAGAGAAGTAAGCAGTTGAAAAATATGCATTTATGATGTTTCTAAAGCTTATAGTTGATATGTTTTAGGTAGAAAAACGTTTTAGGCAATTTTCAAAGCATTTTTTATTGATATACATAAAAGTTTAACCACCTAACAGTATACTTTTTGATGTCCTCTGTGGTGGACAGTGGAACTAACTTAATCTGTTTTTACATGCAATTCATGATATCACAGATGACAGGAAATTGACTGAGGCAGAGAAAATTAAAGGATGATCACACCCCTCTTGATCCAGTTTGGGTTAGAAACAACAACATGTAAGCTGAGCAGTTAAATACATTATTGTGATATTACTGTACCTATTTCTTTTCTTTTTGGTCCTCATTTTTTTGTACTGCCAGTATTTCAAGTTTTACTCTTACTGCTAAATGGACAACTGGAATAACTGTACGCAGGCATTTAAGCTCGGGATCTGGGCTTTATTTAATATCCTAATTTTGCTTTGAATTACTTTGAGCAGGACATTGATGATAAGGACTTTGAAGACTGATGACAAAGTTTTTGAAGCTGTTGCTGATGCTGCAGCAGGGTTTTGGTGCAGTATAGGAAACAAGAAATATGACATCAACATAATTACTGTGCAACGTCCTGCTGTCCAGTATAAAGGACATTACATAAAAAATAAATAAAAAGTATTTTTAAAACACTTAATATTATTGAAAACATTGATTCCAGTGATTCCAAACTTCAGAGCGGTACTGTATACTATCTTAATGATGGCAAAATTATAAATTAGGCTACCACACACCCCCCAGAATGTTGCTACTACTGTCATCATCTTTTCAGTGAAACTAGTCTGACCAAATGTAGGCTACAATGTCTAACTGGCCTAACATCTGGAAAGTTGCATGTAACGTATAATGAAATCTTTTCCAGTGGCTTTTAGCCGTGTGTCTGACTGGTTTCACTGCTGAAAGAAAAGGAGCTGATTCTCTCTATGACTGAATTCCACCCAGCTGTATCCCATCAAACACTCATTGTGTTTTTGAATGCTGTTGCTACAAATAGTTCTGTCGAGACTGGACTACCTCTATTGTTTGGTACACAGTGCTAAGCGCAGAACGCCTTGCTCAGCAGCTGTTTGAAATAATGGGAGGTTGCAGTGAGCAGGATTTGTGTCCCCCCCGCGAGGCCTGTCTGCTATGAGACATGAGCGGAAATGAACAAAGCATTTGGCGCTCAGAATGGCTGGCTCAGTCCTCACCTCCTCAATGGGCCTCTAAATGAAGCTGAACTTGCATCCAGTGTGGTGAAAGAAATATTATCTGAACAGTGGACATGATGTCCTGTCTAGGGCTGCACAAGTTGGGCTAAATAAATAATTGCAATTTTTCTGACCAATACTGTGACTGTGATTTGAATTGCAATTGTTTTATATAAATTAAGATCATGGTCTGGTATTTTTGGCCACCATATTCACTTTTTCTTGATTCTTGAGCACCGAACATGGTGTGCCAGAATGCCATGTCACAGCATCTGGGTGTTTGGTTGCTTCTGATTGGTCTATCATATCTACAGGAAGTTCAGTTTAATCCCCCCACTTAAAACCTGGTAAGACGACACTGTTTATAATGCAGGCTGTAATAAAATTGCAGTTGTCTTGATTTGAAAATTGCACTCAAATTTGTAATGTCAATATAAAAACAATGACTCTTTCAGCCCTAATCCTGTCTGTTACGCTCATTCAGCCATGGAGTAGATCAATAAGTAAATTACAATCATTGGTATGATTATAAATGTGTAAATGCAATGGCTGAAGAAGTAATCAGTCTCAAACACTGAAGGACTTTTCTTTATTGTCTATTCTGTTGGGGTGTAAAAATGCATCTGGATGCATTAATCTTAAGATGGTGATTCAACCGTGTTGATTTTGAAACATTATGATCAGTTATCATTATATTTAATTTTTGTTCTATATAAATTTTTTTAAGCTATTTCCAAACCTAAAAAACTAGCAGTATTGATCTTCCACCATTATGTAAATAATTCCTATTTTAAAAATGATTATGAATTGTACCAAAATAATTTGAGAAATGTACTGTTTTTACTATTTCTGTACTTTTAATTCTATTGGTTTACCTCTGTTATAACAGTATCACAGTTATGGCTTTAAGAAGAAACACATATCTTAGCTCTTCCAATAATGTTTATTGCAAACACTCTTCTCCTAGGGTTGACTAGGATTTCAATCCACATAAAAAAAGAAAATCACAGCTTAAGAAAATACTCAACACATTAATAATATGTGTGTGTACAATCACAAAATAGCAGCATACTGTTGTCACTCGTTGACTTCCTCCTCGTCTTCCTCGAACGCGTCTTCTCCGTCGTTGGCCGTGGCCTCCTGGTACTGCTGGTACTCGGACACCAGGTCGTTCATGTTGCTCTCGGCCTCGGTGAACTCCATCTCATCCATGCCCTCCCCAGTGAACCAGTGCAGGAAGGCCTTGCGGCGAAACATGGCAGAGAACTGCTCGGAGATGCGCTTGAAGAGCTCCTGGATGGCCGTGCTGTTGCCGATGAAGGTGGAGGCCATCTTGAGGCCCCTGGGTGGGATGTCACAGACAGCAACTTTGACGTTGTTGGGGATCCATTCCACAAAGTAGCTGCTGTTCTTGTTCTGGATAGCCAGCATCTGCTCATCCACCTCCTTCATGGACATGGGTCCACGGAAAACAGTCGCCACGGTGAGGTAGCGGCCGTGGCGCGGGTCGCAGGCGGCCATCATGTTTTTGGCGTCGAACATCTGCTGAGTGAGCTCAGGTACAGTGAGAGCGCGGTACTGTTGACTTCCTCTTGCGGTCAGGGGTGCAAAACCGGGCATGAAGAAATGGAGACGAGGGAAGGGGACCATGTTGACTGCTAGCTTGCGCAGGTCTGCGTTTAGCTGACCTGGAAACCTCAAAGACGTGGTCACTCCGCTCATGGTGGCTGAGACCAGGTGGTTTAGATCGCCGTAAGTAGGTGTGGTGAGCTTTAAAGTGCGGAAACAAATATCGTAAAGCGCCTCGTTATCAATACAATAGGTCTCGTCCGTGTTCTCCACCAGCTGGTGAACTGATAGAGTAGCATTGTAGGGCTCCACCACAGTATCGGACACTTTGGGCGAAGGCATGACGCTGAAGGTGTTCATGATCCGGTCAGGGTACTCCTCACGGATCTTGCTGATCAGGAGGGTTCCCATGCCTGAGCCGGTGCCTCCGCCCAGCGAGTGAGTGAGCTGGAAGCCCTGGAGGCAATCACAGTGTTCACATTCTTTCCTCACCACATCCAGAACCGAATCCACCAGCTCTGCACCCTCAGTATAGTGGCCCTTCGCCCAGTTGTTCCCTGCACCTGTCTGTCCTGCACCAGCAGCAAAAACAAAGAGGGTAGAAGAGGGGAGAAGAGTTTAGGCCACATGGAATCCAATCTCTCCACACCCCTTCCCCCACTAGCGGTTAGCAGCAGCTAGCTTCATGCCAATTGTTACCCATTTATCATTCAGACTGCAAGGACTATGTGAAGCTGAATTTCGTGCGTGGGATGCAGGGCTGTGTGGGATAATTCCACAGACTTCTGTGCACTGTTACAGAAACTATACTAAACATGGCTTTCTATGTCACTTATGTTGGAGAATGGAAGCTGTCTGATATCAAGCAAAAAAGTTCATGAGGATGAACCAAAGCATTAGAAGCATTCTTGAGGTCAGACTGTATGTTAGGTCTGTTCAATGTAAAGTCCACCAGTTTCTGTAAAAAATTATCCTCCAGTATGCATACTTGTCCATTAGTTTCATAATTTATAGTGTATGTGGCAGAGGTTAATGGACTGTGGTATTAAGAGTTTCCATTCATTTATATCTACAGTGTGCAAAGACCAACTTGATGTTTCGCAGACATGAAAAGTGTAATGTATGGAAACTAAAAAGACCAAGTTGGGTTTAATAGACGAGTGCTCCACCAGCCTCAGTCCAACATGGACTTCTGTAGTTGAAACAACTGTTTATGTACATTTGGATCAGTGTTTCTTTTTTTAATACATGTTGGCACGCACACAGCATTCCCCATTTGGCAAAGACAGCATGGGTTCTTGAAGCTGTACTATGTAAGATTTTTTTGTTACAATTCTAAGAAGTAGCAATACTGAGTCAAAAGAAAAAAAACACACTAAAATAAAGTGTGTGCAAAACCTGAAATGATAATTTAAAGTCAGAGGTTGGATCAAATTTTGTGCGAGTTTTTCGGACTACATTGATACTTTTTGTATTAACGTCACACGCACAGCGCTCAATAAGAAGATCAGGCTTGGTGTTTAGGTCTCAAATGCAAAATTAACATTATACTGATGAAGGTATGATGACAAGAGGTCCTTCACCAAGTTTTCACTTAGTTCTCTTTGAATCTCCCTTTCAATGTGCTCACAATCAAAAACCTGTAAAATGTTTTTGCACACGTTACATTTACATATTTCCACCAGAGAGGTGTCCAAACCCCCAAAACTTACATAGAGGAGCTTTAAACATGCCTAACTGTACTTTTAAAACATTTCACTTTCTGTTGAAGATACAGTACATTCTTTAGACTTCAAAATCAGAGGTTCTTAGAACAATGTTAAATTATGAAGTTTGGTAATTGTGTGACGAGCAGTTGGAACATGCCTATGTGGGATTCTCACAGTTGATTAAATGTGAAAGGGCATTAGACTTAAAGTGATAGATGGTTCAGTGAAATCTAATTAATACAATTTACCATTTACCCTAAATGTCTTTCTGCCAAGACATCTTTGGTGTCCAAAAGTTTAGAGATTTGAGGTTATATCACTGCATACTTACCTCAAAGTGCATCAAGTTGTCAAGTAATCTAAAACAGGCGTGCTTATGTCATTTCTGACACGGTATGGCATTCTGTTATCTTTATCTAATAGCTTGTTCCCTCCCATTGCTGCAGTAACAGCCTCTACTCTTCTGGGAAGATTTCACACTACATATTGGAACACTGCTGTGAGGATTTGATTGCATTCAGCCTCAAGAACTGTAAAGAGGTCAGGTGCTGATGTTGGATAATTAGTTCTGAATCAAAAAAGTAATTCCAACTCATCCTAAAGATACTGGATGAAGCTCCATCACTCAAGAGAATGTAGTTCCACTGCTCCACAGCCCAAAGGTGGGGGGCTTTATACTCCTAGCTATACTCTTAGCTGATGTTTGGCATTGGCTTGAAGCTTCAGTTCAAAAGCAAACTTCAGACATTAAAACACTTTAATGAGGTCAGGTACTGATGTTGGATGATTAGTTCTGAATCACAAACATCAGTCCAACTCATCCTAAAGGTCCTGGATGGGAGATCCATCACTCCAGAGAATGGAGTTGCACTGCTTCACAGCCCAAACAGCCCACAAACATCACTTCAGCTCATCCCAAAGGTAACAGAAGGGGTGTCTGGTTCCTTTTGGATTTAATGCTCTTAAGGCTGAATGCAAATAAATCTTCACAGAAATATTCCAACATCTAGTGTAAAGCCTTCTCAAAAGAGTGGTGAGTGTTATTGCAGCATAGGGGGAATAAACTCCCTTTAATGTCCTTGATTTCAGAGGAAACGTTAAAATTTGCATATTAGTGCTTTAAGAATACAGAATATAGAACTAAATTATCACTTTAAGAATATATTGCCCTCACTGGTCACTAGCTAGACGCTAAATGTGAGATATCAACAAATGTTTGCCAGACGATGTCCAGTTCTCAGCAATTCCCTGTTGGTCCAATTAAATAAAGCTTTGAATCTTGACCGTTAATACAGAACTGATGGCTGGAGTGTTATGGATTATCACCTTTGTAGCCATTTTTTGTGCAGTGGTCTATTAAAGGAACTTGTTTTTAAGTGCATCATTACATTAAAGCCTCATTGAAGAGCAAACAGGGGGTTCTCCAACATGATACATACATTCAGTGCAATATTTACAGAATGTGTTGCCTATTTATTCTTGTATTAGCTTATATGGACTATCATGAGAGGCTCTTACATGCATTTGTTAATCACAATATACTTGCAAAAGTATTTTGTTTTGTGCAGTCTAGCATCTCTGAAAACACATTTAGTTATTTAAAAATACATGAGAAAAAAGGAGAAATATGAATCACTTTTGGTTCCTCTTGCTGTCTCAAACATCGAGGCTTCATCTGATGAGCTGTGTGCATGAGCAATCACACCACCCTTTATCAGTCTGACCCGAAAGACTGAGGAGTGCCTTCATGTTTCTCAAGAAGGATTCACTAGACAATCAAATCTAATGACTGGTCTTCCTCTGTACTCGTCGTATGCATTGTTGATCATTGAGTCCTTTTTGTTATCACCACACTGAATTACACTATCACAATTTTTGTAAACACAATAACAACATTGTTGAAAAAATATTAGTGTAAAGAAAGACCTCTGATATGTAATCAGTCATGTTTCTAAGGCTGTACACTGACAGGCGTTCCACACTGATTGCTTTCAGATATCAAATGTGTGCCTAATGTGTTTTTTTCCTGTACACACCCAACCAGATTTAGACCACAGTTGTGTGCCACCGGCCATTTCAGCAAGTGACTACATGCTGATATGTCTAAACACATGAACATTAACAAGACCTTTTAGCCCTGTGGCCTGATAACAGGCTAAAATTAACCTGCACCATCTCAAATTAGGGTAGATGAAGAACATTCGAAAGCACAGCACAGAGCTTGTTCAGGGAAAAATATCACAAAACAGATCCCTAACAACAAAACACTGGACTGCCTGTGAAGAGATCTTACCAAAAATGAAGTTGTCTGGTCTAAAGAGCTGTCCAAACGCACCAGACCGGACACTGTCCATTGTGCCTGGCTCCAAATCCACCAGCACTGCTCGAGGAACATATTTATGTGCTGCAAACAGAACAACACATATTATTCCGTTCAGTAGGCTGTATTTAATCCAAACCACTTATTAAATAAAGGAATGACACACACATACAAGCAGCCTGTCTTTACTGTTTCTGCTGATGTCTATGTGCATGTTCACTGCTGAAGCGGCAGCCTCCATTCAGGCCTACTGAAAATTTCCTAAAGTGAAGTCTAGGGAGCCAAATAAATTCCTTTAGCGTGACGGCATGATTAAAAGCTTGAGGTCAATCGTTGTGTGAGGGCTGGAGGTGCAGTGGCCTGGTGTGTGTATGTGTGTGTTTTCATACATTTTAAGGACAACAACATCCTGGCTTTGTCCAAAAATCACAGGAAAAATAGGCCTAACCTACAATATCAGGACCAACAAAATATTTTTGACTTTATAAAGTATTTTAACCCCTTAAAATCCCAGACATATAAAATACTAAGGATTATTTTTCAGTAAATACACGGACTACAATGCAAACTAGCTGAGTTCTTCTTAGGTTATGGAAATGTGTGGTAAAGCTTTGGGCCCACTGTTAAGAGTTAGGGTTATAAAACTATTATAGTGTATAAGTGCTTACATGTATATAAAACATATGGAACATACTTTTGTCATGCACACAGACACAAATACACTGGCTGGCCACTGACCAACTGCTGCACAGTTTATGTTGGTCATCCTCTAGTCCTTCATCAGTGGTCACAGGACGCTGCCCACAGGACGCTGCTGGCTGGATATTTTTGGTTGGTGGACTGTTCTCAGTCCAGCAGTGACATTGAGGTGTTTAAAACTCTGATCCACTTGCACCAGCACAACACACACTAACCTACATAATCCCTGCCCTGTGGGGGTCCACACCATTGGACCATTGAAGAACAAGGAATGGGGGGGTAACAAAGTATACAGAGAAACAGATGGACTACAGTCTGTAATTGTAGAACTACAAAGTGCATCAACATTTACACACACACACACACACACACACACACACACACACACAAACACACACACACACATTATTATGGAACATATTATTATATATATTGAATATTTGTATTAACTCATGTCCCAGCATTGCATAAAAACGAATGTGTGTGTGTGTGTGTGTGTGTGTGTGAGAGAGAGAGTGAGTTCATCAAGGACGCTGATTCACACACACACACCCACACACACACACACACACACAGCAGTCTACTCACAGGATGCCTCGTTGTAGTACACATTAATCCTCTCGAGCTGAAGGCCTGAGTCACCCACATAGTTGCCTGCTGGATCAATTCCGTGCTCGTCACTGATCACTTCCCAGAACTAGATGTGTCACCAACACAGGAAGAAACCACAGCTTAGATTATGAGAGAAAAAATGACAATTAAAACTCCAGAACTTCACTCATAAGGTCCATTTGCGTGATCACACACACAATCCTAATTCCTACAGAATTTCTTTAAGTGGTCGCGCACTGCGGGGCGCATCCCACCACACCCAGAGTTAGAGCTACAGCTCTCAGCACACAGAGCCTGATCCACTAACAGCTCTTCAGATCAGTGAAAAGCGAGCTGACGTTTATACTGTCCGGTTACCTCGAAGCTGGACACGCCTCAGTCTGAAGAGACCAAACTGTAAAAGTTTGTACACGACTTAACAAAACTGGGTGAGGCTCCAGTTTAAAGCCTAAACAGTGAAACCCTCGGCTCTTACCTTTGTCCCGATCTGGTTGCCGCACTGTCCGGCCTGTATATGAACTATTTCCCTCATTCTGCCGCAGTGAAACAGTGGTCAGATGTAAATCAGGGGTCCTGGAGAAGTTCAGCTGAGAGCAGAGAGGAGAGCGCGCTTTTATGAGGCCGCTCTCCGGGGATCTCCCAGCAAACACGCGCCTCTGTTCCCACCCGTATTCGGACGGGCCCCGCCCCCTGCTCTGTGATTGGATAGTAGCGCATACTCAGGAGGGCTCGTTCCAATCCGCGTACTTGTATTCTAATTAGACCACTTAAGTAATGAAGAAAACTAGAAATGCTCCATTTCTACTGTTCTGCAAACCACTAAGAGGGCAGCAGGACTGAAAGAATGTGATCTGTGTGTCTAAAGGACAGGAAAACTCTAGTGCACTAAAAACAAATGACTTGTTTTATGAGCTTAATTCAATGATTCCACTCATTTCCATTAAATCAAACTGAGTAGAGTCAGAATACAAGGACTTTGTTAACAAAAGATTTAACCGATGATGGAAACAAAATCGTGCAATTTATTTCAGTTTCATTGGAATGGATTTTTTTTTTACAGCAGCTCCTCTTTACAGTAACTTACATTCAAAATTAAAAAAAAATATATATTTCTCCTATAAAGTTACTATTTTAGAGATACATGTTTTTTCTTTGAACAGTGACAGTATATAATACAGGAAATGTTATTACATATTCATATATATATATATATATATATAAAATCCATGTGTATATGATAATAATGATAATAATAATAATAATAATAATAATAATAATAATAATAATATATCCCACATAAATAAATAAATAGATTAATGAATAAGGGATATATTACTATTATTATACAGGGGTACTTTTAGATCATATATTATTAGATCATATATTATTACAATTATTAATTACATAAAGGAAAACAGGAACATATTGCACTGTTGGGCCAAAATAATTTTTGTTATTTATATAATTATTTATTTATTTATTCCAAAAATTGAAAATGCCAGCTGTCATTAACGTTGTATTAAAATTACACAAAGACCGGACCAATAGAGATGGTCCAAAATTACTTGGAAAAAAACCTTGCTCCATTATCTTACATCAAAAGTTACATATGTTTTTCATTCTCCTGAAAAGTTAATATTTTGGAGGTACAAGCTTTTGTATCTTGGGATGTTATTGTACATTTAGATACATATGTATATATATAACACATTATTATGGAACATATTATTATACATATGGAATATTTGTATTGTTCCATGTGCCAACATTGTATAAAAACAAACCTGTGTGTATGTGTGGGATAGAACAACACAATGTACTTAATGTTGACATATTTTCAGTTTGTAAACAACTGTGTTAGTTCATTTTTTTGAGAGCTTTACTTTGTCCCGTGTGGGAAACATGGATCGCGGGCAGTCACCATGCTCAGAGGAGATTCAACATTTCAATGTTTCCGTGTTTTTAACCTCTCCAATCGCAACATTCCTAAACCAGTTAGCGCAAAAATGACAAATCAGTTCATTTTGTTTCTTTTACATAGACTGTATGTAATAACAATTAGCAGGTCTAGAAAGCTATTAGACCTGGCAGTGGTGTTTGTGCTGATAAGAACATGTCCACACACACAGGTTATGGAGCTTCACTGTTTGAGACACAGAAAACTGTCCCAACATTTAGCCATAAAATAGCTCATACAAACTGAATGGAGGTTGTTATGATCAAAATAAGTCTGCATGTAAAGTTACACACTGTGCAAATTGTCCATTTAAAAATGCTTGCTTTTTGTTTAGCTTGCTAAATGGTTTCTTGCACCATGAAATGACAGTTAATGGCAGGCTAACAAACTTGCTTGTTAAGTGAAAGGTTAACCAGAGAATTTACACTAGGGAGAATAATGTGTTTTGAGTTTGTCAAACACTAGAGGGCGCCCCAGAGCGCATGTCAAAATAAATGGATTCCTATTGCGCTTTTAAAGTAAAAGTTTATAAATGCTTAATTATTATTACAGAGAACAAATTCAGTGATTTCCTGAACACGAGAACAGCATAAAACATTTCAACACTTCTGATATATTTTTGAGCCCTCCGAATTCTCCATTTAAAAATGCATAGACCTGCTAGCTCACTCCCGGGGCGCACTCTGGTGTGTTGAATGCATGTTATTAATACAAATAGGAAGTGGCATGGCTGTCTCTAAACTGGCTCTGGGATAACAGTGATGATGTCAAAGTGTTTTAACTGTTGAGAACTGGCAGACCCCTAGATTTACACCCACCAGCCAGTGTTTTTACACAGGATCTGTGACAAGAGATCCTGATGGTTTCACAACCACTAAGAAGTAGTTAACTTTTCAATATTTTGCTCGTTGATCATGCCTGGAAATCTATTCCCCAAACTCACTTTAAAAAAGCCTGATCAGAAACAGTAGAACTGAGGGTTCTAAGTAGAATGTAGCACAATGGCTAGTACAAGAGAAAGCAGGACGCCAGTTAGAACACAGCCAAGCAGCTTTGACAGACTGGCTGTGTGTGTGGACTAATAGCCAATCCCAGAGCAGGAAGAGGGGGACTTGTCAGATTACGGGTGGAGAACAAAATAACTGGCCTTCAACTTGCAGTTCTCGCCCACAAGCACTGATATGAGTTTGAGTGACGGAGCAGATGTGCAATCACATCGCTTCTAGTTTCAGAGATTTACTTCTCTGATAACACACTTTTACTAGGTGTGTGTGTAGCTACGTGTCTTAACAAGTGCTCAGTCCTGGAGTAGATACTGGAAAATGAGATTCTCTTTAAAAGCTCTTGATTAAGTTAAATAAGTAAGTGAAATAAGTATGTTTGAGTTTAAATCAGGGAAAAGACAGCACCCTCTTGAATTACTGAAGGACACAGCTGAGTGCTTCTCTGTAACACTATAGTAGTGCAGGGTGATATACTGCACATATAGGTTTTGAAGGGGAATTCTACTGATGTTTCAAAATTTGTGGATAATTCAATCACTGAAATGTAAACAGAGTCATTCAGACTGGTTTGATGTGAAATGCTCCAGTCTGGAGAAACTTACAGTTAGAATAGTCCACTGTGGTGGTGATGGGACCAGCAGTGGGGCAGACAGTGTCTACAATACAAATTTTAGTTATTTCGTTTTATTCAATAAACAAAATGACCAGTGATACAAATCTGAGTTTATATTTTGTCACTGTCCAAAAAAACAAACAAAACAAAACAGTTTTTTTCTATTTTTAATTTTTCTGCATCATTTTAGCACATCAACATCAAAATCATTTAGAAACAAATCTCATTACATTAACTTATATTAAAAATAAAGAATATTTTTGCCCTTTACTGCAAAGTTACCATTTTGGAGATATTTATTTTGTTTTTTTGGACAGCAACAAAATGTAATGTCGATAATGGCAACATAGGGATGAATACAAATCATTTGAAAAACGTTTTTGGGTACTATTTTGCCTCACAACTCCTTGCATGTACCTGTCCAACCATGAATGGATTTAAAAAATGTGTTTGAGGCCATAAGCTTCTCTAAAAACAATGTCTCAGACATCAGTGAGTGTATTTGTAACCATTTCATGTACAAGCTTTATACCAGGGAGCTTTTAGAGGCATTCAACTCTTCAGGTGTCTGGTTCCTATAGGTTTCTCTATAATGGAGCAATTCACATCAAACCACTTGAAATGACTTTTTTTTTATTTTTACATCTTAACCATTTAATTACACTGAAATGTTTGTTTTCAATTTTAGCAGAAAAATCTCTATAAAACTGCAATGTGTTATTTGCTGGCTGCTGCAGATTGCTTTGAAAGAACAATATAAAATATATAAAATACATAATGATTAAAAAGAGGTTAACATTTAAGACGAATTCCCTTTGGTGACATTCTAAGTGAAGAAAACAGAACAAAACAGTCCGATCAAAACAAGCTATTTAACGCTAACTTAAATATCATCTGAAGTAGTGATATATTTGGAAAATACCATGATATTATATTATATGTGCCACCCAGTGCTACATGGGTACAAAGGTAAGCGCCTTCCACGCTTCCACCCCACCGCACACAGCACTGAAAAGCCAGCTCAGAGCAGCTTTAATCAACTGCTTGATTATCACTGTATTAATCAGATTTGCCTGTATTTCGGAACTGGTTAAGGGGTGGATTGGGAAACTCCGCCACATATAGGCTTAATAAATGCTCCGATCTCATTACAGCAGTAACCTAATCAGGACAGTGTAGGTCACAGTCACAGTGGTGCTATCCGCTCTTTCAAAGGCAAGGGCTTAAGGATGGGTTAAGTTTACTCTGTGACAGACTTTGGGGCATCTGTTTAGACCTGCTGTCACTGCGTTACTGTGTTAAGCTACAGCTAGTTAGTTACCTTCACACTGTACCACACAGTCAGATCAGAATGTGCGTTCTTTATATGCATACAATTAGCATGAAAATGAAGACACAACAAGGATTCATATGCTTATTTAAACTCTGTCACAGTTATATACACTTATGTGTTCAGTTTACAAATATATACATATATTCATGAAGCTGACAAAGCATAATGTAGAGCATATTTTCATCAACAATTACATTTATATTAAAATGGCAGGATTTCAGGAATGGCTATAAGTGAAATATATATACAACACAGACAAAACTGATTGATACCGTACGAGCCATTAAAACGAGAGTGGGCAATATGACGATATTCATAATTTTCATATTTTTGCCATGTCGCCCATCCCTACATTAAAATGATGACCAGTCCTCTGATGTATTTATGAGACAAATGAACAAATACGAGTTAACAATCAAATATTAAAGAATGTCAAAAAATGAGGTCATTTTAACAAAATAGTGCTGGTGTAGCAAAAGCATGATAATGTCCTTTGTGTAAATGGGACGTGATATGAAATATTCACAGATGGCACTTGCTTTAGTGATGTTCATCACCTATGTAGTGTAGCACACATGTGGATCCATAAAGGAGAGCCTGACCAGTAACTCTGGTCACTTGCATCGCACATCGCAATGAGGACCTGACAGAGAGAGAAAGAGAATGACATTAACTGGGCATCCTCAAAATGCAAAACACTGCATATAGCTCTAGTTTTACCTTATTATTAATTAATACCATGACTAATTACCATAATTAGCTTATATTATTAGTTGGCAGTAGTGCTTTGGTCAGTGCAAGGGTTAAGGGTCAACTGAAACGGGATGGTATAGTGTAGTGCAGTAGGTAACAGTGCTGTCCTCCCTGGGGCAGACTCAGGTTCTTTTTCCTGCTATATCAATAAGAGCCCTTGTACATAATATACGTCTTGCAGTTTATGGCCTGGATTGATTTCCATGTGAATTCTATTCATTACGTACTTTCATTCAAGTGAAATAGAGTTGATTATGGATCAATACTGTGTACATTAGTGTGCAGTAGATGGTTGGAAAACTGCTCTGGTGGCTTCCCTGAGATGTTGGTTCAGCTGTTCCACTCCTATCCAGAGACTACAGGGATTATTAGCTTAGCTGAGAGAATGAGCAGAAGCACTGTGTCATGTTTGCTGGCTCTCTCCCACCAGAGAGGGAGCATATGGTGATGAGAAATTCCTCCGAGCATACATATAAATATGATTGGTGACACCACACAGGAAAAGTCATATAAAATGACTGCAAGAGAAGAATCAGTGCAAATGTTCACACAGTTCAAGGAGACAAACCAGAAAACCAACAAGAATAATCAGAAAATTAATAAAGTAAGATGTAATTAGTAAAGTTGACAGGTAATGTACTCACTTCAAAAGGTACTTGAATCCAGAGCAATTGATGTCATATGAGAGTGAATAAATCTCATACAGTGTGGCTTTAACAGTGAGACATCCCAGAAAATCCTTTGGATTCAGCTTGTACAGGTCAAAGCTTATCTTGGCGATTTCATTTTTCTTTGGCTTCCTGAAGCTCGTCAAGGCCTAGAAAACATGGATTTAACAGAAAGTGAATATTCATTATAGTGCGGTACTCCCCCTAGTGGCAAAGTGGTAGCACATCTCCAGCCAGTTTTACTCAAACCTGCTGGTACTGTTTATCTCAAAGTACCAAGGAGTTTGCCAAGTGCTAACTGGAGCACAGATTAAACTGCTGTAAGAGCGATGATGAAACATCAGAAATAAACATTATGCAATGCTTTTAATCTTCAAACAATGAAACTGCAGAGTGAACAATGAAGGAATATATTTTTTTCCCTGCTATCCCCTTAATCCTGCTTTCAGGTTTTGGAAATCTGGTTCTATTGTTATTTACTTAATACACTAACACTTATGCAACTTGCACAGACAAAACATGCACACAATAAACATTTAATTACATAAATAATGAAGCCAAAATAAATTTCACGCGTTTAAAAATTCATACGTTTATCTACACATTTAAGTTTTCGCTTAGTTAACGATCATTCACTTTGATGGTTTAGTAACTCAGATATTCTCTCAAGTTCAGCAGGTAGAAACTATTAGATAAGAATTCATCAGCAAAGGAGAAAATCATAATGTGCATGCAGTATAGCCTCGTCAGAGATTCCTGATAAAGGGGAACTCATTATGTTATGGGAATTCATGCCATCTGTTCTATTATGACACATGGAGGGAAGATCTGGTGATTGTTTCATTTGAAACTGTTTTGTAATGGTGGAATAAGCACCATGACTCAGAAATAAATAAGCTGGTTTCATGAGGGAAAAGGGTGCTGTGTCCCAGGCTGAACATCATACACTGAAAAAAGTGATCCAATGAATTTACTTGATTTAAATGTGTAGATAATTTCCACATGAATAATATTATAAATTATTTATAATACTCTTTCATTTTACTTTGACAATACAGTTTTATGCAAAAGTTTCAATACTCATGGTTGGTCAAATCACATGTTTTGTTGATTTTCTAAGTTAAAAGTTGTACACAGAACAGACTTAAATATGGCATTTTTACATAGTTTAACATACTAAAATAATAAAACAATATAAAATCAATTTAAAAAGATTAAATGTAAAATGCATTCAAATATAAAATATAAAATCCATAACTATTGCACAGGCCATATTTTATATATATTTTTTTCTAATATGTTAAATTCAACACACAAACAGTGACTGTGTGTTAAAATGTACAGAAGTGTGTTCTCTGTAGAGGATGTGTTCACTTATTTTCACTTTTATTAAAATTAACAATCCATGTCATTTGACCTGGGGCGCCCAAACATTTGGATACAACTGTAAGTGTGAACATAATATATATTCTGCGTGTGGAAATAATGTACATATTTAAATTAAATAAATTCAATGCATTACTTTTTTCAGTGTACAAATAATCGCAGCTCTCCTCCGCAATAACAGAGTCATCTGTATCAGTATAAGAAATGAGATCAAAAACCCAGATTTACACACATCTCCTCTTACCCCAAATGTAGGCACGATTTGTTAGATGTCTGAAGTTTGCTTTTTGTAGTTTTGCTCTGATGCTACAAGCTGAAGTAGTTACTGGATGTCTATGTTTTCACAAATCTTTTCCGGTGACATAGACTTGTATTACACTGGCCTCATAGCTCCACTGCAGAACTAAAGAAACATGTCGTGGCTGATTGACTACATTGTGGTGAAGGGAAAACAGGTTAAATTAGATTTTTCAGTGAACTATTTCTTTAATGGAGAGGGGTGTTAAGAGCACTACCGGTGGGTTGTGGGTCCACTCCTCGCCTTTATCCAGCACCATGAAGAGAGAGTTAGCGGGGAGGGAATGAAAGAAGGTCTCCGAGTCCACCACTGTGCCGTCCTCCTCCAGCACCAGCGTCAGGAAACGACAGGGCAGCAGAAACGAACGGGCAGCCTGAGAGAAGTACAAAAGTACATAATTCAGAGAGGTACACTCTCTCAGGTTATCACTCGAAGATTTTAAACTTTGTTTGACTAAAAGAATGAATCTCTGAATGGTCTTAAAGTGCTTAAACCAGAGGAAGAATTGATCCATGACAGAAATATGGTATTGTTCTCACGTGAATGATTCTACATTAATACTTATAATTTACGTGGAAATGATTAAGTCAATTCAAGCAGTTCATTTTTAGGAGAACTTGTGGTGGAGGATATAAGTACAGTACTGTGCAGGAGTCAGAGACCACGCTTCTTTTATTCAATTTGCAGTCAAAATGGCCACTATGTATTATTCATTAAGTTATTATTTTCAGGAGATATTTCTAAGGAGATCAGATATAAGATAATCCTACATAAGAAAAGGGAGGGGCAATTAAAAATAAGTGAAAATCAGACATTTTTGAAAATGCAGCAACTTCTAAGACTGAACTTTGGTGGTTACATTTTCAACACATTTACAACACATTTTCCATCAATCTGAAGTACCGTCTGACCGTGCAAAGAATCATTTAGGCATGAAATGGTTCTACATAGGACTCACGGTTCTAAATAGAACCACTGCCTTCACCAAAAAACTATTGAATGAACCTTTTAAAAATCTTTGAATCTCTGGATCTTTTTAAAGAGGTTGGCATTTCTGTTCTCAAGGTTTATTTCAAACTGTGTTCTGATTTTGGGTGCCTGCTACTGTGTTTGTTCATCTCATTAGATCTGCACTTAGATCATACTGCTTCAAAATCTCATATGTTACAATAATTTGTATTTAAAGGACAATTTGACTGGAAATTGCATCTAGAAAGGGTGTCAGACACCTGAGAGACATACTCATGCCTTTAAAAACATGCACACATACAGTACACTTAGAAAATCAATGCCAGAGGTAGCCCACCCAGTCCTCTAATCAGGGTGTCCAAATCCAACGCTTATACACTTCCAACAAGCCCAAATGTTTGTTTAATTACAGCACTCAATACACTCTTTGCCTGGCTGTATGCATTGGGAGCTGGAACAGAACAGTGTGGGAATCATCAGCCGCTGAATTTGGACACCCCAACTCTATCTGACCTGCACTTATCCTAACCTTTTCCAGCAGGTCGTTTAGAGAAGTGGCCACCAAAACGTTGGTCCTGAGGCGGCTCTGGGTGCAGACTCTGTAGGGCCGGGGCTGTGCAGGGGGCAGCATGCGCTGAGCTATCGCTGAGTGCACGGTGGACACCGACCTACAGCAAGACCGCACGAAAAGCTTTCAGTGAACTGATCCATATGCTTAAAATGTGCTACTATAGTGTGAAATATTGCAGCAGATGCGATTCACTCATACTACAGCAAGTACAAGTTTTTAGACATTACCAGACATTAAAGCCATTGGATAATGTTAGGAGAAATATGATAATATTTATTATTATCGCACTAAACAATGTCCAGTATACATTTCTGAGCATATTGTGGATATCTCTCCATAAAGAGAGCATAATAAGTCTTGCTTTACTGGATTTAGTGCAGCATAGTATGTGAAAAGTAGAATACAATTCAAAATAATCATAGTTTTTGATTGTATTTATTGAAATGTGGCACCACTGGTGCCTTTTTGCTTGTTCCTCATTATCAAACCTCAGAAAAACTAAGCATAGTGATGCACACCTTGTATCTTTCCATGTTTTTTTGTCATATCGGCCACCAATGCAGTCTGTGCAAACCAAACAAACTTCTATAATGCTCCTACGGGAGCTCCACAGACGTGCGATGCATTAGGATATCATGCTGTACCATTTAAATCAACCAAATGATAAGAACTAAGCCTAAGCAGCTAGAAAGGTTCAGAGTCTGATAACATGTTGTGTACAAATTATGCAATGACTCAGTCTAGACTACATTTATGCAGCTTGTAACCCAATCAATATTCAACCAAGAGTGCAAATAGATCTTACCTCTTTATAGGTGTTGGAACCAGAGTTTTAGCGTACTCCATACTTGATAGAACCGCAGGAAAATTTGTCAACATAACTGGTAAAAACTGATATCTCAGAAGGAGTGGTGGCTTTGAGACTGTTTACTGCTGGGGGTTTTATATGCGATTACTAAGAGCGCACTGATCCCCTCATTATTAAGCTAATACTGCCCATTGACGAAAGAGGATAGTTTCAAGCCATTTTGAGCTTGAGGCCTGGGATAAATTCTTCTATGCTTGACTGGCTGCATATATGATAAAAACACAAAACATGTATGAATGCCCAGGCTGAAGCTTCTCTAATGGTCAGTTTCATAATGGGTAGTAAGGTCGGTGGTTTCCTTCTTATCTTAGATAATAATAATAACTGACCATAAATGTTATGTTTGGCTTTAAATGCATGACCATAGAAGATTAAGCCTTAATTTATGTGGTCCTTTTGCAGCAAATGCTAGATACAGTGATCCATATTTATATCACATTTTGAAAATCTATATTTTGTTTGTGATCCAAACCATCATTTCAGATGTTCTGAGCACAAACCAGCTCTTTGTTAGTAGCTTAAGTTTTAGCTAATACATTTTTGTTTATATTTTGTTCTATTCATGAGGGATTCAGACATTTAAGTGGCTTTTTGTCTCTGAGCTTTTGTTCCTGGTATGCACGCCCTAGAATGAAGTATTAGAGTAATGCACGTGAGAACGGGCTCATCTGGCAGTTGCTAGTGCTGGACAACTGGCCAAAAGAGCCCAAGCATAAGAAAAGGTTTAAACACCAAGGAATTTTTTTGTGAATGTGGTGAGCTCAAACAAAAAATAGTTAAGGTTTTCCTTAACATGGAAAGGTCTTGAATTTGGCTAATACTGAATGTGCTTAATTGTTACTTTTATATAGTAAAGCCTCCTTACAACTGTGGAAACTGTACTGCTTTATTTTTATGTTAGCCAATCTTATGGGTGGATGATATGACAATATTTATCGTTATCATGATAAATTACATCACAATATGCCTTTCTATGCATAGTTGGTAGGTAGTCAGTACTTAAAGAACACTGACCAACTACATATTTCATTACAAAGAAAGCAAAATTGTCTTATTTAATCAGATTTAGTGCATTACAGTGTGTGAAATGCTAAATAAAAATCATTGTATTGAAAGTTTTTATTTTTTTTCTAAAGCAAGCACAATATGTTCTTTTTTTCTAAACTCAAACTTCAGAAAAACTAAATATTGTTATGTATGTCCTGTATTGTGAAAAAGTACTGAATTACTATGATGTTACAGTTTTGCCATATATCCTCCCCCTGCTCCATCTCAAATGTGTTGTGTGATAAGTAACTATCGGTGATTTATAACATACGTTCTAATGGAAGCTGTCTAAAATTATTAATCTACTACCTATATGAAAAGCAGGCTGAGGATGTTGTACATCAAATAAATAATTAAATGAATGAATGAATAAATTAATGAATGAAGTGACATATAATGATTTTCCTACCTGTACCTGTATGTGTAAACTGACTCTAAAGACTGAAGCCTGTTGGTCTTTGACCAGTTTTTGCTTCACTACAGCCATCTGTAAGATATTTGGTGCAGCTTTACCCTAATTAGCTTATTTACATGTCTGTTTCATGTGTTATCAAGTGTAAATCAGCACCATAATATCCGAAACAAAGGTATAATACAAGTTCAGTTCTTGTATACTGTAGAGCAGAGGTCTCCAACTCAGGTCCTGGAGGACCGGTGTCCGGCACAGTTTGGCGATTTCCTTGCTCAATTACATCTGATTCAACTCATCTGTGAATAGCCAGGTTTAGTAAGTGTTTTTTAATAGGATAAACCAAACTGTGCTGGACAATGGGCCTCCAGGACTGGAGCTGAAGACCCCTGCTGTAGTGCTCCTACAGCTTTGCTAGTAAGAAAAAAATACTGTCATTCAGTAGGTCAGCACACAGCACCCATTATGCCCTCGAGTCGTTCGCCAGTCTAGATCAGTGGTCACCAACTATTTTCCTAGAGATCTGCTTTCCTGCAGAGTTTAGTTCAAACCTAAATCCAAATCCTTTCCAACGAACTGAGCTGAGGACATAAGAAGACAACATAATGCATTTAGGTCTTGAGGTCAGCCTTTAGAACATGGAGACAACATACTGTGTCATCTGATTACTTGTAAATTGAGTATATTGTTATGTAGTAAACTGTAGGCTAACATACCGAATATGAATACGTTATAAAAGGAAGGTAGCAGTGTCTGCACCTTTAAGGTTCTATACATAATAACCCTGTTAGGCTATTTTCTTTTTCATGTAGTTTACACTCACTGAGCATTTTATTAGGAGCACCTCCTTATATCTAGAAACAGATGGTAAGTGGAGCTGTTAAAATGGACAATGAGTGTAATGGTTCATTTTATCAGCTCAACGTACCATATAGGTTCTATAATTACAGACTGTAGTCCATCTGTTTCTCTGCATACTTTGTTAGCCCCCGCTTTCACCCTGTTCTTCAGTGTGCAGGACATCCACAGGACCACCACAGAGCAGGTACTATTTGGGTGGTGGATCATTCTCAGCACTGCAGTGACACTGACATGGTGGTAGCATGTTAGTGTGTGTTGTGCTGGTATGAGTGGATCAGACACAGCAGTGCTGCTGGAGTTTTAAACACCTTAGTGTCACTGCTGGACTGAGAATAGCCCACCAACCAAAAATATCCAGCCAACAGCGTCCTGTGGGCAGCGTCCTGTGACCACTGATGAAGGACTAGAGGATGATCAACACAAACAGTGCAGCAGGAGAAGAGCTATCGTCTCTGACTTTACATCTACAAGGTGGACCAACAAGTTAGGAGTGTCTAATAGAGTGGACAGTGAGTGGACACAGTGTTTAAAAACTCCAGCAGCACTGCTGTGTCTGATCCACTCGTACCAGCACAACACACACTAGCACACCATCACCACAGGGCGAACAAAGTATTCAGAGAAACAGATGGACTACAGTCTGTAATTGTAGAACTACAAAGTGCATCTGTATAGTAAATGGAGCTGATAAAATGGACAGTTAGTGTAGAAACAAGGTGGTGTTCCTAATAAAATGCACGGTGAGTGGGCATGAGAACAAGAAAAAAAACAAACAAAGATAAACACATTTTCTTCATAGAAGAGAAAAGAAGCTACTAATGGCATTAATAAAATCCTCTCTGCGGTTAATAAGTTCTGGCGATATGAGTTACTGCCTATGTGTGGGCTGTGCTTTTACGAGGCTGCATTGGCTTCTCATTGGACTTAGCTGTTCCACCTTAAATGCTGCTGCAGAGACCACATTCCACCTGTGGATGGCACTGATGAGTCAGTTAATATTATTAAAATGTGTCATTATTGTAAACAGGACTGAGTTGATGTCTCTCACCACTTGCACAAAAATATTCGAAACTGATTAGATTTTGTTGTGATTCTGTCGTGATTTTGACAAATTGGAAAATATGTTTTTTTTTTATTCTGCCCTGTTTAAAAACCATTTAGTTGACGTACAGGTCATATTACCCTTAAATGTACCATGTTCCATTGTAGAATAAAGCCATTTGTCTTCATATGCCTGTGTACTGTAGTGCATAAAGGGTTAAAACACGTTGGACCACTAAAATCTCACCTTATCCTGAAGAATAAGGCTTATACTGTGGTCTGTACATAGGAACTTATCTCGCAATACTCTCCCCCTGCGCTTCCACTTAACTTCCTGTACCTTGCACTTTACTAAATACTCTGCCACCTACTGTACCATCTTCTACCTCCACACCTAGTGTGATTACTTGCACATCTACATAGCATTGTAATATCCATTACTATATATAGTATATAGTTGATTACACTCACTCTACATTCCCAGTGCAATATTATATGTCTCGGTGCAATATTATTATTTTTAAGTTATTGTGTAAGATTATATGTATATATTTTAGTTAAATTGGTTTTATCTATTCTTCTATCCTATCTATAGTTTTGTTTATCTATGTGTAAATACTGTTCTCTGCATAATTTGTGGAACTCGCACTCAAGTTTTTCACTCACCTGTGTCCCTGTACTCTTGTGATGTGACAATAAATCTGATTTGATTTGATTTGATTTATCTGAAAATTAGAACATCATAGTCCTGTCTGATGGTCCTAAGTCTGACTGAACGATAATTATTCACCCTAGCTGAGATGGTGCAAATCCTATAGCTCTTATCAACGTTTTGTTAAATATGATTCAATGTATCTTTAAAAAAAATAAAAATAACATGAATAACAAGTTCAGGCATATTATAGGTTACATAGTATACACAGGCATAGCACACAGTGTACATATGGCATTATACAGTGATTATAAATGATAATTTATACAGTGTCTATGACCAATGCATCATTTAAATGGTTTTAAAACAGAACTGTGTAGAGGTTATTACTCAATTCACTGTCAAAACCATTACATGATCTAACCAGTTATATTTTTTGTGCTGACTCATCAGTGCCATCTACTGGCAGAATACGGTCTCAGCAGGATCGAGCATTTATTTAATTTTCTAGTATGTTTTCTGTCTCAGAGCTTTGGGCATATGCTGTAACGTACTAAAACATAAACCTTTGGTTTGTCAATTAAGTATGTACGATCTAATGAAGCATTATGCCCAGTCTTTATAGGCTTTAAATGAAAATTAAATTTCGGTTTCAACTTGTTTGGGAGGTCTCTCAGTTCAGCTAGAATGTTGTAAAAACATTTTTAAATACATTTAATTATATTTTATGGATAACTCATTTAATTTGATTATATTAGTAAAAATATCTGTAGAGTCAGTTTCCGTTGTGCTGGTGAAATGAGCAGTAGGATGAAAATTAAGATGCTTGTTTAATTTTTCACAAACAAGAATAGAGTACTGTGCACTATGAAATCCATTTGACACTTTATAAAAGTATTCATAATGTATTATGTATACATTATGTACACATAATGTATATTATGCATTTGTATAGAATCTGTGAACATTTGTACATCACTGGAGCATCGATGGGGTGTCAGTGGTCAACTTTAATCTTGCCAAGGATCAACATGGCACACTGAAGAAAAACCTTGATAAACCCTGTATGCTATGATACCTTCATAGCATGCAGGGTCAGAAAAGCATGAGTAAGTCAGTTTGAAAAGCTTTTTCACTGGGCTATCACTTCAACTTTAACTTTCTTTTTTTTGCTTTGAATTGAATCTCTTTTCACCTGATTTTCTCATCCTGACTGCTTTTTTTGTGAGCAGGCCAAACAGGGACTCTGTAACACTTCTAAACCAGGAATGCTGGTGAATAAAGTGAAGTAGGACGTCTGGTGGTCTGTGTCACAGGTTAGCTGCCACTAGAACATCATTTTGTGCCTTTTGGTACCAGCAGAATGCTTTTTTTGCTGCCAAAAGGGCTGTGTACTCATAGTCTAGCAATAGAGTATTTATCTACAGTAAGTATGAATTCTGTCCTAAGCAACAGGGGCGTGTGATATGGCCAAAATGAATCACAATACCTTAAGACATTTTCACAATACACAACATGCAATACAATGTTTAATTTATCTGAGATTTCATAAGTAGTGCCAAATTTTTTAAGTACTTTAACAAAACTATAAATACAATGATTTTATTATTGATTTCACACACTACAGTGCACTAAACCCAGTTAAGCCTCTGGAGTCTACGAACTCGCCCATGCATCAAATTCAATGTTTCTGTGAGCACAAAAATAT
The DNA here is from genome assembly GCF_904425465.1 of Colossoma macropomum. Classification (NCBI taxonomy): domain Eukaryota; kingdom Metazoa; phylum Chordata; class Actinopteri; order Characiformes; family Serrasalmidae; genus Colossoma; species Colossoma macropomum. The sequence goes on along the minus strand of NW_023494785.1, from coordinate 9,964,069 downwards.
GATTCAAATATGTTTCAAACATTTCCTGAACCTTCAGATTCGCCCTTTTGATTCCATCTTACAGCAAGTTTGTACACGTCTCACATTTGGAGTTATGAGGCAATGAAGAGGCATTGGGATAAATATCATCCACCTCTCACTGCATGTACCTGGTGGATTTATGTGTCCGTCTACATTTTGTGTGAAACTGGCCAAGAGACACTCAGGAAATAACTCAGGACTGACCTGTCACGTCAGAAACCCTTCATTATTCATTTAGTCCACATCAGATTTAGCAATGAAGGTAATGGAGCATTTTGATAGGAAACACACGGGTATCATGTTATACACTAGTGACTTTAAAGGCGAATTTAGACAGATATGCAAAATTCAAAAAATGCCTTTATTAGAACCCAGAGGGTTAAACAGGACTGATTATGCTGTCTTTGTAATGAAACATATGGTTGGCTTGTACTTTTAAGTACTGAAGATATCAGCAATAAGCTCAGAAAATGCTAAATATTGTCACACTGCCCATTTCACAATCTTAAATGCAAAAATGTAACACACAGTAGCCTAACACAGTGACGAACAACAGGCTATAAAGTGGACGTCTTCAGGCCTGCTTGTGTGGAAAAGCCAACCATAGTCTAACACACCTACTACTGGTATTCAGATGTTTATGGAGGTTTTGATGAGCTGGATCATGTGCTTTAGAGTGCAGTTAACCTCTGCAGGCTGAGATACCCCTGCATATTATGTAAATGAAGAATCATCAATGACATGGTATTGTTTTTATTTACCTCTTTGCTCTTCTCAGGAAGAGGAGAGGCAGCAGTTTATTGACCTGATTGTCATCACAGATGATGGCATCACTACCATCCGACTCAACAGACCACAGAAGAAAAACTCCATCACTGTGAAGGTACGATAAGGAGTCCAGGTGTGACTCTGGGTACATTAACTTGAGTTCAAACTACTGTACAGTTCTGACCACAGCACCCCAATGCCAGTGTCACACTATAACACGTATTATTACTGTCAAATTCAGCATTTGTTTCTCACCACAAGTGATACAGTTCAGAGTGTTGGGAGATTTAATTTTAGTGACATAAAATGGGAAATACACCATTTTTTCAAAATGTCTGAATAATTCAGTCATTCAGAGTGGTTTGATGTGAAATGGTTCATTGTACAGAAACTTACAGACTCAGATCTCCAGTGATTGTGATAGGAACCAGGGGTTGCCATGTCTGCACCAAAAACACCATTTTATTTACTATCCAAAACCACCAGCAAACCTATACGGGTCTTCTGAGTTTTACATGTAATGTTGATCATGATAAAATAATGATAAATCTGAAAAATAAGTTTTATTTGAGGACTATTTGGCCTAAGGGTGCTCTGCATATACCCCTCCGCCCTGAATGGATTAAAATAAAAGGATTAAAATACATTTTATGCACACTTTATCACGAAAGTATCATACAACAATGTCTCAGACATCAGGCAGCATTTATCTAACCGTTTCATGTGATAACTTTCTGTGAGGGGGACTTCAGAGGCATCAAACTCACAAGGTTCTCTGCAGCGGAACCTTTCATACCAAACCACTCTGAATGACTTTGTTTACATCTCACCCATTTAATTATGAATTTTTGAAAACTCAGTGGAGGTCCCCTTCCAGTAAAGTTTATTAAGTAGGCATAGAGTGATTTAAACAACTATTACAGTTGCGCAACAGCGGGTTTCTGGGGGTTAATTCGCTTCTGTTGACTTTACAACAGAAAAAAATAAAAGAAAACCTCTTATAATTTCTCCCAGCGTGTCAACACAAGAGGCAAATTGCACAAATATGAGGAAAAAAAATCTGCATTTTGATTGGCGGATGAAAAAAAGTAGGCGGGCTTAATTTGACTGACAGCCAAAGCGGCGTTCTGATTGGAGGATGAAGGCTGTGCGTGTATTCATTCAGCGGTTTGGCAGGAAGGTGAGCGGAGCGCTCGGCTGATCTTTGTACGGTGTACTTATGGCTTCAGGCGCTATAAAGCTTCTTTCACCGTGGCGAGTTCTCAGGTTTGCCAGGTAAGTGTACGCGTTTATAAGGGAAAATCTCGGGTCCGACTGACCTGCGCTGCAGTTTTAGGGGGAGTCGGGGCGAACAGTGAACCTTAGCAGGGCTGAATTGTTAGCTTGCTGCTGCTTCGCTACTGAACTGTTGAACTTATTAACGGCAGAGTCGGCTAACGGCTAAATACAACGGACTCTGACTGGAGAACTTCATGGGGATAAAACGAAGATTTCACAAAAATAGGCAGTGCATTTATAAGTATTCCCCCATCAGAGGGGTTGATAAACGCTGAGCTAACGAATGAGGCTGGAGCCGGCTTCCTATTCGCCAGCGTCTTGTTCGAATTTTCCCGTTCCACCTTAAATTGTGCAGCAGTTACAGTCTGGCGCCTCATTTAAGGTGGAACGGGAACAATCGAATAAGAAGCTGACTTCAGTTTCGTAGCTGACGTTAACTGAAAAGCAAAAACGGACAGTTAGTCTGGTCAGCTAACGTCCAACATTGTAGTCCTGCCATAATAATTATTCAGTAACTTTATCTATTAACATTAACGTTAACAGTTCCCGTGATTGAGGGAGAGAAAAGAAGCTAAACCTAACCGCGTAATGGCCATTAAATGACTCACACCTTTAGTATGCCTCCTCTTCTTCAGCCTGACATTCATCTAGGTTAGTTGGTTAGCTTAGCTCACTGCTGTCAGATGTGGCTTTGAAAGCTAACAGCTAGCAGCCTTGACCTCTACCCCACTTTCAGTTACCTTCAGTCTTTTCTTTGTAGCTTTGTTATTCTGATAATCACACTTGTCAAATTGAATGCACAGCACTGTTCTAATAGCAACAGTATGTTATATTAAATATGTTGACATATATATATATATGTGTGTGTGTGTATATATGTGTATATATGCGTATATGTGTGTATATATATATATATATATATATATGTATATATATATGTATGTATGTATGTATGTATATGTATGTATGTATGTATGTATGTATATGTATGTGTGTATGTATGTATGTGTGTGTGTGTATATATGTATATATGTATCACCAAAAAAGGTTTTTTTTCTTTTGTTGCAAGCTTAACATTGTAATATTAGCAAAACCCTTTTTGGTGCTGTATTGAACCATTTTCAGAAAGGTTCTGTGTAGAACCATACACCCCAGCATTCGACATTCATATCTGAAGAACCATTTCACCATGCGAAGAACCATTTAAGCATGCAAATGGTTCCTTAAGTGTTCATGATTCTATGTAGAATCATTGCATTTACTAAAGAACTCTTGAAACGCCAATAGTTTGCATTGACCTACTGGATGTAGTTGATTTTCGGTGGTTGACCTACAGCAAACTAACATTTGGATGCGGACAGTATTTTTGTATGTCAGGCTTCTCATTATGTAAGACGTGTTTATGTCTGTTTTCAGATTTTCTTATTATAGAATCTGTAAATGTTTAAAGAGCTTGTCATTTTTAGGATCCCTAGCGTTCAGCTGCACACCACTGGAGCATCGATGGGGGCATCAGTGGAGGACTTTAATCGTGCCAAGGATCAACTGGGTACACTGAAGAAGGACCCAGGCAATGAGGTCAAACTCAAGATCTATGCCCTCTTTAAACAGGTGAGATGACTGTATCAAACAATAAATGTTTTTATTGCTGACACACACACACACACACACACACACACACACACACATATATATATATATATATATATATATATATATATATATATATATATATATATATATATATATATATATATATATATACACACACACACACATATGTATATATGATGTAAAGAATCTCTATTTGCTGGAGATACATTGTTAAAAGAATCTTGATTTATATATCACCTTTCATTTTGACTCTCAAAATCTCAAGGTGCTTTACAGACAAATTAGGCAAAATAATCTAAAAAATGTAGAGTAAAATAATAACACAGAAGATCAGTGGTATAGAATATTGATAAACAAATACTAATTAATTACTAATTAATGAACTAACTAATTATTAATTCTAAATAAAGTTAATAAAATTCAAACTCCAAGATAATATAAAACAAATATGACTTTTTAAAAAGAATAAAACTAAAATACATTGTATTGAACTGAACTGTGAGTAATTCTAGACATTACCAAAATGCTGTCGAGTTTAGATTATAATGTCAAATTTGAATGGTAGTTATGCATCTGTCCTGTTGTCATTTTTATCTAGTGGAGGAAGAACATAAATAATAGTAACAGCAACAAAAGAACATTTTGATAAAAAGCGAAACCGCCTTTACTTGTTTATGCCTTGTTCCCTTACCCGTTTGCTTGTTCTCTTGTACATGAGCAGGCCACACAGGGGCCCTGTAACACCCCTAAACCAGGAATGCTGGACTTTGTGAATAAAGCGAAGTGGGATGCCTGGAAGTCTTTGGGATCTGTGTCACAGGTGAGCTGATAAAACAATATACACATCGCCTTTATGAGAAGTTCATAGTTCCAAAAGAGGAACTTTTCAGTACAAATGAAAAATATTATTCATTTCTATACAGTTTTGGCCTGATTAATATTAAACTTATTTTCATGCTGTAGTGTCCAGATGTTCCTAGACATCTTGACTGGCTGCATTACCTGGCTGTTAGTAAAATTGGATGTATACTCTGTAGGCATTGCAGATTTGCAGAAACCCTGTTAAAATAATGTATGCATGTTACCATTATTAAAGGGTGTTATTAGACATGGCACATGGTAATGTCACTGTGTGCAGTGTGTTTGTGTTAGTTGAGTATTTTACAGAGACTTAACCAGAAATCTCAGTTTTATAAATGCATTTATACTTACTTGATTGGTCAGTGCTTATCCTCTCCTTGGTTCCATCAGGAGGACGCCCGGCAGCAGTATGTTGACCTCATCTCGTCCCTGCTGGCTGCTGAAGGCCCTGCTGTTGCTGCGCCACCCACAGGAGGTGCAAAGGCTTTTGAAACACTGATAGTCACCACAGAAGATGGCATCACTACCATTCGACTCAACCGACCACAGAAGAAAAATGCCATCACTGTGGAGGTGTAGTATGCAGTCCAGCTACATCTGTCCAGAGCTGCAATTCACTACTCCAAGTCAGCCATAAGCGTCAAATTCAGCACTGCAGTTTTTTCAAGGTTTCTCAATAAGAACAATTAATTGCATTTTCAAAAATTGCTGCTCTCACACCTTGTGGTAAACAAAAATGTTGTAAACCTGCTCTATTTTGCCATATTTATATATTTCCTCCAAATGTCGCTGGCTGTGTTATGAGGTCATTAAGGAGGTGGAAAATGAATATTGCCTCATGCAAGCAACATTGCTGCTCTCTGAATTGACTAGCAGCCTCACCAGAGGTGGTATTTGAGTTTTTAGCTGAGTTTTTGTTGGTGTTAAACACAGATTATGACCACCTGCCTAAAATGCTGTTGGTCCTGTGCGTGCCCTCCAAACCAAATACAACCCACCAAGTCATGGACCCTACAAGTCTTCTGATGGTGCGCTGTGGTATCTGGCACCAAGGCATTTGGAGCAAATAATTTAAGTCCTGTAAGTTGCAAGGTTTGGACTTGCTATGGATCGGACTTCTTGTTCCAGCACATTCTACTGATGCTCGATCTGATTGAGATCTGGAAAATTTGGAGGCCAGGACTACACATTGAACTCTTGTCCCTAAGACCATTCCTGAATAATATGTGTAGTGTGCTAAAAGAGGGCACTGCCATCAGGGAATACCACTGTCATGAAGAGGTGCACCTGGTCCACAGCGATGTTTAAGTAGGTGGCACGTGTCAACATGGTGGACACGTGTATGGCCGGACATTGCCAAGGTCATCACACTCCCTTTATCAGTCTTTTTCCCACAGTGCATTCTGGTGCCATCATTTGTACATAGGACAAAACGTATTGTGTTTGGAAAGATTCTGTTAACTACAGGGCAGCGATATTTGAAAATGCCATTCATTTTTCTCATAGAGAAAACCAGCTTAGACTTAGAGTTCCTGATAAGGCCGTCATGCACAACTTCAGAGGTCCGTTACTTAATGTTAAACTACTCATGTTGCATCATTGTATAATATTAAAATGTTTTATTTATTCTAGAACAATTGTGTTTTTACTAATTAAAGTGTAGTTTTTTTTTTTGTAACCAATTTCTAGATGTATAGTGAACTGATAGACGCTCTGGATCTTGCTGGAAAAGACAACTCTGTCATTACAGTCTTCACAGGTACGGAAAGATGGTGTAACATTAATGTGAACCATGTTAAATTATTCACTCATATATAATCATATATACATTTCAGTCACTTATTTTCATAATCTCTTCACAGGCAGTGGTGACTACTACTGCAGTGGCAATGACCTGAACAACTTCACTAAAATCCCAGAGGGTGGTGTTGACAAGATGGCCAAGGATGCTGGGGATTTACTCCTGTAAAGTTTTTGTAAAGTCTTTCTTACTTATTTCTAGTTTTGTGTAAATGCCACGGTGATCATATGTTATATTATATATTTGCAGGAGGTATGTGAAATCATACATTGACTTCCCGAAACCTCTGATCGCTGTTGTAAACGGGCCAGCTGTGGGCATCTCTGTCACTCTACTTGGACTTTTTGATGTTGTCTATGCCACAGAAAGGGTAAGCTGCCAAACTCATCACTACTCTCACACATCTACTGTGAAACCACTTCAACATCTAATTAGACTGTACTCTAATATGTAAAAATGTAAAATATTGTCATACCGTATGTACAGTATTTTGTGGTGGCTCCTCTATTTCTTAACCATTACTACGGCCAACTGAGCTATTCTTACTGTTCACGATTGAAGGCTAGTAGAAGGGCAGTTAACTTTATGTAAATAGGATTATTCTAACTGATTGTTGCTTGTTACCCAGTGTAAAAGGGGAAATACACCATTTTTTTTTCCATAGTTAAATGGTTAAGATGTAAGCAAAGTCATTCAGAGCAGTTTAATGTGAAGTACTCCATTTCTAGAGAAACTTAATGTATCAGAATTTTTCATAAGTGGTGATAGGAACCAGACGTCTGAAGAGTTTAATGCCTCTCAAAGCTCCCACACAGACATTTATATACGAAATGAATACGCTGTCTGATGCTTGACACGTTGTTTTTTGAGAATAGGTTTTGGCCTAAAATGTACATTTTAAAAAAGCAGTATACCTCATTATTATATCCAAAGAAAATCCTTTAAATTTTTTTTTTCACCACTAATTTTCCATCTCAGCTTTACATATAAAAAATCACAAGACGTGTAGGTGCACTTGATATTTTGGATGGCAAATAAAATGGCTATATTTATATTGCAAGTGTTATGACCCCTGGTGCCTCTTAACACTACTGTAAAGAAATATCAGTTGATAATTTTCTCTAAAATGCTCCATTTTGCATCAAACCATTCTTTATGACTTTGTTTGCATAATTCAGTTGTTGAGATGTACACATTTTTAAAATTGGTCGAATTTCCCCTTTAAACACATTAGCAGTTAAGTGCTTTACTGTGCTGTAGTTTGATTCTTTGCTTTGTGGTGTAACCTTAGGCAACATTTCACACCCCCTTCAGCCAGCTGGGACAGAGTCCTGAGGGCTGTTCCTCCTACACCTTCCCTAGAATTATGGGTCCTGCAAAGGTATATTCACACATACACACACTCTTGTGCACATGAAAAGGACAATATGACCAAAGTGTCTTATTTATGTTTATATTGTTCTAATGTTCTTAGCAATCATGACCTCATTCTGGCTGTCAACACTAACACACTGATAGTGTTATTATTCTATTCATTTAAGTAAACATAGCCTGTTTCTGAGGATTCATAGCTTATGCAACAGCACTCTCTGCATTGTGTTTTTGTTGTCAGGCCAGTGAAGTGCTGCTGTTCAATAAGAAGCTGACCGCCACAAAGGCGTATGAACTGGGACTAGTGACTGAAGTCTTTCCTGACAGCAGCTTTCAGTCAGAGGTCTGGACCAGACTTAAGGCCTATGCCAAACTGCCCCCAAATGTAAGTGCACATTAACTGTAAGTGGAAACAAAGAGATTGACTTGTGCTGTAAGTATCTTTGTATTATTTATGCATTCATAGATTCAGCCTGTAGTTAATCTATTTTGATGACAACACTTTATGAAATGCTTCTGTCAAAAAAAGTTGTTACAATCTTGCTGTGGTTTATTTATTATTATTTATTTTTCCGCATGTGTCTGTGTGTGTGTGTGTGTGTGTGTGTGTGTGTGTGTGTGTGTATACGCAGTCGTATCATTCAAACAACTTGAACAAAGCTAATACATTTTGTTCATTTCATGCTTTTTTTCAACTATAATTTAAACACTATAAGCTGTGTATGTTCTATCCAGTAGGGGGAGCCGTGTAGTCTCTGCTCCAACCCAACTCCATCTATGAGGACAACCACTGGCTCATGTTAAATGCTTTTCTTTCAATTGTCCCCTATCAAAGTCTGCATGTTTTAGGGTTTGTTCAGGTAAATTACCTGTACAGGAGGGCAAATTTGGGCATGTCCTTTACAATGATGAGTAAATAAGATACTACTGTGCAGGCTCTCGTTTTCTCAAATAACATGCTCGGATAATCGCTTGTTCCAACATCATACGACCCACCATGAATCAGATGTGGAGCAGTTCGTACATCATTCAGTGCAGTCGAATCTGAACTTTGTTTTTATTGTGATTTTGATAAGTAAGGGCTGTTGACTCTCACTCACTTTCTGCAAGCAGTGCCTGAGTTTTATTACATTACTAATTATGTTCCCTCTTTCTTTTCTGCTCCCTCAGTCTCTAGCTCTGTCCAAGCAGCTCATCCGAGGGGTAGACAAGGACAAACTCCATGCTGTGAATGTGACCGAAGTGGAGAGGCTGAAAGAGCGCTGGGTGTCCGATGAGTGCATGCAGGCTATCATGAGCTTCTTCCAGGCCAAGTCCAAACTGTGAAGAAGAAAATTTTAGAGGCAGGTCATGGGCTGATTTCCATCATCATGTGATGGTATTTCAGATAAATGCAAAAAATAAACATCATGTTTAAGGTGAGGTAAGATGCTCTTGATGTCTTTAGATCAAAGTGGTACCTAAATGCAATTAGTCTAATACTGAAATTAAACTTGTGGCTGCTTTAGATAGGAAAACGCACACATTTTTGTTTAATTTATCCTCTTGAAAAGCACAACTTTTTTTAGCACTTAAACACAACATTTTAGAGCGACATGTGTTGTATCTGGACTGTTGTGTTTGGAGATGTACTACAGTTTTTGCCTATGTGGATTTAAAAAGGTTCCATCAAGTGCCTACTAGCACAGTCCATATGGTCTTTGTTCAACTTTGCTTTCTTGCATTTGATCTGAAACTGCCTTTGAGTTTTAGAACAATGTGTGTGATTTATAACTTGAAAAGATTTTTCACCCAGTAATGAATGGTTATGAGTGGGAGGCAGCCGGCAATGATCCTGTATGAATAACGGTACTTGGCCTTTGCTTGCTTATTGTTATTTATTGGTGGTTTTGGCTGAAATGCTCTCTTAAGCTGGACAGTTCACTCATAAAAGCATTTTACAGTAAAGGATTTCAATCTCACCATTGTATTAGCTCGTTGTCATGGTTTGTTGTTCTCATATAAAATGATCAGTGCCTTACTAAATGTCTACCAGGACCACTCAAAAGGGGATAACTCAGTCAACTGTGGAACAGAAACATTCGTAAATTACACAAAATATACCCATAATATACACATAATATAAAAAGTTAATGTGGTCTTCCTGTAAATAGCACTTTTGCTATGTTGCAACGTACTACGAGAATTACATACAACACATGTAAGACCTAATGATTGATGTTTTGTTTTTATTTGATATTAATGCCATTTATTGTGACAGTAATAACATTTTATATTAATTATTTTGGCCAGTGCAAAATGCTGATAATGCTATTTTCAGTTCACCATTTACCATAAGGTAGAATTTTGCTTGTGTTCTACTGTCATGAATTATTGTAAGTAATAAAATAAGAAGTCCTGTCATTTTGATGTGGGTGATGCAGCATTATTGTTTGTAATAAGAATAAAAATCATCAAACCTATGTCCACTGCAGCATGAACTAAAAATAAATAGCATTACAATGAAAAATGTTTGTGTCTTCAGTGCTTGTAGGATGGACTAGAAGTGGATTCCTTGAATTTTAAATACACAGGAGCTGGTGATGCCTTTGAATAAAGCAGTAAGTTATCTGAACATAGTCTGCTATTTCTATTCAGCACAGCAAAATTAAATTGAAAGGAAATGAGCCCAATTTGTAATTATTTTGAGTTTCTGACATAGTAAAACTAAATAAAACTCTCTAACTTGTAACAATAATCTCTAATTCTTCCTTTTTAGGAAATAAACCTAAACAAAAACTAATGAAGATTTAAAAACTGTAATAAGCTTGCACTAAAGCTGGCACTCCTTAGGCATTTTTCCACAGGCAGTGCAGTCCGGTACAGTATTTAATTAAACCGAGCCCAGAACTGTTGGATACTGCCAGTATGTCTTGGGCTGGTGTTGGAGGCCTGTTTTAAAATGGGAATGTAGTAAAGGCAGTGTTTCTGAGGCAGAGGTGGGTAATTCAGGTTCAGAAAATAAAAATCCTCCCAAAGATTGTGTTCCTACTGCCTATACACACCTCTGCTGCTGGTTTGAGCAAACTATAGAGGCCAGGGAGTTGGACCAAATCCCGGGGAGGGTGGTTTGCTTTGTAGGCCTGAATTGTCCAGCTCTGATTGTAGCTATGCCTATGGGGTATCTCTGAGTTCTTCAACCAGAGGCACAAGGTGTGGAATAATTTGTTCAGCCAGTTTTGTTGAAATGTGACCAGCAGGTGGCAGACTACACCAGGCAGAGAGAGACTCCTCTAGAGGCAAATGTAGGATCTGTTCCTGTTAGTAATGACAGAAAAATAAGAGCGAAATCTGATCTTAGATTAGTACTCCTTCTCTGAGAAGCTTTATGAATATAGGTTCAGGAGTTGTACTCCAATATCACCACATAGGAGTCTAATAGTCTCTTTTTTGATTTTGTTTTTTAAACTGTGTCATAATGATCTTATCATATAATACGTCGTTAGAGAGAGAGGGGGAAAACATTGATTGAACAAGCCTTGTCTGTCTCCTAGAGGAACCTAAAGCTTTGCTGTAACACCTGTATTTTCCATACTGGAGGTGAGCCTAGCCTGCACAAAGTACTCTCGCTTTGCATGTCTCTCATAGTTTGCCTAACCTCCATCTGACCGATAACACAAGACCATTCCTGGTTTTGTTAAGGAAAAAGAGATACCCCCTTATGTGTGAAAGGTTCGGAGAGACCCTTATCTGTCCGTGGACCGCAGCTGGAGGTTGTGGATATGGATTTGTGGTAGGGATCACTGACTAACATTACCATGAACACATCACTGGAGATTACAAATGGTGTGGAAATGCCACTGGAGCCTTCCTTCCACTGTTTACCAAGATTTGGAACAATTGATAACCCAGCAAACAAATGACTTCATTTTTTACAGTCTGAAGGTGATGTCAGCTTATCAAATATACAAATAAAGTAAAACTGAAACAAAATGTAGTTGATGAAACAACCCAATGGCTGTTATGGGGTTTAGCTCATTTGGATATATTCAAACTGGTGCATGAATGTGCAAATGCGACATCACAGGTGAGGATGAATGACAACAGACTGCTCCCGATCAGCAAGTATGCTGATGCCATGGAAAAAAGGACAGCAACGCTGATGCAATAGGGCATCCAGGTTCCAAAACATTCCCGATAAAGTAAATCACTGTTTTTTATCTTGGAGAAGAGCTGTCAGTGTGTGACCTGTCTGTGTCTGTTGTGCCTAGAATCTCCAGCATCTAAATGTTGGCAATTTAAGAAGTCCAAGGAAAGACTCTTATAGAGTAACCATACTTCAGCAGGGGAGCTCCTGCACTTGTTCTCCTGAAACCACCCCCTCTTTTCTTCTCTCTGATAGATTTGCATGCTGAGTTGAAACTGAAATTCAAGGCCACTGTTTCCAAGGACAAGTTAAAGGGTACAAGGACTGACAAAACTAAGTATACTGGAGACACTGGCACTCACATTTGCAAGTCTAGAGTTATCATTGTTATTTTGCTATACATTTAACTTGCATTATAGTTATTTAAATGTAATTACATAATTGTGCATTAGTTATTTAATTAATTAAATTGATATTGTACAGTTTTATATCTGCACTTTGTGTTTTTTTCTTTCAAAACTTGACAACAACGTGCCAAAACTTTTGTTTCTGAAAACAAGACTGTAAACATAACAGTAACATTTCATCAAACTCCAAGTATAGAAAAATATCTCCTCTTCCACTTCTGAACAAAAATGTGGTGTTGATAGAAAGTTTATCCACACCTCCAACAGAATATCTTCAGCCAGGAGTGAAAAATAATACTAAATGACAACATGCTTTTTCTGTTAAACTGATTAAAACTGCTGCTTATACATCGCTGAAGAGATCGTAAAGTATGATAAGTGACTATATGATCTATATTAAAAGTCTGAAGTGACACTTTAAAAAACAAATGTATCAATAGCTGCTACATTTATTGTGAACATGCCCACTCACATCCTTCGGTGGTGCTGCAATAGTCTCTAGAGCAGAGGTGTCAAATCTTATCCACAAAGGCCTGCAGGTTTTCACTCTGGAGAAGCTGAAGCACCCCTGATTCTACTTGTTCAATCAGTTGGTCTTAGTCTTCAAACATTTCATCAGGTGGCCTCCTGCTTTGTTGGGTTGAAAACCTGCAGCCACACCAACCCTCTGCGGATAAGATTGGACACCCCTGGTCTAGAGCAAGATTATCCAGTTTAAAGACTAAGAAAACTACAACCCCACTTCCAAAAGAAGTTGGACGCTGTGCAAAATGTAAATAAAAAAATACAAAAATTCAATGATGTGCAAATCATTTAAACCCTATATTTAATTGAAAATAGTACAAAGACATCAAATCGAATGTTGAAACTGAGAAATTTTATTGTTTTTTTTTAGAAAAATATTTGCCCATTTTCAATTTGATGCCAACAACCCATACCAAAAAAGTTGGGGCAGGGCAACAAAAGACTGGTAAAGTTGTGTAATGCTTAAAAAAAAACACCAGGTGGTTAATTGGCAACAGGTCAGTAACATGATTGGGTATAAAATGAGCATCCCAGAGAGGCTGAGTCTTTCAGAAGTATTTTTTTTTTTGCAAGTTTCTTTGTCAAATACTTTGTTTCAAATCTCTCTAGTAGTCCTCTGGTTTGAAGTGCTGCACGTTCTAAAATATACTGACTTTTTCCATGGCATCTTTTATTCAGAGAGTTTATTCTTGCTTGATCTCCAGTGTCCTATGTATGGGGCGGAGTACTGTCCAGTGCACTAAACACTTGCTCTGGCGCTAGACTTTGTCTGTATTTTCCACATACGTGTACTCTGCATTTCGTGGGCATTCTTCAACTCAGTATCTTTAATAAAGGAAAAAACAATCTTGTTCGACCACAGAGATAAGAGTTACACTTATGCTTGCTCTGTTGTATTTATTTGCCTAGGGCTCAGTGGCAAGGATAGCTGTAATAAGTGGTTGACACCACAGGGATTTCCAATGGTGCTGTGATGTGTTTATGTAATGCATGCTGGGTATTGTAGTGAGAGAACACTGATGAATGAAGGTGTGAAAATAATGTAATTATATCTTGAATTGAGTGCTACACTACAGAATACTACATAACATGACAAACAACAATAAATGATAGTTTTATGACAGAATAATGTTTCATTCATGAGTCTTCAGGGCTTGATTTGGCAGATAAGAACAATACTGTAAGGATAAGGAAGATACTGTCACAATGTGTAAGGACAATCGCTGAAACATGTTAAATGCATGTCCCATGTTTTCCTGAACACGGTGAAGTGAATTAGAAGTATTCAGCACAGTATTAGCTGGTCTCTTTTCTAATTGAGTCTCAATTAGGAGACAACAAAGGTTATGAAATTCAACAAAACGTTACTGATACAGGGAGGTGATACGCAAAATGGATACAGAGCCAGTAAACTGTCCATGAAATACCCAGACCTGCAGATTATTTGCAGTCATTTTTCAGTGTCCACCCATTTGAAAGAGAAACTTTCCCCCCAGAATGTGTCTGCTGATAGATTCTCAGTGAGGTCCCCTATTTTCCCAGCTGAAAGCATGCTGGGCGTCCGGCCCTCTGCTCGTAAAGTACAGAGTGCGGCATGTGAGTGCTGGGCTCAGGAGCTCCGTGTGGGAGCAGAACCCACACCTGCACTTCCTCTGAGTGTTTGACACATGGCAGTTAAAAGCCTGACACATCGCTGATGAATGAGTCTTCCCTGTGGACAGCCTGCTTTGTCTGGAGTTACCGGCAACGATTCATTTACACTGCCCCTTTGTCCATTAACAACTAAGGCTAGAACCTGATTAAGATACAGCCTGATTATTTTGTAAAGACTTCAGTGTGAAGATCTGCTTTCAAAAGGGAAATACTACTTTAAAGCTCTCGATTTCAGCTCATGCACTTGTTTTACTGTGACTGTCCAGTGCACTGAAAAAGCTTTAAGTCATCACTTCTTAGGTAAAAAAAAAAAAGTAAATATATAATTATAATACATATTTGAAGTTCCTGTTGATCGACTGTGAATCATATGCACTCCTGTTCAAAACTTTGGGATCACTTTTTACATTTATATTGTTATTTTATTCAATAATTGTATAGCGCTGTACACAGAAAGTGTACAAACTGTAATAGATTTAGTATTAAATAGGTTTTTTGGGGGTGGTGGGGTTGCAAGAACAAGCTAAATGATAAATAATTAACTTTTTGTCTATAATTATTTCTAGTCACACTGTCTCCCTTAAGATTTGCTTATTTTTTGGATATAACGCATTCTGTGAACTAATCACAACTTCAATGTGATGCCACCTTCTCAATTATTATGGAATCATCTACAGCTCTGTTCATCTTTCTGGACACATCTAAAATTCTGTCCTAAAACTAGAATTTTACACCTTTGTGTTTTCCTCCATCAGTGATCTCTCACTACAGTACCCAACTTGTTTTATGCAAATATTTCATGTAACCACTGGGAAACCCCCACCATAAAGCAATCCTGACTGCCAGTGTAGCCAGTAGTGTGGCTCACAGAAGCCAATAATCATATCGCATATTGTCTTCTTAAAAAATAACATTCGCTGTCTGGCTTATGCCCCAAAGTGCTTGTAGTTTTTAAAACTCCTCCTACCTTCAAGATACTTCATCATAATGTGGTTTTCTTTGTCTTTAAACAGTAAAATCTCACTCTAGAGACTATTGTGGCACCACTGTAGGTGGTAAGTAGGCATGTTTACAACAGATGTAGCGATGGTTACATTTTTCTTTTTGGCTGGAGTGGCCCTAAACTTTTTACAACTTCCCACAAATCATATGAAACCTATTAAGTTTTATAATACTAACATCATATTGTAATTCCTTTGTATGCATCTCTATTTTATATTACTGTAAACCGTGACTCTAAAGTTTTGAACAGATCTTTCTACAGCAATTCCTGTGAGGTAACCTCACAGTGTCCCGCAAATATTGTTAAAAAGAAGCCTAACATTGCAGAGCTTGTTAAATATGAGGCCTGGACTTTGAAGGTGATGATCATCTAGGCTCAAGCTGGGTTCCACCTGATGGTGTGGCCTCCTTTGGGAATACATCCTTTACCTGCTCAGTTCAGGGTTAGATGTTTTCACTTTGAGTAAATGTTCACTTCAAGAGGCAACTACAGGATACAAATGGGAATCTGAGGAGAGCTGGGGTGGCTTGACTGAGGGCCAGTTTTTCCGTTATCTGATAAAAGTTGGCCATCTGAATTGGATTAAATAGTAAATTGGAGTTAAGTATCCAGCGAAGTGGCCAGATTTCTGGACTAGACTATAATCCAATCATAGCGTCCGAAGTACTATAAAAGCAAAACCTATTCATTGGCTATGCAGGGCAACAGGAAGCATGGGTGAATGAGGACTTGAGGCATATTGGGCTGCACCACGTGAGTCAGAGCAGAAGGCTGTGTCAGTGTGACAGAGCAAATACCTCCATGGCTGCAGCTCTCCAGAAATGAATGATGTGGCCCAGGAGTCCTCTGTCTGACCCCAAGGCCGTCTGCTTCGGCTGGGACTCTTGAGTTAATGCTGGACAGAGCTGTGATGGCGCTCCCGGGGCAGAGTTGAGGACCAGGGGGAGGCGTGGGGAAGAGAAGAGAGGAATCAAAGATAATAAACAAGGCTGAGAGGAGCTCCCTGCTTCTCTCGGAGTGTAGGCCTGCGGAACACCCAGTACAGCGCAACCGGTGTAAAAAGTTTAGCATCTCAGACGCACACATTGGGAATTCACCCAGACATGGGCTGCTAATGTCAAGTAATTCCTCTCTTTGACATTTTCACTTAAAAAACACAAGAATCATTTCATTTCTCCACTTGTGAACTGACAAAGAACTCACTTCTCTTGTGAGTTAAGAGCTTCTATGTAATTCATCACTGCATAACGTAAGCAGCTTGATTGAACCCACTGGTGTGCAGGTTGAGGTTTTGGTTGTATGTCCAACATTGTAAAAGTCACACTGTTCATCATCTTCTCTCACTGTTGACCTGAAGAAAGTTAAGGTGTCAGAGGAGCCTTAAAAGCACACATCTGTGACTTGCTATAAAACCTAAGGAAGGGGCTGGAGAAGAAATTCAGCTAAGTATCTAGTACTGTAACAATGGAGACTTTCAGCTTCAATATTATACATTACCAAAGACAAAGTTTAAAAGTCCGAAAGTCTGTGGACGCCTGCTTGTCCAGACAAGGGTATTATTAGGGAGTTTGTTCCCCTTTTTTTTTGGCTGGAGTGGCCTTATCATTTTTACAACTTCCCACAAATCATATGAAACCTGTTAAGTTTTATAATACTAAAATCATATTGTAATTCCTTTGTATGCATCTCTATTTTATATTACTGTAAACCGTGACTCTAAAGTTTTGAACAGATCTTTCTACAGCAATTCCTGTGAGGTAACCTCACAGTGTTCCGCAAATATTGTTAAAAAGAAGCCTAACATTGCAGAGCTTGTTAAATATGAGGCCTGGACTTTGAAGGTGATGATCATCTAGGCTCAAGCTGGGTTCCACCTGATGGTGTGGCCTCCTTTGGGAATACATCCTTTACCTGCTCAGTTCAGGGTTAGATGTTTTCACTTTGAGTAAATGTTCACTTCAAGAGGCAACTACAGGATACAAATGGGAATCTGAGGAGAGCTGGGGTGGCTTGACTGAGGGCCAGTTTTTCCGTTATCTGATAAAAGTTGGCCATCTGAATTGGATTAAATAGTAAGTTGGAGTTAAGTATCCAGCGAAGTGGCCAGATTTCTGGACTAGACTATAATCCAATCATAGTGTCCGAAGTACTATAAAAGCAAAACCTATTCATTGGCTATGCAGGGCAACAGGAAGCATGGGTGAATGAGGACTTGAGGCATATTGGGCTGCACCACTGAGTCAGAGCAGAAGGCTGTGTCAGTGTGACAGGGCAAATACCTCCATGGCTGCAGCTCTCCAGAAATGAATGATGTGGCCCAGGAGTCCTCTGTCTGACCCCAAGGCCGTCTGCTTCGGCTGGGACTCTTGAGTTAATGCTGGGCATGCATTAACGTTTAAAGTGATGAAAATATTGGCAAAATTAGCCTTAATTCATCGATATAAACATTAGGGATTTGATGGTGTTCCATCATGCCAGAGAACACAGATCCTCTCCTCCACAGCCCAGTGCTGAGGGGCTTAATGCCCTTTTAGCTGACGCTTGCCATTGGGCATGGTGACGTTAGGCTCATGAATGGCTGCTCCAGAATATCTCATTCTATTCGCTAGGCTAGGCTAGGCTTTTCTAAGGAGATTATACTATTATACACTCAGTGAGCACTTCATTAGGAACATTATGCTAATACTGGTAAGGGCATCTATTTGCTCTTAGAACAGCCTCAATTTTTCATGGCATGAATTCCACAAGATGTTAGAAATATTCCCTTGAGGTTCTGGTCCATGTTGACGTGATTGCATCATGCAGTAACTGAAGATTTTTCAGGGGCAGTATCATGCTGTGAATCTGCTGTTCTACCACATCCCAAAGGTGTTCTATTGGATTGAGATCTAGTGACTAGGAAGGACATTGAACTTTGTCATGTTCACGAAACCAGTTTGAGATGATGTTTGCTTTGTGCATTATCGTGCTAGCAGTAACCATCAGAAGACAGGCCAACTGGGGTCATGAAGGGATGCTCATGGTCAGTCGCAGTACTCAAATTGGTTGTGGCATTCAAGCGATGATTGATTGCTTTTAAATCAGCCCAAAGTGTGCCAAGAAAACATTCTCCATATTCTTTCATCGGTAAGTGTGTCCGTCCGCAGAACTGCCACTCACTGGATGTTCTTGCTTTATTGCTCCATTCTGAGAAAACTCAAAATGATGCAGTAGTCCAAGAGACACTTGGAGCTACTCGGATGTCTGTGTGTGTGTGTGTGTGCATGCTGAAGTTCAGTCACTCGGTCAGTGGGTGATCTGCAGCTTGCTTGGGAGGAAGAGTACTTTCCATGGATGAAACTGGAATGTTCCTTTGACCTCTTGACACTCCTCATGTGGGAAAAATCAGCAGTTATAGAAATATTCAATCCAGCCCATCTGGCACAAACAATCACGTCACAGTCAAAATCACGGAGATCACATTTTTTTTTCCTATTCTGATGGTTGATGTGAACATTACCTGAAGCTTCTGCTCTTATCTGCATGATTTTATGCACAGCACTGCACCATACGATTGAGTATGTGTACAGGTGTTCCTAATAAAGTGCTCAGTGAGTGTATATTACACACACAACTGAACACCTGTGTCAGCAAAGGTCGCACCTTACAGTAGCTGAATTCACTCATTAGAGGGATTGTCTTGATGTTTTGATATAATGGCCCAATCCCATTTCACCCTTGCCCCTACCACTTAGCTCTTATCCTTTCGTTTTACGCATTCACGCTAGGGGTAGGGTGTCTTGATTATTGTTGAGATGGATGAGTAGGGCTACATGGCCCTCCAAATGGAAGTCTTTTTAGAGGCACAGTCTGAACAGAGTGTTATGAGAAAAAAAGAATAACCAGGCAAGACGGCTGCACAAGCGACCAAAGAAACCTACAAATGTAACTATTTAAAAATATTTATAAAAAATTACGATAACCAATGTATTGTCTTAGTTTAATGTTGTTTTAATGTATTATGGTTCTTTTCTTCATAACAAGCATAAAAAAATCTCTAGTATTGCGCTGATGTCTCAGTAGCTAGCTAGCTAAATTTCCTGTTCCACCTTAAATCATTTAAGGTGGAACTGGGAAATTCAAAGAAGAAGCTGGCAAATAGCTGACTTCAGCTTCATATCACTGAAGAATTAGGGGAGGGTGATAATAAATAATTATCCTACCAACCCTCTTTGAAGGCATATGATTTCCTAAGTGTAACTAAAGCCCAGCAGTGAGGAGCTGAACTTTACCCTCCTCTGCTGTCACTGCAGGCTGGCAGGGTCGCCTACAGAGCACCACTAGAGGCCTGTTAATGAAGTAATGTTCTTTATTTGAGGGTCCCATTTCATAGGGGAAGATTTTAACCACTACCCCTTGTATCTCAGTTCCAAGGGGCAAGGTGACACTCGAAAACAAGGGGTAGGGGTAAAAATAAGAAATGGGATTGGGCCATAGTCAAGGTCTCTGTTAATAAACGTTTGCTCCTGACTCTATAGAATCTCTGGGTGGTCATGGAACGGTTGTGGCAGTTCCTGATTGAGGCATTAAAGCATTTTAAGTAATTGATGCAAGTTAAAACCTGACATATAGTAATGATTTGGCAGAACAAGCAGGTGTAGGGAGTCTGCTAAGCATCTATAAATTGAGCTAAAAGTGGACCCCATATTTAGCTCCGTGGTGGTTAAAAACCAGACACCTGTGCGCCCTCAGCTAGAGGGAAACATTTTATGAATTCCGAACTACGAGAAGTCACAGGACTTTTCTTCTTCCTTTTCCATTTTTATGGGTCTAGTATCCTGTGCTCACAGCCTGCACCAGGCAGTGCACGCCACATTAAAAAGATTTGCGATGAGAGACACTTGGAGCTACTCAGACGTCTATGTGTGTGTGCACGCTGAAGTTCAGTCACTCGGTCAGTGGGTAATCTGCAGCCTGCTTGGGAGGAAGAGTTCTTTCCATGGATGAAACCGGAATGTTCCTTTGACCTCTTGACACTCCTCATGTGGGAGATTTAGAAAGGTCTGAGTCCAGTCTCCTTCTGCCAACACCACTCACGTGCCGATCCTTTCAAATCCTACACCGGAAAACACACAAACACACCCCACTGCACGCTGACCGGAACAGATGGGCGATGTTCTAAGGTAATCCCTTAAAATGGGCCCACAAATAAACTTGCACCAGTGAACCTACACAACCCATGATGCAGTTCAAATATAAAGGAATTACTGTACATCGTGACCCAGTTATGGATGATCTAGCTGTCTGCCAAGCTATGATTACAAGGCTTTTATTCAGATCTGTACAGCCACAACAAAGCTGTGATGGCCAACAAGCGGTTTTCTTTTTTTGAAATCTGTAGCAGTGTTTGTTAAACAAGTTGTCTTAGGATCCTGAACCGACACAGAAATATTTGATGACTTCCAAATGGCAGTGGGGAAACGTGACTTTGAGAGTTAGGCCTCCACTTTAGGCTATAAATGTCAAAATTCTGTCAAAAATAAGGAAAAAATACCTTTACGATAATTCTAATTTCTAATTCTAATTTGATCCCACCAAAAGAAGATCAAGATGTAACTGTTTTATTCCATTTTTACTTCCCAATTATGTTAGTGGTTAATCTAATATGCTAGGCCTTCTATCCAGCTCCTGAAGTCCTAAACAATGGGAGAATCCACTATCTACAACGTCCTGTGATATCTCATGTGACATCATCAACCTAAGATTATCAGCATATAATGCTCACAGATGATTCTGTAAAATAAAAATGAATTAAAAATTACAGACATGTAGAAATCATGAAGCCTTCTGTAAAGGCCAAGAATTCCCTGAGCTTTCCCCTCTGCCAACTGGTAAAAATCACTGTTATTACTGTTTACAGAAGCATGAATGCTTCTCTTTAACATTACACATGATTTTCACACTCATTCAGTTTGAGCTTTGAGTTTGAGCTTTACCACATGCTCAAAATCAGACAATGAATACACGATAGCGTTCTTTTCATCATATCTCGTTATTCTGTTTCAGTTTTGCCAGTCTTTCTGACCTGATTATTTGTGTTCCCTCTCTCGGGTTAACATAATGCAGGCAACAGGCATGTGAGTTCCAGTAAACATCCTTCTCCAGCCTTTGGCCTTCACTTCAGTACATTTCATTCCTGTACAATTTACCCTACTTCTGTAAACTGCCATGACCTGTTACAAAGCTCAGTCTGCTTACCAGCAGAACAGGGAGAGAGAGAAAGTGATGCATTCCATCCCAGTGACTCTGCTACTCTATATAACTGTGCCTTTAAGTCTTTTGTAGGTTTGAAATGTATTAAAAACGTGTTGGGGGCCCATATAATGGAAAACTGGATGTTTTTTAATAAAGAGTTTGAAGTTTGTAGTATGTTAGTTTCAAAATATAGCATTCCCTCCCCAGTTCCTCCAGTCTGTAAATGAAAACTAAGCAGTAATAACAGCCTGTATTGAATTAACTGTTTTTATGATGTGAAAATCAATTCACTTATATTTACCTATACAGCTTACAGCTTAGTTCAGCTGTGCCCATTTAATTTAAAGTTATAAGCAGCATTTCAGCACAAGCTACTTTTTCAATGAGGCACAATACAGGGCAGCCAATCAGAACAGAGATCATTTACATTCATGAGTTTCAAAGACACAACAAGGAACTACAACAGACTGGTTAAAGGATAAAGAGAAGTTGGAAAATGGTCATGTGAAAGTGAATTGTGGCTGTTTTTTAGAACATAAAGCCACACAAATGTTTTAAATGGACCTCCAAGAAAAAAAAAATACAACCCCATTTCCAAAAAAGTTGGAATGCTGTGTGGAATGTAAATAAAAATAGGATGTAATGATATGAAAATCATGTAAACCATATTTTTAAAGGAAAATACTACAAAGACAACAAATCAAATGTTGAAATTGAGAAATTTTGTTGTTTTTTTGAAAAAGAGAGAGTAAGAATAAAATATCTCTATTTGCATATTTACATGGCATATGAGACAGATGTGTTGTATTTACATGAGAGCAGGCAGTGGTATGAGGCAGTCTAAAAGCACAATGAGTATAGACATGACTAGGAGTTGCAGCAATATTACAGTGTGAAGTGCACAGTGAGAGTCATTACAGTAGCAGTAATGATATATTGCGCAGTGAGTATTAACAGGAGAGGTGATTCAGCACAGTTCAGACAGCAGGAGATCAGTGAGGAGACACTTTGTAGAGCCTTATAGCAGCCTTTAACACAGTGCAGCTGTAACAGTCGCCACTGAATGTGCTTCTCTGTGTTTCCAGTGTAGCATGCAGGGGGTGTTAGGTGTTATCCAAGATGGCTAACAGCTTGTTGAGCGTCCTTTGTTCTGCCACAACCTCCAAAGAATCCAGCTTGACTCCTACAACAGAGCCAACCTTCCTAATAAGTTTGTTTAATTTGTTCAGAGCGCTTTTGTTAATGCTGCTGCTCCAGCATACAGCAGCATAGAACAAAGCACTCGCTACAACAGACAGGTAGAACAACAACAGTTACTTGCAATATGGGATTGATATTGATGTATTGATGATGATGTATGTGAAAAGCCCACTCCCAACAACGTGTATCAGGTCTGGAAATTGGTTTACAATATGTTTTGGAACAAAACCTTTCATATGTTGACTAGATTTAAGATGTCACCATCCTTTTTTGCAGTGCTGAGGTACTTCTTGAAGAAATGTTGACCTTTTGGAAGTGTAGCTACCATAATATCTAACGGCTTTTTACAGGAGGCCAAGCTACAGGAGAGCCAGGCCGTGTGAATCAGCCCTTGTTAGAGGCTTCCATGTTGAGGAAGCTGTCTGAAGCTGCTAACTGGGTGGCTGCTTAAAGACTGGTCTCAGCTGGAAGCTGAAGCGTGTGTGTACTGATTCATTTACAGCGCTGCAGGTGTAAGAAGCACAAGAGCGCAAACGTAGCGCTTTCTGACAAATCCTACTACCGGAATCATTAAAGTGGCAACCCCCCCCCACATCTGCGTTACACACATAAGCACACACATCTGCTGGCATCTTTCATGTTGCCGCCTCTGTTGTTCTAGCTTTGTGTGTTTACAAAGCGAGCAAGATTTGGTAGTGCAGAGAAGAGGGGGAGCCACAGAAAAGCTCTCAGCTGTGAGGTTACACATCACTTTTCCTTGTTTGATCTGCACCCCCATCAAAGGCTTCAGAGTGTCTGTGCGATGTTGTGGTTTGGTACAGACACATTAAAATGCTGGGGTGATGTTAGGTGGGCGACTTCAAACATGTTAGCTGAGGATGGCGTCATGCAGAAATGCTGTTTCTGTGGTCAAACACGATGATGTCGTGTACGGTTCAGAGAGGATGCAATTTAGCTTGGCACCAGGCCACGGCTAGCTGAATTCCAAAGCAGTTTAACAATGAAAGAGCTTTAAAAAGGCAAGGTATTGCCTGAAATGTGTGTGACTATGTCTATGTATCAGTGTCATAACTAGGACCGTATGGCCGCCGGTGCAAAAAAAGGTCCTATTTT
Source organism: Colossoma macropomum (assembly GCF_904425465.1). Taxonomy (NCBI): domain Eukaryota; kingdom Metazoa; phylum Chordata; class Actinopteri; order Characiformes; family Serrasalmidae; genus Colossoma; species Colossoma macropomum. The sequence goes on along the minus strand of NW_023494785.1, from coordinate 9,940,094 downwards.
GTAAAAATGACTTATACTCAATTTTTATTCGATTAAATTTGATTGTTCACTCACTATTGTCATGTCTTAAGTTGAAGCGCTCAAGGCATGCCATTCCACCTGCTAGCATTTAGTGATAACCTAAGACTAAGACTTCCTTAGGCTACCTGTATAAAATTTTACAGTTTAGAAGGTTGTGATATGGTTAGCATGGATGAGATGCTTTATGAATAAGAGGGAGATAAACTGATGTCAATGCTGTCCGTGTAGTGTTGGTGGAAACTCACTGGTGAGGTGTGTTGTCAAAAAAACGGATCTTTCTGTGAGTTATAAATGTACAATTGTGTCAATATCTCTTTTTAAGGGCCCAATAAAGATTTTAGGGGCCCCCATCTGCCATGGGCCCCAGTGTAATCCACCCCCCCCTTCCCAAAATAGTTACGCTACTGCTTTTGGACAGGTAGTCATTTGGACACTGCAGAACCGTCAAGAATCCAGAGGTATTGTGACCATAGCCTCTGATGTACCAGTGACCTGAGTGACACAGAAATAACCTGTTCATTAAAATTGTGTCTTAAATTAGTTCTTTAGAAAGGTGCTAAGATAAAGTCTACGTCAGATTCATGACGTGTTCTTAAAGCACAGAATTGCTTGCACCTTTGTGCTCTTGAGTGTGTGTAGATTCTTTTCTTATCAGAATAAGAGTGTCAGAATCTTCATAAAAACTAAGTAAGTGGGTTTAAAAAGAATTTTTTTCTTAAGAACGGTTGGTGAATGTGGCCCACTGTTCTTGGAACAAACAAAAGTCCTCATGCTCTTATCTGGAGTTGGATATTGCTGCCTCTTGCCACAGCTGTTTCTATTGGGTAGATCTGGTCACCAGACCCTTCTGCCAGTCCATCAGATTTTACATAGAATCGCTGCAAGAACAAAATCTTGTACCTCTGTTGTGTTTTATTTTTCTTTTTTGTTTGCATAATTTGAAAGTGCCATCTGTCCTTTACATTGTGTCAACATTTCATGATGAAAAGACCAATCTAACTGGTCAAATGTGTTACATGTACCTACATTAAAAGTTAGGAACGCTTTTTGTTCTCCTGTAAAGTTACCATTTTGGACATACGAGGTTTTGGCTTGTTATGATGTCATTCAAATAAAACTGTATGAGCTAACTACACAAAGACTTGGTCTTCCTTGTTTGAGTTTGAATTTGATAGTATATTCTAGAGAAAATTTAAATAATTTGATAAGAAGCCTTGAGAATTTTAAGTGACATAGTAGCAAGCCACACCAAAAGCCTTCTTTTGGAGGGAACTGAGGGTTTGTCTGAGCTAACAAAGATACCCCATGGACATACAGGACTGTAGAAGTCTTCAGTAGAAAAAGAAAAGTTACAGATCAGGGCAGAGTTACAGTTATGGCTGTACACTAACATATACATTATACCCTTCACTAACTATATGTCCAATATACAACCATTTAACACATGCTTGATGAATGTGCAGGAGTATTGTGTGATTAGTTGCAGCAGTGTTTGAGTAGCCATCCACTGCAAACGTGTCCTTGTGTTGCGCTCTATCTCAAGGCAACGATAACATGGTGCATTCAGAGAGAAGAGGTTAAAGTGTGTCAGCTGCATGATGTCCTCCACAGTGCCGTCCAAAGTAGTAAATTGAATAGCTGCAGGCATTTCTCTTCACTTAGCATCTTCCGCTACTTTATGCTCAGGGACCTCAAAATAACAATCTCATGTGATTTCAACTCACTTGTCCCATTGAGGAGGTGCTGTTAGTGTGTGTGCGTATGTAAGGGGGAAACTTCTGAGGCATTAGACCAAGAACAGGAACTCCTGAATGGTGCTCCAGAGCCATACTCGTAAAACATTTCAGAGTAAAGTTCTCACTTCTAGCTTTCCATGACTGAGGCCAGTGTCGACTGTGGTAAACTCAGTTTTGCAGATACTCTGCTCTCTGACCCTGTGACTAAATTTGCTGGACACAGATTAAAGCAATCATTGGCCAAAAATCGAATTAACACAATTTTCCCCTTATTACAAGCATAGTTGATTGGCCACGACATGTTTGGTATGTGAAATTTGCTTCTTTAGTTTTGCAATGGAGCTACAAGACTAATGTAGCTAACAAGTAATGGATACTTATACCTCATCAGTAACACTACATGCCCAAAGTTTGTAGACACTGACTCATTCAAAGTTTCCTTTGAAATCAAGGGTATTAAAGCAGCACTATGTAAGTTTTTTTTTTTTTGTTAAAGATAAAAAAGTAGCATTACTGAGTCCGGAGGAAAAAAAAACATGGTGTGCCTGCACTGCTGTCGACCTGTAAAGCCTGAAATTATCATTTAAAAGTCAGAGGTACTGGGAGGATTTCACAGGAGTTCTTCAAACTACGACATACATCTGTACATATTAACAACATATGCACAGAATTAAAAAGAGGGCCCGGCTCAATGCTTAGGCCTCAAGTGCAAAATCAACATTATTCTAATGAAGATATGATGACAGTAGTAGATGATTCACTTACATCATCTGAAGACACGTCCTTCACCAAGTTTTGACCAACTCATTTCATTCATATACTCATGGGGGTCTGAAGCACAGCTGACGATATAAAAAGCGATTACACATTTCCACCAGAGGGGTCGCCAAATCCCTAAATGTTACATAGTGCTGGTTTAACAGGGAGTTTGTCCCTCTTTGCTGCAGTAACAGCTGCTACTCCTCTGGGAAGACTTTACACTAGATGTTGAAACATTCCTGTGAAGATTTGATTGCATTCAGCTACAAGAGCATTAATGAGATCAGGTACTGATGTTGGATGATTGAGTGATGGTGTTCAATCACTCTAGAGAACATCTTGACTGATCTACTATATTCAGGGCAAAAGGGAAATTGTGCAAATTAAATGTTGGAGCTGGATTAGTTTTACCAGAGAAGATGCTGTAATGTCTAATGGGTTTGCCTGGCCAATAAAGCAAATCACCATATGCTGCCAGGACTGCAAGGTCATAGTCTAGCATTAAGAGACAGTCACCACCCTCAATAACAATAACAACACTGAGCATGGCCATGTCTGTTTGCAGGTTCTGTTGTTACATTACTGTGAGGTTGATTTGAACAGAACTACTATTACTGAGGGGTTGAATTACAGAAGGTCATTCATACTGGAGTTATTTCTAGTCAGACTTGTATCTACACACACTACAGATTTGTCCTGCATTAAAATTATGGGTATCATCTTATTAGTAAATTACAGTGCACCCCTGAATAGAACTAAAGCTTAGAAGTGATCTATGAATGATAAATGATCTCATGCTGCATGTTTGGAGCCTAAGGTACGATCAGTGACAAGCAAGCCCTGTCTTCATCTCAGACCTGTGAGAGGTTCCTCATAATGGCAGCTGAGGGAGAGGAAAAGCCTGGCTGTCTTCCAAAGCTAAGACTGGTGCTGCTCTCTGGACGAGCTGCCGTGGATATGCAGAGACGGAAACCATGGATTACCATGCTGTCCTCGCACCTCATCCGTCGGGCCTTCCAACACAAGCCATATTAGAAAAGAAAAGAAAAGAAAGAGAGAGTATGCTCACCCTCCAAGAGCAGACCTCTGGTTAATTTCTGCTGAGGAGCCCACGTCTTTGTGTGTTTGTGTGTGCATGTGTGAAAAGACTCACACGCCATCTGAGCCAGACAGGCCAAAAGCTCCAGTCTCTGAGAGAAGGATTAGCGTTTTATAAGGGTAATAAAACGCAACTCGCGAAGAGCCATAGCAATCTTTAAGTTCGCTGGTCCTCCGGTGGGAGACTGTGCTGCCGGAGTATGAGCACAGAAGGATGTTTAAGCACTATGCCTTTGTGACAGCTTGGCAACTTGAGCTAGCAGTTACTGGACAAGGCCTGCCAGCACAGATACACTCTTAGACCAGTAAAGGCCAGTCATGTATGACATTATCATAGGTCAGAAGAATGTTCTCATAAAATACCAGGTCAACGAATCCAAAAGAGCTGCAGTTTATCTGGGGTCCTGAAGGCAGACTGGAGATGTAGCACCTGGTGCACTGAAGAGGCACTTTAGGTCGTCATATGAGGACAAATTATTTCTTGATGTATTAACTGTGAGAATCAGTTTGCAGTGTTTTCGTTCGTGCTGTTTGCTACAACTCTATTTGCCAACTAAAATAAATTACATTAACCTGTCTCTGAGTGCATGTCTGAGACCAAGAACAAAAAAAGAGAAGAGGATACTGGAAAATGTGGAATCACAATAGCTGATGAATAATTTCCTACATTTTCCAGGGATTTTGAAAAAATTACTGAAAAGGCAAAGCAGATCTAGCGCATTCGCCAGCAGAAGTGGTCTGCATTAAAGGAAATAAAGTTTTTAAGTGGATGTCTAGACATGCTTTTTTGGGTCAGATTTTGGACCATGTGGAGAGTTAAGTAAATGCACTCATCATAAAAAAAACTGTTCTCCTAGAAATATAAATGAAAAAGTCATATGACCCCAAAGAAACGTTGACCCAAAATAAATGACTAAAAAAAAAGAAATGTGATATTCACCTTATTATTTTGACCGTAAAAAGACACTTGGCATTGAGTGCTGACCTGAAAACTGAACGATGGCACATGATATAAACAAGTACAAGTACACACTTAAAGCAAGGTTTCAGGTACTTTAACAATGCATACATTTCTTCATTACCTGGTCAATCTCATTGGCTCACACGTGATACCAGAAAATGATCAATAACAGAATGGCATTCACATCCGAATGGGGAAAGACTTGGTTAGATGTGATCATTTGGTTTTTATATTTTTGGCAAAAAAATCTAATTTGCACAATTTTCCACTTAACCCAGATATAGCAGATCAGCCAAGACACTGGTATCCAAATCTGGCTTCTTTAGGGAGCTGTTTATGGAGGCTATTTCGACAATATCAAGCTCAGATTCTCCTGATTCTCCTTCTTGAGCACTTCAACAGGAAAACCAGAAAAGTCCTAGATGCTTTGGCACCTGTGAAGACAAAAACACTTAACAGAGCTCCATCGAGACACAGTTTATAAGTAAGAAAATCATAAAAGGAATTGTAGAAAGGCTGAGCATAAATGGTGGAAAACCAAACTGCAGATACACTGCAGTATTTATAAAGAAAAACCTAAATCTTATAACTTATATATGTATGGCTAGACAATCTTACTTCGCTGAATTAATCAACAAACACAAATAATAGTTGCATCTAATTGTCCATAGTTTGCATAGAAAGACTAAGAAATCCTACTAATCAGGAAGACCCTGAACTCCAGTCTGCTAAAAACTGTAACGGGTTTGCATTCTTCTTCAGTGACAGAATCAGTAATCTTAGATCGGCCCTAACTTTCACTGCACCAAACAATGAATCTCAAATATCATTGTTACCACACAGAAACAGCACAGCAGCTATGCAGCAAGTTAATGCCATCAACCACAGAACTCCTGAGAAATATCTTCTTGACGCTCTGCCTACCAGCTTTTTAAAGACAGGCTTTGCTTCCATTCACTTTGATATTCTACAAATTGTGAATAGCTCACTACACTCAAGTGTTTCTCCTATGACAATAAAAACTGCTGTGATCAAGCCCCTCTTATAAAAAAGAGCAACCTGGATGCATCTGCGCCACATCAAAATTAAACTATAGTTTAATTAGTCAGTTGTAGATTTATTTTTAGGTGCTGCTATGGGATATATGTCTCTCAATGGGCTCATACCTGAGCTATATTTCAGATCTGCTGAACGACTACAAATCCAGCAGATCTCTTAGATCATCCGTTTTAGGTCAGCTTGTGGTACCTAGAATTAAACTATTCACAATGTATGACATTAAACTCCTTTATGTTTTCATTATATGTTTGTAAAGCACTTTGAATTACCCCAGTGCTGAATTGCACAGGGGTAAATCTACTTTCTTCTTTAGTTTAGTGCTGTAATGTAGCAAATGCCAATAATGTAGCAAACTCTAGAAGTCAATAGTTATGCAAACCATTTCTGTAAATAAATCTCCATCTTTTCTCAACCCCCTCACACAGCATCCAGGTATTCATTATGGTCATGCATTTATGACTTCCTGTTAAATATAAAAATGAACAAAATTTTATTATGTAGCTGAACACAGCAGGCAGTCATTTTAGACATATGGTGTTGTGCCATATTCACATAGATTCACATAGGGCCGCAGATTATTTCTGTTGCTTCTATTCATATGCATAAAAGCGATCAGATCGTTTGTAGCGTCCATATGCCTGCTTGGACACAAATGGAATTCAGAATTCAGTTCAGTTATGTGGAGGGTTTTGTCAATTTTTATATCTTTTTGTTTTTAAATTTGAACTTACAGAAAAGATTTGGTTGACTATTGACATAGTTTTGTTATGTCAATGTTATGTGACTATTGACATCATGTTTGTTAGCAACATTAGCCTTCTAGCTCCAGCGCTAAAGAATAAAAAGTTGGACACAAAACATGTCCTGGTTGATAAACTACATTTGGAGTAAGTGAAAAATTGTGTAAATTTGTCAACTACTGTCCCACAAATACTCTGACAGAGACGCATCTACAGACAACTTGTAATCCTGGGAAAGTTTAAACAGGGTGGCATGAGAAGTCAGCAGGTATGACTAATGTTACCACGCACCGGAAGTTCTACTGTTTTGACATTTGCGTCAGAATCCATCAGGCGAGGGATTGATCAAAATCAATCTGAGGCTTTGAACTGTCACACTAGTGTAAGCGATGGCCTATCTTTCCACCGAGAGACATGGAGCTGCACTCTGAGTGACAAGTCGGGTTTGGGCCCAAGGGAACAGGGGATGAGGGAGAAAGACAGGCAGAGAGAGAGAGAGAGAGAGCGAGAGACAGAGAGAGAGAGAGATTTCAGTCAGTGACACTATTTGATCTGAGATGTGCGTCACCGTGCCAACGCATAGCTGTTACATAAAGCACTTTACCACAGCAAATGAATTAAGACCAAAAAAAAAAGGGAAGAATACGGAAGAACAACTGAAGTTTCTGAAACCACAAAGATCATGAAGATATGCAGATTGAGGAACTTGTGAGAATCAGTTCAGGAAGAAAGAGAAACATCCAGGAAACGGGATTACCTAATTCCAGAGCAGCAAAGCAATGAATGTGCATGAAGGCACATGTGGAAAATGCCACTTTGATTAGATATGTATGTGTAGATATGTTTTGACTGTTTAAGGTATGAAGTAGGTGCATTTGCTTCAGCTGTAACATTATAAGCTGAGCTGTTGTGAGTGAAGATGATGTGCAATAAAGCATAATTACCTAAATTATTACCTTATTATACCTATATATTACCTTCCTTTACTACACAAACATTACCTCAGTACCATAAGGCAAAAAGCCATGAGAAGCCATGCGTTACAATGAGTGTGTTTACATTCACACCAATCATATGATCATTGTCTGATTTTTCAAGTGATCACGTAAACAACATCCTCCGATTTCTTAGATTCTAAGATTTCAAGATGTGGTGAAGAGATCTGGGTTTCAGCTCAAGTATACCGTTAATCTGATCTCTCTCCTTTTTTCTCCATCTGCATCTTTCAACATGTGCAAACAGAACCAGATAGAAAAGAGAAAAAGGAAACACTGGACACTTATTTCAGTGCTACAACCACAAAATGGCAATAAATGACCACATTATGTGCAGTTTAGAGCCAATCAACAATCAAATATTTACCTGTAAAGCAACTCCAAGAAGTTTCAATTTGATATCAAGTGCTGCACTTCTTTAGTGAGTTTATTGGTGAGTTGCTAAGCAACAGTAGAAGTGCACACCGTATATTGATACAGAAATCTGATTTCTGACTGACTCATGTACACATGGCATTTTCTCCTCATCAGATTACTGAAATGCTTGTAAATGCACCATTCAAAATGTGTTAAATGCATTATTGCCAAGATTTTCTGGAGTTATCAGATTGTTTAATACGTGTAAATGTGGCCTAGTTTAAGACTGTACTGTGGTTAAGGATGGCATGATGTAACAAAAGCAAAACAAAACCCCCTTAACTGTGGAAAAATATCAACATGACTTTGAGGAACTTAGTGCTTTTATAAAATTCATAAAATGTAAGAAAATGTTTGATAAATAATTTGTTAGTAGTATTAACTTAAAAAACAAAAACGCATGCATTTCACATGTGAATAATCACATGTGGTTTTTAGACACCTCATGTTATTTTTTCATATCGCTACTTTTGGAACAAAACCTGGTATCTGCAAAATGATAACTGTTCAGGAGAAGGAAAAAATCTGCTTTACTTTTAATGTAAGTCAATGGAACCAGATTTTTTTCCAAGTCATTTTGGGCCGTTTCTTTTGGTCCTTTCATCATGAAATTTACACACAATGTAAAGGGCAGCAGGGATTTCCAAATTATGTCAAAAACTGAAAAACAACAAAAATGGGGATACGAGGTTTTGTTCCGACAGCAGTGATATGCACGTGTTAAAAACATGTAAAAAGAAATTACATGAAAAAATGTAATCATGTGTGAAAAGACATGTGGTCACATTTTACAATGTGTGATTGCATGTAGGAAAAACATCATCATGTGAAAAATGTGTGATCAGATGTGAAAAAAGTGTAATCACCATTGATAACATGATGATGTGGAAAAAATGGTGAAGTGTGAGAAAGGTGTGATCACATGTGAAAAAAGTGACCATGTGCTGTTTCAGGGCAGGATATCACATGGGATCACATATTATTCACAAGATGTTACATGTGTACTTTTGAACATGTGGTTCTTAGGTTTAGTTTTACAAGTGAAATATGAAATATATGATTTTTTCTGAAAGGGAGAGACAGCTCGTCTGCCAAATAGTTTTTAAGAGTAGGCTATGGTTGCCAAGCAACATAATGGTCAAAGAGTATTGAATGGCACAATAAATAAAATAAAAGAAATTGTCCACTAATACAGAATTCAATTGATGTGTAAAGACATATGTGTGTGTGTATTTTTATAACAGTCTTAAATGTGACTCAGCCAGTCTGATATTACAATTGGAACTATTCAATTTATGATAATAATGTACAACATTAATGTGTTTTTGGAGGAAGTGCTTCTAAAGTGTTTAGCTCAATGTGTGATAAAGAAGACATTTAGTGTTTTCCCATCAAATTGAGTTAAAATTGAAACAGTTCAGCCCAAGCTTCTCTCTCTCTCTCTCTCTCTCTCTCTCTCTCTCTCTCTCTCTCTCTCTCTCTCTTTGGCTGACCTCAGTGTTTGAATGACAGGAATGAGAGATGAAAGGGGGGAACAGAGGGAACAAAGGCAGAAGAGCAGGAGAGGCTGGTGTCCCGTTGACGTGTAGAGCTGCAGAGCTGCATTTGATCAGAGCCGCTGGTGGGGGTTTCAGGTGTGCGGAGGGATCGCACTGCACCCACGCATAGGTGAGTCACCGCTGTGCAGGAGCTGAAAGAACGGAGAGGGATTCCATCACTGTCTCATTCTCTCTCATCCTTCTCTTCCTCTTATCTCTTTCATCCCTCTCTCGCTCTGAGATCACAGGCGCCCCATTCGCTGACATTAATGTGGCTGTAAACCTAAAGTGCCCCCTGTTCGCACGTCCCCTGCGGCAAGGGCAGAGAAACGCACACTGACAGGAGACGAATCAGACTGCACAAGCCGATGGCAGACGAGATGCTGTTTTCCAACTCGGTTTGTTGTCGTTTTTTTTGGATCAGTGGATCTTTTCCAAAAGACGAAGCAGCAGAACATGTCAAACTGCAGAAAGTTTTTTCCTGTTTAATTTGAGATGTTAGTCTTTCTGTTCCCACTGTACAAACTCTCCTACCATCTGGCTTGCAGCTTCTGTTGCAGGCCATCATGCATCGCTCATGTAGCAACAATACTTCAGATTAAACAGAAGCTTCCTCATTTGTCTGCATACTGTGTCAGTTACTTGTGTGGATGTGGAGACTGCTGCACTGCATATGGTTTCAAATGAAGTCAATGTGTATTTTCTCTTACTGAATAAAAGGAGAAGCTTACAGAGTCAAAACTGCTAAACAACTGGCAGTTTGGTTGTATTCTTTTTTAAATTTTGTATGAAAATCTATTTTTGAGAAGGACATAGAACATAACATCAGGGATATACATGATCTAATTATAATATCTATATATTTATTCATATCTGCATATCCTCCTGGGTTGTAGGGGGTGCTGGAGCCTATCCCAGCGCACAGTGGTCAGAAGGCAGGAAACACCCTGGACAGGCTGCAGGTCCATCACAGGGCACCTAACGTAACACCAAACTACGTTTGTAATATATAGGCTAGCTAGTCCCAACCCACACCATAGCCTTGAGGCCTTTCAAGTGAATGGGTAAAGACTTTATGTATCATTGTCGGATGCTTCTGTGAGGTGGAAGGCAGGTTTCTTTCTGCATTAATGCTGCCTGATTAATGATGATTGCCTGGCCTGTGAGGTTCACTGCGTTCCTCCACAGTGAAACAGTGAATAAACTTTATCAGTAGAACAGTATTAAACACGGTAACCAGTATTATTTTGGCACATACATATGTTCGTTATTCAAGATTACTGCCAGTAGATTTCGTGCTGACTCAGTCATGCACTGCCTGCATCCGTATATATATATATATATATATATATATATTCTTGATTCTTGGTCTCTTTTTTGAACTCTCCATTTCAGCTCACCACACAGGTTTTCATAGGGGTTTAGGTCAGGGGGCTGACATGGCTATGTCAAAAGCTTGATTTTCTGGTCACTGAACCATTTGGATATTTGTTTTGGATCATTACGCTGCTGGAAGATCCAATCAGAACCCAGTTTTAGCATTTTGGCAGAGGCAGTCCATGATGCCATGTATCTTAACAAGATTTCCCAGGGCCTTTGAAGGAAAACAGCCTTTTCTGTATAACCATCTTTCTTTTCACACCAAACTCACCTTTAGTGTTTTTTTTTGCTCTTATTTGTCTCATATAACCATACGACCCAGTTCCGGTCAAAGTTCTAGTAGTGTCCAGTGCTTAAGCTAGTGGTTTGATGGTATGCCTTCCAAATAGAGACTTGGTGACCCCGACATGCCACCAACCAGGCTGGTTCACTACAGCTCAGGTTGTTTTAAACTTTTAAATTATTGGCCTAACTACATAACTGTTTTAATAGCCATCTCTTCAACACACACTCAAAAAAATAAAATTGCTATGTTACTGGTATTCTAGCCCATGAATGACTATGACTGTTTACACCAGTTTTATAATATCTGTGTACAGTCAGTTCCATAATTATTGGCACCCTTGGTAAAGACGGGTAGAACAGTGTTCATGAACTGTTTCCATTTATATTTCAGTTTCATTATTTTTCATATGTATTCCACCAGAGTGTTCAGGAACTCTTAAGTGGTCATTTGTGATTTCCTGTTTAACTGAAATGTAAATATGAGGTGACACAGAGACCAAATTCCTTTAGTCATTTATCAGCATGGGAAAGATTAGAAAATGCACAAATTAAACACGATAAAAGATAGAAGAGATACAAGTGCGCTCAAAAAAATTAAATGTTGGATTTACGTAAGAATGTTATATCGAGTGTTTTTCCTCTCATTGATGTTACTTGCCAAATGCATGTCAGTGCAACTAAGTCAGTTGTGTTCTTTCAATGAAATTAAGTGAGTTGTAACATTTACTTAATAACTCATTTACTTATACTCCATGGTTAACTGCCTAGCTACGTTGTTGGAGTGCAAGTTTCCGTGTAACCTACTACTGTACATGATTCTAAGATGGCTAAGTAGTACTTACAACTTAATAACATTATGTAGATCTAACTTAAACCTGTTGACTTTATGCTCTTTCTCTACTGTTATTAATGTGAATTCACTGAGTATGTTACTTAACCCAGTTGAGTGGAACCACTTAACATTTTTTAAGTAAATCCAACATTTAACTTTTGAGCAATACATAAAATGATCAGTCCAGTTAATTAGAATTTACTCACATCACTTTATTATGATTTACTTGAATTCATTAAATACATGTTACTCAATCAAGTACCTTGGAAGCTATTTAACACACCATTTCCTTTTTCTGAGTGCACTTATGTCTCATTTCATCCCTGTATTCTCTTATCTTACCCACCCTGATAAATGACTAAAGTAATTTGGTCTCTGTGTCACCTCATATTCACATCCCAGTTAAACAAGTCATGGATGACCATGTAGGACTTCCTGAACACTCAGATGGAAGTGATACGAGTGAAAAATAATGAAAGTGAAATATAAATGGAAAGTTTTTAATTATAAATGAAACCTTTTTACCCATCTTTACCAAGTGCACAAATATTACACAACTGGTGTAGACAGTCAAAGTCTCTCTTTGTTGGCTAGAATACTGTTGCAATAATGGGAATTCCCAAATCATAGATTTTTCTTTTCCTGAATAGTGAGCAGCATGTTTTCCCAAAAGTACACTACCACAAAGGCCACCTGATGATGAAGCATGTGTCACTAAAATACAATCAGTTAAAGATCATCTTAACATGAAGACATTATAGGAAATGCAAGTATATATACACACTGCAATAGTAATACAACACAATATCTATTGTGCATTGTGCACAAGAGTGCATTGTATACTATTAGTCATATCAACATTTCACAATGAAAATAACCTCAGATGCATGAAATGCCAGAGAGTGCCTGGAAAATCATTGCGATACATCATGAGAACGGACACTGAGGTGTGTGGAGCCTACGGGAATGTGGCCTGTATTTGGTCTCATTTGTGAAGCACACAGTTACAGTGACATTGCACGTCCAGAGGAAGTTGCATCATAAGCTAGCACCATCATTGTGTGGTCAGTCCTATTTATGAATGAGTGTGACCTCGGAGATGACATCACAATACGAGTCGCCTACATAGGAAAAGCCACATAAACATCTCAGTAAACACAGAGTGAGCCAAGGTGTACAAGAGGCAGAGCTTACTGTAAGGACACTGAGGAAGCTAACTCAGATCACCAAAGGAAGACATGATTTACTCATTCATGAGAAAAAGATCAGGACTGTGTTTTTCCACCATTAGAGTCTAAGAATGTTTTGGTTAATGCAAACAAAGATGGTACGTCTCACAGAAATGACAGTTCTGTTAGCAAAACACAGCTCTGACTGATACTGAGTAACGAGTAAAAATGGAAAAATGGTGAAGAAGATGAAGAGAAGGAGAAGATGAAGAGGAGGAGAAGAGGAGGAAGACAAACACAAAGATGAAGAAGATGGGAAAAACAATACAAGGAGGAGTAGGTCAGGTCAGAAGAAGGAGAAAGAAGAAGAAGAGGAGGAGGAGAACAGAAACAAAAAGGATGAAAGTGAAGAAGAAGAGGAGGAAAATGAAGAAGAAACAGGAAGGATAGGGGAAAAGAAGAACAATAAGACAAGAAGAAGTAGAAAAGAAGGAAGAAGAGCAACAACAAAAAGCAGAAAAAAGAAAAGGAAGATGAGGAGGAGTGAAACAAAAAGAAGTAGAAGAAGAAAAGGAGGAGGACAAAAGAATAAAATAAGAAAAAAGAAAAAATCAGAGGAAGAAAGAAGAAGAGGATGAGGAGGAGAAGAAGAAGTTAGCGAAGGAAGGAAAAATAAAAAGAAGAATAAAAGAAGAAGAAGAAGAAGAAGAGAAAGAAGAAAAACACAAAAAGAAGCAGAAGAAAAAAGATGAGGCAAAAAAGAACAAAAGAAGCAAAAGAAGAAGAAAAGAAGGAAGAGTTAAAAGGAAAAAAGAAGTAGTAGAAGAAGAAGAAGAGGAGAAGGAGGAGTAAGAAGAAAAAGAAGGAAACAAAAGGAATAAAAGAAGAAGTAGTAGAAGAAGAGGAGGAGTAAGAGGGAGAAGAAGAAGAAGTAGAAGAAGAAGAAAAAGAGGAAGAAGAAGAAAAAGAAGAACAAGAGAAAGAAGAAGGAGAAGCAGAAGAATGATCTCTGTGTTCTCTGCCAGCATCACTGGCCAAATATTTTGTTCACCTCACACTTCTTCTCCTGCCAAAACAAGGCGAGGGGAATTTCTGCAAACACTCAGTGCAGCAGTCATCACGCTCACACACTGCTCCAATTAAAAACACGACAGAAGAAGAAAAAAGAAAACACAGCCCAAAACCTCAAGCTTGGCTTTATAAGGGTTAGAACAGTTGGGGGATTCAGCGTCAGGGCCTCTGTTCACTCCTGTTCAGCCTACTGTTTCCTTTTACTCCAACATATCAGCTCCTGACTCAGAAACCCACAGAAACTAATAGTCAGTCAAGTGAAGAGTCCTGATTCACAAACCCCACCATTCAGAGAGGCCACGGCTTCATGATTCAGTGAATCAGTGCTTCAGTTCAGCCTGGTGTTCTCTCACACGCCTCAGCCTGCAGCGTGTCTGGCCTGCCGGAAGCAGTAGCAGGAGTCCAGCTGTGGCCTTTCGTGGAGAGTGAGCGGAACTTACGGTCACTGATGTTGCTCCTGTTTGATTTCATTCTCTCTGAAGGCGAACTCCCTTCACCGCTGCAGCCTCTGCTGGAGAGAACATGGAGGCTTTGTGAAAAGACTTTATTTAACCCATTGAACCTTAAGGGCCTGTATGTGACCAAGTGCTCAGAAACCAAAGAAGAACTGGTTGTAAGCAGAACTTGTATTTTTGTGTTGTCCTTCTTGCATTCCAACCCTTACACAGCATAGTAGGTCTGGAAAGCTATTAAACCTAAAAGGCTATGCAATTTCACTGTTTGTGAATCAGTAAATTCAAATTATAGCATATAACCCATAATTATTTATCAGAGTTTGGTATTGAAGTTGATACACCTCTATAACAGGTGGTTACAGGTGTACAGGTGTAGCTATAGGGTGGCCTGGGGGGCTAGAATCACTCAACTTAGAAGCCAGAATCCCCAAAATTTCTGAAGAAGGAGGAGTAAGAAGGAGGAAGAGAAGAAGAAGAAGAAAGAAGAGAGAAACAAAAGGAATAGAAGAAGAAGCAGAAGAAGAAGAAGATGAGGAGGAGGCAAAAGAGAAGAAGAAGAAGAAACAGAAGATGATGAGGAGGCAAAAGAGAAGAAAAAGAAGAAGAAACAGAAGATGATGAGGAGGCAAAAGAGAAGGCAAAGAAGAAGAAGATGAAGAGGAAGAAGAAAAGGAGGGAAACAAAAGGAATGAAAGAAGAAGAAGAATAAGATGAAGCAGAAGAAGAAGGAGAAGAAAAGAAGAAAGAAACAAAGGGAATAGAAGAAGAAGAAGAGGAAGAAGAAGAAGAATGATCTAAACTTGTGTTTGTATTAACAGGAACATGTCCACACACATGTAGGCTGTTACTGAAGTTGTTGCACCTCTATAACAGAGGTGGTTACAGGGGTGTTGCTACTGGGTGGCCTGGGGGGCCTAGGATGTCTCAACTTAGAAGCCAGAATCGCTAAGATTTCTGACTGCTCAAAAACAAGTCCTCAACACAGCTGCTATCACCATGGAAACATTTAAACAGCTGCATGTTACCATCAGTGACGTGTCATTACTTTTTTACACCAACTCTGCAATAAGGCGCAGAACGCCAACATAAACAGAGCATCACCCTGCTAGAGTGTGTCTGCAGATGGTGAGAACTCACCTGACCTGTGTTGGTTCTTAATGTAGGTGACCACTTACCTAGCTAGCAGATCTAGGTAAGTAGTAGGAGTAAAGTTGACCATGGTAAAGAAAACAAACTTCAGTATCGTGCTCGATGGAAAAATAGACAGGACTCTGGTTAATTATCCAATAACTAGGCAAGTAAAAATGGGAAGTCAGCAATCATGTGTTTGTTGGAACCAACTAACTAACTAAAAAACTAACTAACTAACTAACTAACTAACTAACAAAATAAATAAATAATATGATAACAGAGATTTCAAATGAATGTTGGGGATGATTGTGTATTTTTGGTTTTGTTTTAGTTTCTCACGCTACATAACTACACAACTTACCTATTAGTGTCATGGTGGTTACTAGATACTACGTCTAAAGATAATAACCGAAAAAAAGGCAAGAGTTCGAAAGGCAGATATTTTCTCAGGGCTGTCAATGCTGCAGAATGACGCGTGGGTGCAACGTAGCACACAAAATGCCTTGTCTCAAAAGCAGCTAATCTTGTGGCTGAAAAGAGCTTGAATCAGATGCTGGGAGCACAGGCTTTGAAGTTGGCAGGAAATTTGATGACGGACAAAGTTCTTCCAGCAGAGGCCGAACCTGGACAGGTTCCTGATGAGAGTGTGGCTTATTCCATTACAAATGACCTTTCAACAGTGCACATACATAATGTACCCCCATGCAACCAACACACAGTTCCACAGGCACACCCGCACACATATAAAGAGCAAAAACAAAAGAGGGCTGATTTGATTAGTAAAGCACATGGAGCAGGGGAAAGCCCTCAGAAGTGTGTGTGTGCGTGGCCGTGCATGGAAGAAGCCTGTCACGGAGCACCCGGATTTCGGAAACTGTTTTCTAATCCATCTGAGTTTCTTTTCCCTGTCGCAGCTGTGAAGCAGATCCACCCTCCTTTTTCCTTTCTTTCCTCTCTCTCTCTCTCTCTCTCTCTCTCTCTCGCACTCTCTTTCTCACCTCTCCACCTCAGACCGCCTGAGAAACACAGCTATACTGACATTTACAGTACTGTGCAAAATCAGAGGCCACACGTTCATTTAGTTCATTTCCAATTAACCTCTTAACAATCCAGGTTTCATAAAAAGGCCTAGTATTCAGTAACTACAAGGACTTGCAAACTAATGGAGCTATGCCTAGGTTATAGAAGTGTGTAATAAAACTTTGGGCCCATGGCTTAATAAGGGGTTAAAAAGGCTGTGAAGTAATTCATTTTTCCAGGAGATATTTCTCATATAAGATAATCCACTTGCATAAGCAAGTAGACAGTGCCAGAAAAATAAGTGAAAAACAGTCATTGTTCTTCAAAAAAGAGTTTCCAAAACAGTTTGTAAAGATTAAAACATACAGAAAAATGGGACCCCTATCAACCATGCAAGACCCGGTAGCCCGCCAAAACCATCCCATCAGATAAACAGCACTTAAATCTTTCATCTTTGAGAGAGAGGAGAAAATCAAGCTCCACTCTTGATTCAAATCTGAAAAAATCCACAAGTGTTTCTGTCCAGGATGTGTAGCTGTCAAGAAGCTGTTGCTGAGACTGGACTGTCCACTCCAGAGTCCAGACCTCAACATCACTCAATGTGTTTAGGATTACTTGGATTGTGAAAGGCAGAAAAAACTTTAAAGGTGTGGAAAAATATCCCTGTAGATTTCTCTGAAAAACTGAAAGCAAGTCTCCTGAAAAGAATGAAAGCTATAATAAAGGAAAAGAGTGGATGCAATAAATACTGAAAAACCTAAAGTTATTTTTGTTATTTGATGTTATAATTGTTGAGGTTTCTGTTAAATATTTTTAACAGAGGTTTTCTGTTGTGACCTGGAAAACATAACTTGTACTTGATGGCTGCTTTGATTGGAAATTATATAAATAAAGGGTAGTCTTTGACTTTTGTTCAGCACTTATTTGCTTTCCATCAAGGCTAAACTTCATTACGTTACCTCCTTGCGTGGGCATCAACCCCCCCCCTTCCCGACTGAATGGACACAGCTGTTTGTGATGGGTGCGTTCACAAGCATCAGAGTCGTGCAGGTGCCAGCTGCTATGGTGAAGTCAGATCAAAACATGCAGACTTCCAACAGGACACTCCACGTAAGACTTACATGAGGTTACAGAACTTCAGACTGGTTGCACACCTGGCACAATTATGAAGCGTGGGTAAGACTCCACTCTGTGCTTTTTCAATCACTGAAAGCATGGCTAATGTCTTCATTTCTCTTTGGGGCCAAGGTTACAAATAAAACATGACAGGAAGAGTTACGAGCTCCCTCCTGTTTTAACAGGCACGGCAGAGCACATACTGCAGATATTTATTTTATGTTGGCATCTTTCATTTTAATTACAGCATGTCCTACAGTAATAAATAACAACATCATTATTTCAAAATGGGACAGTTACGTCTTTTTCTTGGATGCCTCGTTACTCCAGGGCGATTCCAATGTCCATTCCAATACCTAACAGGTTGACCAGTGTAAGCAGTTGCATATGTATTGAGCACAATTCATACTGCAGAAACTTCGGTTCCAAACCTCTACGTCCTACCTCAGTCGGAGCCGTACACAAAAACTTTAATACATAAACAGCCAGGAAACATTTACTAATAAAGATGATTCTCACCTGGGTGGGGCTGGTCCAACTTGTAATGTCGGCAAGCATGAGGGAAACCAGACACAGGTTAGACATGGTGCTACATTTCAAAACAGAGTGGGGCGGTGAGCATACAGTGTCTGTTCAGGTCAAGTGGGTCAAGGCATCCTTGAAAAATGAAACAAGTGAGTATTAACTCTTCAGGAAATATCAACAGGATCAAAAAACACACACTACTGTTATTTTTCTTGCTGTAGTGAACTGAACCACTGTTATAGCTCTTTAAATTTTCATCAAAACAGTTCTGATGATGGACTGATGTCCATCTCATTGGCTTTTCTCAAGTTTTAATGGTACAATGTTTTCACAATTTGCTTACACATAGCTGGTGGTCACATACTTCTCCGTGTGATTGTCCAGTGTTGTCCTGTACAGAAATAAACCCATTTGTTTTTGACCTGCTTGAACCCAGAGCATGTGGTCCAAAGCCCTGGGTTAAAGTACTTTGCAGAAATCACAGAATGCCCATTACTGATTTCCAGTCAAAACAGCCATTAAATACAATTTGTTGGTTTGCCTGGAGATATTTCAGACTAGATATAAAATAATCCACTTGGATGAGACACAAAACAGTCCTTAAAACTCTCATTTCTGAGAGAGAAGAGAAAATCAAGCTTCACTCTTGCTTCAGATCTGAAAAATCCATGTCCATCGTTCCACTGTGAGAAGAACTCTGAAAGGATGTGTAGCTGGAAGAAGCCATTTTATTAAGAAAAGGAAATAGGCACAAAAGAACATTTTCACTAGAACATCAAAACTGGACAGCTGAGATGTGGAGTAAGGTTTTATGAACTGAAGAGTCTAAATTTGATTGACATTGCTTGAAAACTGAAAGTGAATCTTCTGAAAAGAATGGAAGCTATAATAAAGGCAAAGTGTGGTCACATTAAATACTGAAAAACTGTGATATTCCACTTTGTTCTTCCTGTTAAATATGTTTTAGCTTTTGCCCCGATGCTGAAAAATGCCTAACTTGCTCATAACAGCTGTTTTGTCTGGAAATTAACTAAATGAAGGGTGGTCTCCGGCTTCTGCACAGGTCTGTGCAGATAGCACACATGTTCAGATGCTGAAACATGTCTGCAGCAGCCTTGATTCCCAGGTGATTGTGTCGTCACCAGTGAACTGGAATCGACCTTTCCTTATTAGGGAAGGAGGAGTATGTTTCATACACAAGTCAGTGGTTTTCTTTCAGGGCAGAGTTTCCTAACTCTGGCCCTGGAGGCCCATCTGCACTGCAGAGATTGTTTTCCTGCACCTGAGTCACATCATTAGCTAATGATTACGTTCTTCTTGAGCTGAAATTGTACAGTGCAGGTGGATCAGGACTGGATTTGGAAAACAATGTCCTAAAGTGTCAAATTTCTAGTAGACATCATCAGAAAGTCTATTCAAAAGATCACCTGTATCTTCCAAGTTGTTGTGAAGATGGTCCAAGATGTTGTGACAATGGTCCAGCAAGGCAGAACCTTAAGGCACTTCATTGCCTGTCTTCCTGAATAACTAGTAAACATAGCAAAGGTAAAATCATAATATGGGTAACCGCACACATTATGATTCCAAAACAAAAAAACATCCATTCACAAAACATTTTAGAAGTGAGAAAAAAAAATTAAACCAGATCCTTCTTTTATTTTCTATTAATTTCTTAATATACAAATGAATTAATTAATAGTATGGCCTGCTAATATAATGGAAAACTAAATTTTCCTTTTTTTTTAAATGCAAAAGTTTAATGCAGCATCTAAACATTGTTAAAGTTTCAAAACCATATATCCCATAATTTCCATGGGACTGAAACTAAGCTGTAAAAATAGCCAATTTTAAATTAATTGTTTTTATCTTCACAAAAACACATTTACACATATTCACCTATTCATACTCCAGCAGTTTAGCTCCAGTTTGCTGGACTGTTTCAGCCCTGGCTTTTTGAATGAGGCACAATACAGGGCAGCCAGACAGAATAGAGATCATTTATATATATCAGTCTTACCGGCACAGTTAAAAAAAACAGCCTCTTTAATTCTAAGGGATAAAGAGAGACTGGAAAATAGTAATGGAAAAATGAATTACGACTATTTTTGGTACATAAAACCACACAGATGTTACAACTGGACCTGAAGGGAAAAATATAAAATACAAGAAAAATGTAGGAAATGGGCTCTTTAAACTGAAAAATACATTTTACTATAAAATCAGTCATAAAGGATAAACAGAACTGAAAGACAAATGCTATCAGTATGAACTGCAGCCTTTCTAATGTCTCTCCTTTTGAAAATTCATGCCATTTTCTTTCTATTTTAATTCATCGCATGAATCTGAGTTGGCTCTGCCTAACCTTATGACCTGAAATGTTCCCTAAAGATCCTCCTTTGCAGCTCCACTACCTCACACACAGAGCAAGTGAGCTGTTGATTCCTGTTTCAGATCACATTCAGCTCCTGAAGACCTTCAGACTCTCTCCGCCCAGAAAAAAGAGAGCAGAGACAGGCGGTGTGAGCGAGGAAGAGGTCTGCTTCCTACAGAGCACTCCCATCTAGAGAAAGATTTGCTCGTTCATTCTCCATCTCTCTCGCACTTCCTCAAGGGGGTGAGAAATACCTCTTCCCTTCTTTTCCTCTGTTTAGTTTTAATGCCGTCTGGTCCGTGATAGAGAGAAACGGTGTAAACAGAGTGTCATTGGATGCTCATCCCACTCTCTGTAATGCGTCCCTGGATGCGAGGATGATGGGAGACGGTCATCCATCACCCGCCCCCGGTCCAGTTTACTCACAATCCTCCCTGAGTCAATCGGTCCCAAATCTGCTAGGCTGTGGTAGCTTTCACGTCATAGGACTAGATTTCAAAACTCATATTAAGCCTAAACTTGGATATAAGTTGTGAGGTTTGATTAAGTGTGGCTTGATTTTATTGTTTAATTGTGAATTGTGCAGTGGTTCATTCAGTTTAATTGCAATACACTGTGTAAGAATTATTATATTATATGTAAGTTTATTATCATATCTATTAATAATTAACTAATCTATTGATTATTTTGATCGTTAAATGGAACAATAACAAACCATACAGAGTTTTTTAAATGCTTTAATTGAAAAAGATAAACTAGTGTTATAATCATATAATTATGAACAAGCAACATTCACACATATATTGTTACATAATAGTGCTTAATGCAGAAAGCTGCATTTTATTAGTAGCTTTCTGATTTCTACAGCTGTAACAATGCTAACTTCTGCTATCTGCTTCTGTCTCTATGGGCTTTGCAATATTATGTTAACTATGTCCTTCACTACACTTTTGTTTCACTTATGGCAGCTCTAGCTTAGACATTAACATTGGAAGCTTTTATCACAATCAATTATCATATTCAAGTCTGTAACATTTTGCAAACAAACTCAGGATATGACTGGAGGAACTTGTTAGGCCCCTAGTCAGTCTAGACCTTGTTATCAAACCATGTGGAGTGATTGTATTATGGTTTCAGGCCTTTTTTACTTCACACAAAGGCAATTTGTTAACGCAAACACATGTGCAGTTGCCAGTAAGTAAGTCCTGCTGGTGTGGGTTCATACTCATGTTTTCCTCTTTTGAGTGCTAATACCTCCCCTTTTGGAGAATTTTCACCCTGCAATTTGTCGATAGCCAGAATACCCTGGTTAGCATTGCCAACGAATTTATGCGATTCACTGAGAAGGAAAAATCTAACCCCTTAAAATCCTAGGCTTATTACATACTGAGGCTTTTTAATCAGTAACTACAGTGCCTTCAATGCAAATTGGCTGTTGATTTCAGGCCTTTTACTTCATACATAGGCAATTTGTTAATGCAAACATATGTTTGCAGTTGTCAGTATGTTCTGCTGGTGTGGGTTCATACTTACGTACTTCCCAGGCTTATTATATATGAAGGCTTTTTGTTCGGATGTTCATGGCAGACAGGCATAGTGCAGTGCACCGTATCACTTAAAGCACTTGCGGCTGGCTGGATTACTGAACACACTAAAAAGGAAACTTGCCTCCACTGTTAGGTATGAACCAGAGACTATTCATTTTAACAGCCCTAACATAAACTCCACAGACTCCAAACAAAATAGACGCTTAGTGCCTCCGGAAAACATTCCCATCTTACCATTTCCACTTTTCACTTCCTCTGACTTTGTTTCAGTCTCAGCACACTCAGAAGGGTGCATGGTTTATAGAAGATAAAAGGTGAATGGTAACATAAATAGAGTCACTTTGGTATTTAAACTATTTCTCTTTTTTAGAATTCATGGGGCTTTGTGTGGTTTTGATTTGAATGACTTTGGCATGGGTTTATGGCAGCTAGATTGACCAATGACTTTGCTCTGTTAGACCAAAGAACATCAGACAACATTTTGGCAACATCGTTTTAATGTTTTATTGCGATCTTTCTGAGAACTGAAATTAATCAGTGGTTTCCCACTTGACTTTCAGCCATAAGCTACAGACCACTTCTGTTGTGAGACTACAAGATTTCATGATGTAGCTCAACCAAGAAACTTCGCTGATACAGTTATTGTGCTTATGTTCATTACTGTCCAAGAACAACTGTTTCCTTCACATAAGCTTTGGGCATATTTACTGGGATTTATGTTGGTGGTCCCATTAATGACTATACATAATGCTCTAGCATCTGACAGCATCAATGAAAATGCTGAGGAGGAAGCTGCATTATTTACGGTGTCAGGTGCATTAACATATGCAGTATGTGGAATGTTAGCGTAACCTATAATGTTAGGATAACCTAATGTTAGCATAACCTATAAGAATGGAAATTCCACCTTATAAGAATGTGAAGGAAGTATGGTTGCATCACAGTGCATCTACCATTCCCTTTTTCTGAGCATGTTTCTAATGCATTTCCATTTTAAAATACATAAAAACACATTTTCCTTCTAGTACCATAGGTATTCCATTACTAAAGACTGTCCCATAGTATTTTCAGAGCTTTGCTCACACTAATTATTGCACCAGATAGTGTTTGTAAAGCAGCTCCAAAAACATTAGCAAAGCCAACAGCTACATTTTACATGGGGTAGCCAAACCCCAGCAAACTCACCATAGTTGTTATTGTCCTACTTATACTTGTAGCTTTTCCTCAGCATAAATAAACCAAATTTATAAAAATAAAAAACCCAAAACAAAACAAACTGAATCGATTGTATAGTCCTCCTTCTCTAAGTCTGCCTGTAGCCACACCATGGAGCAGTCTGGCTCACCAGCCGCATTCCCCAATCAGGTGACCTGATTTAGCTTCTCCCCAATCTCCATTACACGGTCCCCTCAGGACCCCACAGCCTTACATTTATGTGAACTGAGCAGGTGTCGGCTTCACCTGTGACGTGTTTGGGAAAGCCAGAGCCAAGGCACTGATGCCAAAGGGCAGGAAAAGAGGAGGTGATCCAGAATTCCAGGGAGAGCCAAGAGAAAGAGAGGGGAGAAAAAAATGTGTGTGCAGAGACAAAGAGAGAGAGAAAGAGAGATACTTTCATATCATCTTTCTTATTCTGTCAGTGAGTTTTCACTCACACAAGGCTATTTCTTTGACTGTATGAAGCAAATTAACATCTGAGTCCAAGTATTTCAGTTTAGAGACACTAGTGCACTCTGTTAATGAGAGAACTTGCATGTGTGGTTTAACTGTGGAGCAGCAGACCACTGAAAAGACCAATAATTCATCGCAATGAACAAACTCTACCACAAGAGGGAGCAACCATCTACTACTGATAGAGGTTACTACATATGGCCAAAGTAGTCATCTCACTCATCTCATTTAGATTTTTTTTTCTTCAATGAATCCTTTGAGAAATAATCAGATGAATGAAGTGACAGTAGCTGACTGAATTCAACAGAACTCATTTCAAACTTGGTGGTGACATTACACATGAATTCATAAGAGATAAAACGTAAAAAGGGCATTTTCAAATTATTTTTAGCCTTCTGAGGGATCAAGTCATGTTTGTTTTTTATACATAGTCAGAGTTTAGACACTGACCACAATGAGCATCATCAGTGATAGAATAATCTGAATCAGACCTTTTATGGTGAGTAATCATTTATTAGACAGACCTTACTCGTCTTATTCGTTGAGGGTGTCTACATGACGTACTCCACGCTCTGACTCCTATGAACATGCTGACCTCACACATACGAATCGACAAACTTTCAGACACGCCGCCCCTCTCTTTCACTCAGCCTTTGATTACGTCACAACCTGCGGCTCGTAAGGGCAAAAAACCCAGACATCCATCTTTCACCAATTAAACAGGAAGTGAGCCTTCGGGGCACTTTCTAGAGGCTCTGCACAGAGCATGTGTGCGCAGCACGCGCAGTGTGTGTGCGTGGTGGAGAACACGGGTCGGCTTTTCTCAGTAAGAGGAATTGTAATTTGGGAAGTGGAGCCGATGAATTTCCATCAGAAATGATTTTATACAATTACAGCTGCCCAGAAGTGACCAATATGTACTGGGGTGTTTATTTCACGTGACACCCATGACCACTGTGGCGAATGTCTAGCCTAGAAGAACTCTCTTGAGCATTACCACTACCATAAAGTATTTTTGCTGACTGCTTTAATACATCATCAGCTGTAAGAGTTTCCAATAAAAAAGAGGGCTTTTGAATCACTTGGTATTTTTTTGCCAATGTTTATTATAAACAAGTTATTTAAACAAAAAAAAAACTCAAGTGGATGACTCAACGAGTGGATCTATGAATGTGAAAGCAGAGGCTGTCTGATCTGACAGCATTATGACTCGTAAGAGCTCCTTAATAAATTATGTGTCACGTCTTTACAAATGTCTATACGTGGAGTCCAAGCCCCCAGGGAACTGGGTGGGTGTGGGGGGGGGGTTATTCCGCCCTACAAATAGAATGAATACCAAAAAAAAGATACAAGGAAAGCGGAGAAAGAGGGAGGGAGATAGGGCAGGAGAGAGAGAGGGGGTGGAAGAAGGGGAGGGAGGGAACAAGTATAATTACAGACAGAAAGTAGAGTCAGAGTGAGGAGAGAGACAGAAAGTAGAGGCAGAGTGAGGAGAGAGAGAGATACAGCGAGAGAGAGAGTGAGAGAGCCCAACCCACTTCTACAAAACCATTCAACACTGCATAGTGAGCAGTCCCAGACCTCTCGTGAGCACGCTGCTTCCCCAGGGCTCCTCCAGAAGCTGCCTGCCTTTCCCATACAAACTTCCCAAGGACCCAGAACGAGAGACTCAGAGAGAGAAAGAGAGAGAACCACTACAAGTCAAACAACTGGCAGAACTATTCATCCTCTTCAGTCAGCACCTCTCTTCACAACAGCTCAACAAGGATTACCTCTTTTCTTCTTTTTTTTTTCTAGTTCAGATCTATTTTTTGTTTTTTATTTCCTTCAGACTGAGCACATCCACAGGTAGAAGACAGATTTTCAGTTGCTGGAGAGAGAGCCTTCTGACCAAGGAACTTTTCAAAACTTCATTTTTTTTTTCTTTTTTCATGCTGGTCAGCCAGACTGTCCGGCTAGTCTACATCACTCCTCCAGAGTCTGCTGCCCGTTCTCCGAGGATGACACTCCTGCCAGCCCTTAGCGGGGCACTGCTGCTCCTGGCTCACTGTTGCTCCATCAGTGCCATGGCTACCTCGGGCTCCCTGCCGTCCGACTGCCCGTCCTGCGCCCTGTCCCGGCTGCGGCGGGGTGGCCCAGATGCGCTAGTGGAGGAAGCGGAGGCGCAGCAGGACGTGGTGGAGGCGGTGAAGAGGCACATCCTCAGCATGCTGCACCTGCAAGCTCGGCCCAACATCACTCATCCGGTGCCCCGTGCCGCCCTGCTCAATGCCATCCGCAAGGTGCACGTGGGCCGCGTGGCCCAGGATGGCAGCGTCCTGATCGATGACGAGCCTCACAGCCGCCAGGAGGCAGAGAGCGCCGAGCAGACCGAAATCATCACCTTCGCTGAATCTGGTGAGTCCCAGTCTGAATTTGTGACAGATCGAAGACTTTGACAGAACTAAACAGGTGGACTTGTGTTAGCATCTTGAACTCAAAGAACTTGTCAGTTGTAGCTACATAGTCAGTTGTAACTACATAGTCATTATTAAGCTTTAACATTAACAACTTAATAATAAGTCTAGAGTCTAAAGGGTTAATAAAGTTACTGGTATCTAGTTTAAAATTCAAGGAACCATGGCTTTCTAGCTCCATCTCCTACTGCCATAATTTACATAATAATTCTATAGTAATTACTAGATAGTAAGCCTTAAGATTAAAAACTGGGAAATAAGCTTGGACTTTAAGGGGTTAACAAAACTGTGAGGCTTGTCCTGCTGTGCCAACTTCTTCAAAGTGCTGTAATTCCTTCCAAACTTTTTAGGAGAGGAAGGGATGGGGGTAGTGTGGCCACTGACTTTCATTGCACCTGGGAGGGAAAAGAGTTTAGGGAAAACCTGTTGCCTCAGCTGAAAGCTGGAAAAAAATGACCAGGACTGTAGCATTCTTATCCCCCATTTATATCCCCCTCTCCTCTTTCTCGAGCTTTCCATAAACCTCCTGCTGCTTTAGAGAATCGCTGATTATCTGTGAAACCCCCCGAGGCTTCCAGCCATAAACTGCTGTGTGAAGCTCTATGAGGGTTATAGAGCAGCATTTACCCCAAGACTGACAGACAGCCTTCATAAAGCAGATAGGGAGCTGATTGAGTATTGTCAGTTGCAGCGAGCGCTGTTCAAAGGTGCTGTCAAAGTCATGATGCGAGAGAAGACGGGGCTCCTCTCTGAGTCATACAGCAGAACAAGGTGAAAGACTGACATATAGTAATGCACTAGCAGTGATGTGCCAAAGCACTCAGCAGATGTATCCATCCTGAACAGCAGACAGCAGAGCTATTTGACTGCTTTTTCGGGTTCAAATGAAGTATGGACTTTAGAAATACATTGAGACACAAAGCAAAGAACCAACGGAAAAGTTAACCAGATGCAGGAGCTGACGTAAGAACAGGGCAAATAACAAACACTCGAACACAGTCCTCAAGTTTGTTCATCTTAGCTGAGGGTTTAAATGAATGGGGGGCTCTTCAGGGGTCCTTGAACCACTTAAGCACCACACTAAAGCTGGAAAGATGCTTTAGGAGACCCCTGAAAGCTATTACAGTTACTAGAAAATTAAGAGTAGAGGGTTTTGGACTGGAATTTGACTGCAGCCTATAATTAAACTTGGGCCTGATAATCTACAGTCTAGAATGTAAATGTAGCTGTGGACAAATCTTGTGTATTTTAAACTGCTGTGAGTGTAAATGTCTTTAGGAAAAAAAAGAGCTCAGATCCTGCAGAAACAACCCACTGCTCTTCATACCAGATCAGTTACATTTAGCTTATTTCTTTCTTCACGATTTTCCACTCAAATCTGAAACTCTTTTCTAAAATTCCTATTGTAGTCACCCTTTTCGCAGTTACACCTGACAGTTGTAGAGCATAAATTACACAACCTAGAGTGACAACAACAGAATTGTCTACTTTGTTAATATTAAACAAAACTTTTGTATATTATGTGCACAAAACATGTGGTACAATTTTTTCACTAGACATGCTTATTGCTGTGCATGTTGTTCTCAGAAATGACCACCAGGGGGAAATGCCTTGGAGAACATCTTCTGAAATAACATCAGTATTCATAGAAGGCAGGAGTTTATCAACAAAGCAGTTTATCCTTCATACGAACGATATCATTATGCCTGTTGGAGTCCTAGATAGGACGAGAAACGGAGTAAACACGCTTGCCTCACATTTCATCTTGCACTTGATACTGTGTACAACTGCAGTTAAGTAGTTGACACTAAATTACAGGTTGCTTGTGGCAGCATCCTCTTCGCATAGGTGCTGAATTGGGCACACGCACACGCTAGAGATGTCATTTTTTTTTGGTTTAGTTTAGTCAGTATCTACTGTTTATAATGCTGGATGTCAAGACAGCAGTAATTACACTTACATTGATTTGCATTCCGAGTCATAATATCCAAAGGTGTTGCATGCACACGTGCACAGGCAATAGAGCGCACTTAATGAACACAGTGACTGATATTGTACCTGAGTGCTCATTTGCGTGTCTGTTGTTACCCAGTGATTTTGACACACTGTTCATATCACTAAATGGAATACATTAATTTCTGCCTTCCACGACAGGCTAATTGCCGATGCTAAACTCACAGTGACGATTAACTTGAAACATGAAGCTCTAATTCTAATACACGTCACAAAGTTGTTCGCTCAGTTGCTCAGTTTCACTGCATGAGTCTGTTATGATCGCAGATTCCTGGTAATTTAAGGTCAAACATGACCTTGATGAGGCTATCGGTATCCAGAGACAAGTATTTTACGTGCAAGGACAGCAGGGACTTCAGTGTGCTTACATTATTGTGAAACAAATGTGCTTTTAGAACACTTGTGTTTATAATACTGAGGGGTTCCATGAAATATTTCATATATTTGTTGAACCGCATCTCATTTCTCACAGCTAAATTACAATCAGTTTGAATTTAAATCTTTGAAGTGGTTCAGTTAGTGAGTTTGTGTGTCAGCATGAGCACAAATAACAGCTCAGTTGTAGTCGTACGTACTATTAGGTGGGGAGGTGGGGTAATGTAATTTTACCACAGGATGTCTAATGCTTAGGACTATTTTGCATGGGATTAGAAATCTTTGTAATAATTATAGAACTGTGGGTGTCCACTCAATTTACACTTGGCCATTACATAAAAAAGGTCCATTGGCTGCTTGCAAATAGAAAACTTGTCTGAACATTTAACTGTTATTCCATTTATACTAGCCTAGTTGTTGTACGTAATGTCATTTACACTGTCACAGGCTTAGGAATGTAGAGCCAGCAGTCAATGTTGCCACATAAAATCACTTTTTGTCTGTCATTTTACGTTTTAATGTTCAAGTTGTATGCTTGAGGTAGATTTGGGCCATATGAATGCGAGTTAGTGCATCCATACTTCAGGAAAAATGAAAAAAATGTATATATTGTACAGACATGGCAATTCGCACTGGACTCATAGCCTATAAACTGGGGCTCTTTCCACAATTCCTTTTATAGTAGGTAAAAACCTCTGGAATCTGCAGATGTAGACTAGACTAAATTCATTAAGTAACAAAGATAAAAAAACTACATTATCCCACTTTCCCATGCAAAACTAATCCCAATCTTAATTCTTTAGACACTGTAGGAATTCACTAATTTGTAAACAGCACTAAATACTGAGAACTTCACCAGATCTTCCAGAACATACACATCTTAGGAATGCACTCTTGTTCCTTGACATTGTCACTGTGGCGGTCAAGCCTTGTCTCACTGCCAGAGGTCAAAGAAATAAAATAATACGTTCCACAGTGGTTGGCCAGAGACCTTCTGAAAGTCTCCAACACAGTGATCTTTCATGTTGAACGTCAACTGCTGCCAGGCATGTGCACACACACTGATAGAGAGAGAGAGACAACTTTGGTTTATAGAGGCTATTCTGGTCCTGTGTGAAACTCATGCCAGGCAGCTAACAATCTGTAAGCCAGTCGGTTGTTCCAAGACCCTGTCTGCTGAAACAGTAAAAGGAGAAGATGTGGCAAAGTCAGACCCCTATAAATATTTTCCCATATCTTTGGGGATGGTGAGATTAAAAATAAAACAAGGGATGGCTTGGGAACTTGTGTGTGAAGCTGTGGCTCAGGCAGAGTAAAAAAGACAAGTCTAGAAGTGTTCCCAAGATTGCTTACTACTGCACACTAGACCACAGTCAAACCATCCGCCAGCCCCAAATCATGTCACTGGCCTGCGTGTACCCACCATTTGGGCTGTGCTTGCGTTGATTAGACATGCTTGCCACATCTTTGAGACTTGACATGTTGTGAAACGTTTACTTGACCAACACATCTCTGCTGTTCCTCTTTTCCCGAGTCTACTTCGTCATTGAGACCTTCCGTGTTATGATGTATACCTAAAAATCCTGCACTCCAGGAATCCACAGCTATGACAGTAAGCATTTCAAAAACTTCCCTATTAGTGCTTCTCCAGAATCTCTAAGATGGTGATTTCCCTGTAGTAAAGAGAAGATAACGTGTTTTGGAACTGAAATCATTTCCCCTGAAAAGGAATGACAAGAATCTGTCTCAAAGTCAGCCGAGCAGGACCTAAATCGGTCATTTCGGTGCTCCACGTTGGGGATTTCAGACCCCTGCCACAAGCCAAGCTTTACATTCCAGTCAATAAATAGTCAGAGCCCCTTCTCTCCAAAACCAAAAACAAGTCATTCCAAATACTAGTTCTAGGAACCTCCCCAGTGGGTAGTTTAGTGTTCCCATGTTTCTGGGTTCACCTTACCTGATAACCAGAAAGCACTAAATTGCACAGTGTAGGGTTTTCAAATACTATGGCTGAGGACTCAGTGCTAATCAGCAGGAAATTTCTTACTATTTGCCACTTTTCCATTTCCCAACTTTTGAAACAGTAGTACATCCCAATAACAGATTGTATTTTACAGCTTGTTTGAACTCAAAGACAGAAGCTTAGTCACCTATTTCTGTGCTTACATGGAAGCTGTGATGCAGCAGCTCCGGCTCAGACTATTCCACCGCCCCGCCTTGGTAACTCTGACAGCAGATGCATCATACAAACCTGTTCACACTAGTATGCTATAGCTTGCAGATGCTGCCTTGAGAGCCTTAGACTCAGGAAAGGAGCACGCGGGACTACAGACTAATTCTGAAACGGATACAATCATTGAGATTGAAACGATTGCAATGAGTCATAGCTAAATTGGAGCTTTCCATCCTATGGACCTTATCTGTTTCTTAGCCTAAACGTTGAGCTCCAGTGTAATCCAAGTCAAATTACATTATATTGGTCTGTCACATTAACCTCTGATGGTGCAACAGATTGTCCCGCATCATTCTCAAAGGGGATTTCCATGTCATTTAACATGACTACATGGCTCTAGGAGAACCTTGAACCAAAGTAGAATGGGTCAGTAGTTACCTTCTGGTGTGCCTTCATTATTGTCTGGCCTGTGGACCCTGAGCCTAGCATTGGAGAGGGATGACCATTCTGTAGCGGACAAAGGGGCTGAGAGCATGGAGAGGTAGAACGTTAGCATTTCTTCTGCCTTCAGGTAGGACCAAGACGTGAGGTGAGGGAGGCAGGCAGGATCTTGAGTTGATGAGGTACATCTTGGGGTCAAAAAAGTTTTTGCAGTTGCACTTTATTCCTGCAAAGGCATCAACTGACCTGCTACAGCTTTACTGCAGAACTGAATGGAGAAGAATCAGTTCAGTTCTGGGATCAGTAGTAGAATCTCCAAGTGTTTGACTGGCAGCATCTATTTGGTAGCAGAGCAATTTGCAAGTTTTATTTTTACTTTTTAAAAGAAATTTCTTCAGAGATTCATCAGTTTTTCCCTGCATGAAAGTTAGTGGTTATGCAAGGGACTTTCATTCAATGGTAGTTCCTTGTTTTGGATTTGGCATTCTGATATTAGTGCACTCATACCAGAATTGTTTAGTCTGTGAAACTCATCCTTAGAGTTGACATGGCCATGTTTGAAATACGCAATGCTGGTACTGCAGTCGAGGAAGTCAACTTGCCCACAGCCTCCCGTCGTTAAGGGAGGCGGTCTAATATCCGCTGCGTTTTATAGCTCACTTCAGCTCGCAGTGGGTGAAGGCAGAAAATAGGTCAAGTATCTCATTTATGAAGGGGTACTTGAAGTGCAATCCATGCGCAATGATATCTGCACACAAAGTCTTTTATGTCAAGGCTACTCGGTCTGTTTCTTTTAAAGTTGTGCTATCCTCCGCAAGATCTCAGATGTGTAGAGTTGATAGCAAGCTTACACCTTAACAGGACACATTAGTGTCAAAGCATTTGTCACTGGTGAGTTAACGCATTCCTCCACCGGTTCTATAAGCCAGCCCTGTGAGCACCAATCTCTTTAAAATGACCAAGCCAAGTTTGCTCACGGGCTACAACTGTTGCCTTTAATCAGTACTGTCAACAAATTAGCCAAAGACAAATCACATTTCCTCATTACAATCATCCTCAAGAGGAGTATAAACAAATACCATCCACATATAGGCGTGTTCAAACAATCTCTCCTTCAACTTTTCTTTCTCAGTATTTGGCCACAGAAAATTTGTCCTTTCAGGCTTTGAGCATCAGGGTATTACGAGCTATACAATATGACAGGAGGCCAACAAGAAGATCAAAGCGGGTGATCTCCCTTTAGGTAAACTAGATAGAGATGTGGGATTAGAGAACACATTAACCGAAGCAGTGTTTAAAGAGGAGTTGAGCCCCCCGCCCCACGACCACCACCTCCAAGCCTCTTTAAGGTCCCAGGTGATTCTATACTGTTCCCTCCTCCCTGTTTGAAGACATGGAAGGGTGGGCGGGGGGAGAAGAGGAATGTGTAAATGTTATTTTCCATCTTTGTGTGGGGGACAGCTGTGCAAACTACACTCTCGTGGTTACACTGGTGTTTATTGTTGAGGGATTATTGTACGGCTCTGTAGTCTTTCACCTCTCTCTCTCTCTCTCTCTCTCTCTCTTTCTCTCTCGCTCTCTCTCTTCAAATGTATTGAGAAGCATGTGGAGCAAGGGAGCTTCCATACGCTCTCCTTCTCAGTGGGGTGGGTGGTGGTTCTCCCTGTAGACTGGAGCCCTTGCTGGGGAAGAGCCGGAGCTGAGTTTACTCAGCTTAGCCAATGCTAGCGATGCCCCATTCTTTTGCGGGCCGCAGATTAAAAAGGAAACAATGCGTTGGCCAAAGCTAGAAAAGCCCATTATTTTTAGACTCCGTTCATGAAGCTCTTCTGTGTTTGGACAGATGGGACTCAGGATGTGTAAACACATACTCATACACAAACACACACGCACACACACGCACACACTCACACGCACACACTCACACACACACACACACACACACAGATAGACTGACATCATCACAATGTTATTATGCTGTAATCTTATAAATATGCAGCACTATGAGATGGCTAAATTCTAAAAATGTCATCTAGAATTTATGGAAGTACAGCATTCACAACAAGAAAATGTGTATTTATCCCTAAAGGACATTTCACAGCCAGACAAAATGCTAAACCCACTCTTTGTGATCAAAGTATTTTGGACTGAGATAAAACAGGTTTACTTGATTTCTGGGGTCTACAAGGTTATAACAGGTCTTTTCTAATTCAGCGATGCTAAACACAGAAACAATGCCATACAGTTCACTGTAATAATAATAATAATAATAATAATAATAATAATAATATGGCTTATAGCACCGTTCTCTGTTTAATAAACTATTTATTAAACTCTAGTTACTATCAGAATAGAGCTTTTCTCAATATAATGTAATAAATATTTTTGTTACCTTAAAATGTTTTCCTCAACTTTCTGTATTTTCAGCCAACTTTCTAAAAATGAGCTTTTTTTAATCCTGTGTTTTGACAAACATCCTGATATCTGGAAATACAGTCATATGCAAAAGTTTGGGCACACAAACTTTTGTTCAAATTATGTTTTGTTGATTTACTAAGTTCACAGTAATGATGGTCTTTTCGAAAGAGGATTTCTTGTGATGGGACTAAAAAGCTGGTGTAGCAGAATTATGAAGAATCCCATATTACAAACACCTGTCAACATGTCTCATTGTGAGCTCACAGCACTACCTATTTGATGAGGTGTCCATTTACAAGCGACTGTGGAAGAGTCAACGACAGAAACACAGTCAGTCACATCATCCAGTGACAACTTTAAGGGCTTTACAAAAGTCCTTTTTGTGAAGATTTGCCTCAGTAAATGGAGGAGGATTAGTTTAAAAGTTGGGAAATGATCTGTGATCTGAGACTTTCCAGAGGCCTCGCCTGCGTCTGTAAAGTGCAGTGGATCAAAGCCAGAGGGAGACTCCTTTTCTGATCCAAGGAGACAGCGAGTCACTGAAAACATGGCACGTTACGGCCTGCAGCTGGACACTCTGTGCTGTGTGTTGTCACGGCCGTTGTGCGTTACTGTACTTGCAGAAGTGTTCGCCGCAGGCCAGCAGGCTCTTAATAGATCATTTGGCCGGCAACCAGCAGAGGTGATGCCTAGGGGCTTGTGCAACTGATCGTTTAACTCTCACTAATCTCAATTTCAAGGCGTACAGGAAGAGCAGAGTTAAGTGGGAGGGACAGTGTGTGTGTGTGTGTGTGTGTGTGTGTTTGTGTGTGTACGAGTGCCAGAAATGAGTTCACAGTTCAGAAGTGTTCATCTTAAAAACTGCCTTTCACACACTGAGAAAAAGTGATGGCTTGCTATTTCAAAAAGAGCTTTAATTCGAAAAGCAGCACATATTAATAACAGCCATGACCAAACTTCTGTTTCACACTTCTTAAGGAATAACTCATTGCATTGTAGTCCATGTAGTTACATAGTAATAAACCTTAGGATGTAGTAATCCTGGGGTTAAAAAGCTTGTTGTTGCTGAAATCCTGGCAAGCTGGTCAGTCTTTAACGATGGGCGCACTACAAAGCTCAAATGTTCTACTGATGTTACCACTCCCAACCACTGACTTCTCTGATGTGGTTAGCTCAAAGTTCATCCATAGAGTCATCCAGACAACCTCCTGCATCAAAATAACTCATTTACCTAATGACTTGTTTTTTCTAAACCCCTCCCTGCTCTTCTTTTCTTTTCTCAGGTGAGGCCCCAGGCCTGATAAACTTCCTCATCTCCAAGGAGGGGGACGAGATGTCTTTGGTGGAGCAGGCCAATGTGTGGCTCTTCCTGCGGCTTCCGAAGGGCAACCGCACTCGGACCAATGTCACCATCCGGCTCCTGCTGCAGCTGCCAGGATCAGGAGAGAAGCTTGTGGCTGAAAAAGCTGTGGACACACGACGCAGCGGCTGGCACACCTTCCCCGTGGCGGCCAGTGTGCAGTCCCTGCTGGAGCAAGGTGGCAGCAGCGCCCTGAGGCTGCGCGTCTCCTGTCCGCTGTGTGCTGATGCCCGGGCCACACCCATCCTGGTGGGCCCAGGGGGCGGAGAGCGGGAGCAGTCTCACCGGCCCTTCCTGATGGCTGTGGTGCGCAAAGTGGAGGAGCAGGGCCCCAGGCGGCGCCGCAAGAGGGGCCTGGAGTGTGACGGCAAGGTGCGCGTTTGCTGCAAAAGGCAGTTCTATGTCAACTTCAAGGACATTGGCTGGAACGACTGGATCATCGCACCGCCCGGCTACCACGCCAACTACTGCGAGGGCGAGTGCCCGAGTCACATCGCCAGCATCACTGGAACGTCGCTTTCCTTCCACTCCACCGTCATCAACCACTACCGCATGCGCGGCTACAGCCCGTTCACCAACATCAAGTCGTGCTGCGTGCCAACCCGCCTCCGTGCCATGTCCATGCTCTACTACAATGAAGAGCAGAAGATCGTCAAGAAGGACATCCAGAACATGATCGTGGAAGAGTGTGGCTGCTCATAAGGTGGCCAGAAGAGAAATGAATGAGAGCAGAGAGGGAGAGATGGAGCGACGAAAGGGAAAGGTGGGAGGGCAAGGGCAAGAACTTGCCCCCTGACAGCAAGGAAATGGACAAAAAAAGAAAAAAAGGAGCGAGGTGGAGGGTAGAGAGAAAGAGAACAGCTGTCCCTGCTATCTCCATCTCTCTATCGCACTCAGTCGCAAGACAGACTCTCATGCAACAGCAGGCCTCTCTCTCGACATGGCCGCCGATTACGCTCGGCCTTCCTGTGGGTGTCTGTAACTTGGAGCAGTTTCTGTGGCACTTTCAGAAAAGAAAAGAGAAAAAAAAAGAAAACATAATATATTTTTGTTACAATGCCAGGGGCAAGATGATATTTATGAGAGTGAGAATGCAGAGCAGTCCCTCTCTGAACATGCCCTGCATAAAGAGAGACCACGATGATGAGGTGCCTGAAAAAAAAACCCCAGAAAATCTCAAACTATGCAACTTGTCAAGTATTAAGATTTATTTTTCATCGTGTTGTTTTGTTTATTTGCTATTTACTTTTACAACTTAAAAAAGAGGAAGTTGACTTTTTTGTACTTTTTTGAACGTATGTTTGATGTTGTGTGTTTGTGCGTGTATGTTTGTGTGTGTGTGTCGTGTGTTGAGAGATACTTGAAAGAAGTTTGACGGGCTGCTGGAACCAAACATTTCTGTTTATTATTATTATTATTATTGTTATTATTATTCTAATTATTATGACTTGTATTGTTAATATTATTATTTTTATTATTATTGTTATTATTATGTTTCCTTTCCTCCTCTTTTTTTGTTATCTTAAAAAAGAGACATTACGAACGTTTACAGTTTGCACTATGCCAACGTTTTTGATCAGCCTAGCCACATATACAAATGGTATTTAGCGAAAGACGAGAAGCACTTCCGAATGGGACGAAACCTTTTAGCTTAAGTTGGACGAGGTGAACAGAAGTGAGAGAGAAGGGTTAGGACAGGCAGGTGGAGTGGACAAGAAAATTAGTAAGACAGGACCAAGTGCACACATGCATTGTGTAGTGTTTTTTTTTTTAACACCAAAGACTTTATGCTTCAAGTGTTTTAAAACATATTAGGCTCATTTAGAACAATGACTCATGAAGACGTCCTGGTCAACCTGACTAGATGCCCTGTATGACTCTGTCTCCATTCCATACTAGTTCACTATGTGTGCTTTTTTGCACTGCTGCACTCTTGATATGTGTGTAGCCATCTAAATGGTAAATACAGCACTTAAGCCAACAATGTAGAGTTTTTTTTTTTGTTTTGAAAGTGATTGTGCAGCATTGACATATATATATATATATATATATATATATATATATATATATATATATATATATATATATATATATGAGATTGGGAGATTAATCTCTACATTACTTAGAAAATATTTCACCAAATATTGGAGGGACCCTGTACGATCCAAACAATGCCACAATTTTGTTTTACAGATGTTAATTTGTTCTGGCAACTGTTTCTTTGTGCAACGTCAAAGAGCGAAGCAATCCTAGAAAACAAACGAAAAAAAAAAGCTTAAAAAATCTGAGTTACAGTTTGAACTCTCGGGATATATGTGAATGCATAAAAAAATTATAGTGAGATACATAAATAAGTACGTAAAAAGAGAAAAAAAAAGTCGAATCCAGAAAAAAATGCATAAAAAAGGAAAATATGTTGTATATGTTTGTTTTCTTTTCCTTCATCAAGACAAAAAATGAATCGACACTGAAAGAAGTGGACTAAGGATAAAAAAATTATATATTTTTTATTCTGTATATATGGAAATCAAGATACCAATATGTTGCGTTGCTTTGTTGTACAAATCGAAAAATGTGCTTGTGGGTTTTTTAATCTAATTTATTTTACAGTATTTTTGTTCCATTTTTTTGCTTCACCATTAAAATTAAAAAGATGTACACTAAACCAGATGTCTGAGAACTGTGTTGTTCTGTGATTTTGGTTGGGAGCAATTTGGTGGAAAAAATAATACCATGATGCTAAAGATGTTGCCACACTAAAGGGATGTTATGCATGCTCAGTTCACTTCAGCGTAGTCTTCCTTGAGCTGTACCACATCGGAAACCCACAAATCCAAAATATCAGAGTAAATAACGGTTCTTTAATCTTTTTGCATGCGCCACACGCAAACAAGCAGTTTTTCAACTGCCGTACTCCAACTAAAACTAATGGAAGCCAATGGAAACTACTCGTCTCTGATTTCTTCCATTGCTCTGGCTGTTTAAAACAAACACAAAGTTCCTTTCAACAAGGGATTCAATAGTTTCTTCACTATAACAACACAAAGTAGCCCAGCCCAATGATTATGACTGGTTTAATGCCAGAGTAATAGAACCCCACCATTCATAAGTAAGCACAATTTTGCAACAAAAGTGATCAAGTGATCAAGCCATAGAGAGCAGGTGTTCAGAATATGGTTGAAACTGGTAAATAAAATGGTATTAAAAGTTATAGATTGTAACTTTAAAGGAACTCATCAGTTAGGGAAGCCTCTCACACACATGAAATGGGAACTTCACCCTCTCCATAATAAAAATAGCCTCTGTGCCCACTTAGGAAATGGCCTTAAACCACGTACGAGGTGGTGAGAGTAAAAACAGGATGACAGCATGTTAAATTGGCGTGATTATCCACACACAAAACCAGATGATGACTATATTAAGAAAACGTTGCATGCAGAGTGAAGTCGTAGTGGTTTTAGAGGCTGTGAACCAGTCGTCCAGTCCTGCAGCTCCTGCATAAACCATGCTGGCACATGAACAAATGAGCTATGTCCTGTTTGGGACCATAACAACACACATTTCTCAACTGTGCAGAAAAAATAACTAGGACATAACATTTATGTTTACTAAGTGCATACAAACAATAGTGATCTGTGCAGGCACTAAACTGAAGCCCAAACTCCACCCGTAAACTTTGAGACTCAATCCAATCAGGAAAACTGCTACTGCTAAATTTGAAACCTGAACCTGACCAGAAGCCACTTGTATGCACTAACAGAGATGGACGATTTTAACTACACTGTCAGAAAAAGGTTCTGTCCAGGTACATCTTTCGTTCCTCAAGGTACGACTGTGGAAATGACCCCTCAGAAGTACAACAGTGGTTCTAAGGTCCAACTGTGCACCTTAAACAAGTTTTTCACAGGAGGAAGACATGTATTTGTACCTTCTCATAACCTAATATTTTATATCAGAACAGTAAATTAAGAAGACAGGGTGACTGGAGTCAACACAGCTTAAAAGTATAACTACAACAGATTGTAGTACAATTTTGTTCCAGAAATAAAGGTACTGAAGACGTACGCTTGAGTCTACCACCACAGTGATAAGAGGGGTAACACCCCAGGCACATACACTCTCAGAAAAAAAGGTACAAAACTGTCACCTCTTATCACCTCAAGGGTACATCTCAGTACCTTTAGTCAGGGAACATAACTGTACCATAATCCATTGAAATTATATTTTCTAAGTTGTATTGA
Organism: Colossoma macropomum; assembly: GCF_904425465.1. Taxonomy (NCBI): domain Eukaryota; kingdom Metazoa; phylum Chordata; class Actinopteri; order Characiformes; family Serrasalmidae; genus Colossoma; species Colossoma macropomum. Next base: position 9,900,720 of record NW_023494785.1, on the reverse strand, counting down.
CTCCACACACCCCGTCTCATCTCCAGGCTTTTTATTTTATTGTTCTGTTTTGAAACATTAGGTTATAGAAAGGTACAAATATGTACTTTTCACCTGGAAAAACCTAGATGAATGAAAAATGTACCTGCACAGAACCTTTATTACTAACAGTGTATATGCTTACAAATACTGGCAATGGACAGATGTTTCAACTTCACTTGGTCTTGTAAACCAATTATGACATCAATTTCACACATTTTGCATTGGCACTGACAGATATGAACAACTAAAATATCAGACCTCAGTGTCAGCCCACAGTTCCCATATCAGTTCATTGATTACCAAAGACATAGTTTTACATTGGTTTGCTTTGCTTCAACTGATTTACAGAACATGTTCTAAATGAAAAACTCTTCACACTTATTTGAAAGCTGAGCTTTTGCTGCAGTCAACACATTCTTAATTGACTTAAGCGTGAGGAAGTCAGGGAAAACAGGACTGGCTGGCACAGCGGTTGGTGGGCACAATGCTAACATCTGGGTCAGTAAAGGGAGCTCTCACAAAATTGTAACATGATAATGCCTTCTTGATCAACATACATTCATTTTTTAATTTTTTAATTTTTTTTTATAAACATAGAAGCAGAAATATATACACAAGTATATAAATAAATTTAATAAATACATTTTAGGTCATAGCAATGCTATATTTTGACATTTTGATACATAATTTTTAAAGCCAAGAATAAGTAATGCTAGCTAGCATGAAGTAAATACAGAGAGTTGTGTCCTTATGCAGGTGTGGTTTGTTGGCACATTGATTTTGGATTGGTCAGCACATATCAGCCTGACAAAGTGTTGGGCTATTGTCACATATATTATTTTATACTATAAGCTGCACACATGCTAAATAGCACAGTAACTAACACAACTGGAATGCAATACTATTTTATATTACTGTTTATATGAAATTTATATTACATTTGTAACAAGTCTGCTACTGTTCAGGCCAAGGTTAATTGTTACTGTTATTTTTTATGTTATTTAAAATGTTATTTGGTTGACATTGAATGTTTATTTTTGTGGTTTTAAATAAAAGTTATGGTTACTTCTATTATTTGCTTCATTCTTTTAACTCATAGCCTTTTAATGTTGTGCCAACCATCCTCATATCATGTGCCAAGCAGCCCCATGTTGGGGTTGCAGTACAAGACTAGTGAGCTTTTTATCTGATGTAATGACCAGGCCATTATGATTCAACAGTGAAGATCTTTAGCTTTCTTTTTATTTCAGTGAAATTTACATAGGTATACATCTTCAAACAGGCACAAATCTACTATCTATCTATATAAAATCACTTTTTAAACAATAAACCCAAAGCTGAGCCGAACCCGATGGAGTACTCGCCTGAATGCGAATAGCTTTTAGAGGCATTAAACTCCTCATACGTCTGGTTCCTATCACCACCACTGTGAACAATTCTGACTTGGTAAGTTTCTCTAGAACAGAACATTTTACACTAAACCACTCTAAATTACTTTGTTTACATCTTACCCATTTTGTTATGCAGTATTTTTGAAAAATTGATGGAATTCCCCTTCAATAAGTTTTCATATTCAATAACTTTCACATATTCATATATGTGTTCCTGAAAACAAAATGTTACCATCTACATTTGTTCAGCAGATTCATGGTCCTGTCATATAAATAAAAATCAATGAAATACACAAGTTTGGCTGAAAATAAACTCAAGTCTGAGCCAAACCCAATGGAATACGTGCAAAACTGGCCTGAACACGGCCCAATACAATATTATGTTGGGCCCTGTCGGGCTCTGGTCGGATAGCAGACCTCTGACACACACACACACACACACACACACACACATGGAACCGTATGTTCTCTAAAATAAAATAAAAAAGTGCCCAGCTTAAGATGGCATAAGGCGCTGTTTCAAAGTGCCCGTTTAAAAATAGAGCTGTCTTAAGCTAATGACAGGGGGGACACCGAAATAGCTGACAGATGATAATACTCCAGTAGCAGGCGATCAAAGGCCGAGGCAAACCGCAGTCAGGAGTTCCCTTTGAGGAGGAAGGCTCTGTAGAGGCGGCAAGCCACAGAATGGTCATTCATTTGAAGTATACACTCATTCCTCTTACTGTAAATCTTCTCAGCTTACCAAAGGTTACAGTAACAGTTTGTGAGAAAACCTTCTTTCATTAGCTTTGACAGTTCTTGCTCTGGAAGTTTTCCCTCCATGGTTTACTAAGCTCTTCTTCTTTGTTAGATGCTTCTATTCTAAAATAGTTTATTCACTATGCATTATGCTTTATTCTTTATGACCTATATTAATGCATCATTTGAGGTCTGTTATGTCTGTTATGTTATATTAGAGTTAACGTTTAACGTTTAGAGTTAACGTTAATGTTTAGAGCTAATAAGAGGCAGTGATATTTCACAATGTGCTTAATATTCTAAAGTTATTGTCATCACTAATTAGAGGCTAAAAAAGTGCAAGGTTTCATTAAGTTAATTTGCATCACAAATTCAATACCGATTTATGGTATTTTAGTTGCTCAGAAAGAATAAACACTTCACTGATATATCAGCATTTGTTTCATAAGAGTTCATTGTCTAAAACAGCACTTTAGGACATCCTGAAGTATTAGTGACTTATTAAACTCTAATTAGATCTAAAATAGAACTCAAAAATTGCAATACACTTGAGTTACCTAGAACCTGTGGGAATCAATGGCTGCAATTATACACCAATACAATGTGAATTTAGATGATTATTAATGCACAGTAGTTTGCATAACAAGTGTTTATTGTGCATTATTGCAACTAATAATGCGATTAGTAGTGTTTTTCCTACAAGACCTTTAACTGTATACTAATGCAGATCAATGCTTAATGATTTAGGGCTTTACCGAACAAAGAATAAGACCTTAAAGGAGAATTCCACTGCTTTTCAAAAATCTCCATATAATTCAATCCCTGACATATACACAAATTAATTCACAGTGTTTTGATATGAAATGGCTCATTATAGAGAAACTTACACACTCAGATAATTCTGAAAAATAAGTTTTTGTTGCTTACTATTTTGCCTTACAATGTACCTCTTTGCCAGGAATAAGCTAAATTGTTATCCAGTACTATTGAAAACAGCGTCCCAGACATCAGCCAGATTATTAATAACTCTTTTATCTAATAACTTTCTGTGATGGAGCTTTTAGAGGCATTAAACTCCTCAGATGTCTGGTTTCTATCACCACCACTGTGAACAATTCTGACTCAGTAAGTTTCTCAGTGTATTTCACACCAAACCACTCTGAATGACTTGGTTTACATCTTACCCATTTAATTATGCAGAAATGTTTAAAAAAAGTAGCGGAATTCCCTTTTAATAAACCTTCAATATGTGTTCCTTAAAACACAGTGTTACCATCTACATTTGTTCAGCAGGTTCATGGTCCTTTCATTTAAATAAAAATCAGTGAAATATACTAGTTTGGCCTGATTAATACTGACAAAAATGACAAGCCACTGTACCAGTGAGCATCTTAATAATCTGGAAGATTCTTAGGTGGAAGAAGCAGTGGTTGTGTGTTTGAACGTGAGGGGGTGGGGTGGCGACTGTGTGTGTTGTGAATTGAGATGTTGGTTGCATAAGCTGTTGTTTGAACTCCTCAAGGCAAAAAGAAGATTAGTGATCTCCCCAGTGCTCTGTAAACAAACAAAATGTCTCTGAATGCTGTTAACTGTATTTACACAGTAAGGGTGTAATGGATTTTAGATGGGAAACGTGGCTATATCAAGCCTTTGCACACGTTAAAAGTCCAGTTACATAATTCTCAGTGATAATCAATTAAAGGAGGTTTGTAATATCTGCATAATTAAATGGCTGTTAAGTAAACAAAGTCATTCAGAGTGCTTTGATATGAAATGGTTTGTTATAGTGAAACTTACCAAATCAGAATTGTTCACATTGGTGGTGGCAGGAAACAGACATCTGAAGAGTTTAATGCTTCACAGAAGATCATTACAGAAATGAATGCGCCAGCTGTTGTCTGAGCCTTTTTTTTTAGGATCGTTTTGAAATAAAGTTTTTTTTTTAACACATCAAAATAATTCATAAGGAAAAGTTATTTTTTCACATTTACTATTTTTTATCATTTTTACCAATCAACACTACATATATAAACTCAAAAGACGTGTAGATTAACTGGTGGTTTTGTGTGATAAATAAAATGATTATATTTGCATCATAGACATCGCGACCCCTGGTTCCTATCACCACCACTACAATTATCCATTTCACATTAAAACCCGTCTGAATGACTTTATTTTTATTGAATTATACAAACAATTAATAAATGACTGAATCATGCAGAGGCTCCTGCTCCGTGACCCAGAAAGATAAGCAGCTTAGAAGATGTGTGTGTGTCTGTGTGTGTGTGTCTGTGTCTGTGTGTGTGTGTGAATCATGCAGAAATTTCGAAATGCTGGTGGAATTCCCCTTTAAGTCACCGGTATGCATTTAGCAGTTGCTCCTGGGAGAAGCTACTTATTGAGAACCTTTATTGATATGGAAATAACAAATACACTGTTGTATCAGACATTCATTCATAAAGGAATTCTATTCTGCTTTTGGCTTCTTTTTCAACTACAGGAACACAGCACAAGTAGCTTTGAAATTCAGTCAGCGTTGCAGATCTCAGAGCAAATCTCTTCCACCTCTGATGAGCGATTAAGAAAACAAAATTATGATGAAACAGCCTGCTTTAAATGGGTTAGATGAAATCTTAAAGTTATGCTGACCTTGATCAAGTAAAAGGAAATTTCCTTGATTTAAAGACAACAAACTAAAGCCACAGTGATTAGCCTAAGTTCAAGACTCCTGTTAAAAATGTTACTTTTTGCAAGAGACCTTCCCGGAAAAGGTCTCCATTCAAAAAATAATGATTATGCCTTCAAGCCAGCTGGAGTTTTCTCCAAGCATTTTTTTTTAGAAAATAACAGTTTATCAAGCTGGAAAGCACAGTACTTCACTTGCCATATTTATGATTTTTGTTGTATTATACACAATAATAACATATATACTGTGGATTTAAATATTTATATTCACCAAAAGGTATTTTTTAGAGGAAAAACAATATTATTATTATATGATAAATAATGTATAATATATAATAATATATTGTATTTTTCAATTGATTATTGATATATTATTTATTATTTTTTGTGAACTTTTTAAAATTAAACAAACCATCTATATCCCAAGACAAAGGCAACACAGGAAAATTAAGCAACAATAGTATAAAATACACACAATTTAATGTATAAAATGAAGACATAAAATAAAAATTACATATGTAACCGTGTCATAACAGATGTCCTATGCTGTCATAACAGATTTTGTTTAGTAATATAACAGTGTGGTAATTGTCATGACAGATGTCATAATGTTTGCTGTTATGACTGTTAACTAGAGTGCATAGCAAAAAATAGCACATCACAAAAGCTGCCATGACATCAAACATCATGACCTCAATCATCACTTGTAATAGGACACTGCTTTGTTACTGAACATGACGGTTCATCACACCATATGACATCTGCAAAGACATGTTTATGACACGGTTATGTCAATATTATGTAGCAGAGTTTCCTAACAGAAACTCCCTTCTCATTTGCATAAAATTAAGAAAAGCTCAACTCTTTATCGCTCTTTGCCACGTGCTTTACGCTAGTGTTACTCCTGCAATTTATGTCTCTATAAAAATCAATAGGAGGTGATAAGAAAATCATCTTGCTCCATTTATAAGTTAACATCTTAATCTTCTACAGAGAACAAACTTTTGCACATTTTAATTTTAATAATTACTGTTTATTTGCTGAATTTAACATTTTAGAAAATATAATAAAACATAAAATTTGGCCTGTGCAGAAGTTATGGCCTGTTTTACATTTTATGTTTTATTTTTTTCTCAGTAAAATAAATACTGATAAATAGATAAAAAAAACTGCATTAAAATGAGCAAAAGCTGTCATATTTAAGTGTGTTCTCTGTGGAGGATGTGTTATTTTCACTTAGAAAATTTCACTTAGTTAGACTGGGGGTGTTCAAACTTATTTTTTGAGGGGGAGGGGAATTTTTAAATATTTTTCTAATAATTGGAAATATTTCTTATACATAAATATCAAATTTGACTGAAAACCTGTGCCTATTATTAATATTGGAGTTAATCAGAATAAAGTGTTATCACATGTTTCATTTTTTCAGGTTCAGTTTTCAGGTAAATTAATTGTATAACACTGTAACCATGGGGACATGAATGATACAGACCAATAAATAATAAAGTTATTAAATATCACTCTGGATTTAATGCTGTGCTTGTGTTAGCAGATGGGAGTCTGCAGTCGGAAACTCATAAGCTTGACTTGGAAGATTGTTCAAGTGAAATTTCCCAGTCGGAAACTTGTATTTCCGATAATTCTGACACCATTTGAAGGCAGCATTAAATCCATGGAGGGAAAGACTCTGCAGATGTTGTGAGACACTGGCGATTACAGATGATAAAGCACTGGTGTGGATGTTGATAGCTTGAGGCTTGTGTGAGAAAGCGGTTCTCAGCCTACAACCAAGACGAACATTCTGAGACGTCTCACATATACAAGACAGCAATTTCACTGTCTGAGAGATTTCTGAGGAAATGGTGCACATTAAGGCCTACTTTTCCAGACCAGTGATCCTGCAGCCAGCACGGACGACACGCTGCCTCTGATCGTGGCAGTGATAAGGTTGGCTGTGCTTCCCACAGTTCTCATCCAAAATGATTTCTCAAAGAAAACATTTTTGTGAAGGCTCACATTCATCAAAGCACTTAATCCATCTCCAGTGCTATGTACCTTTGATATCAACCACCCACCACTGGACTGGACCATGGTCAAAGCCAACAGCTCTGCTAAGCTCCTTTCCTACTATCTTATGTTCTTCTGGCACAGGAGAAGAGAGAAACACAGAGGATAATCAATTTTACCATGCTTTATCAATATTAGAGTCAGTTCAGCCTATACTTTACAGTTGTGTTGAAAACTGCCACTGCTTCCTCACCACTTAAAGGGGAATTCCACCAATTTTTCGAAGTTTCAACATGATTTAATCACTGAGATGTGAACATACAGTCACGCAGAGTGGTTTGATGTGAAATGGTGCACTGCGGAGAAACTTGCGTACTCTGATTAGAACCAGGGGTCACAATGTCAACAACACAAATTCATTTACTATCCAAAACCACCACTGAACCGAGGTGTCTTCTGAGTTTTTATATGTAATGCTGATGATAGTAAAACAGTTGTAAATCAGAGAAAAAAAGTTTTCTTTGGGGACTATTTTGCCTTACAATGCCCTGTATGTCTCCACGATGAACATATTTTAAAAAGTATGCTTTACTCTCAAAACTACTGTAAAACAATGTCATGGGCATCAGCTAGTGTATTCATAATTATTTAAGTTAATAACTTCCTGTGACAGAGATTTTAGAAGCACTCAACTCTTCAGACATCTGGCCTATCACCACCACTGTGAACAATTCTGTCTTGGCAAGTTTCTCAAGAACACAGCATTTCATATCAGACCACTTTGTTTACATCTTAATGATCAGTGTAAATCTGGTGGAATTCCCCTTTAAGATTCTGTATAGAGAATATACAGTGTACAACATACAAAGTAACATATGACAAATAACACCAAACAAACATGTACACATAAAACGAAATGACTGTAGTTGCTGTACTTTCCACACAAACCACTCAAAATATTAGACACTGCAATGATCTGTGCATATAATAACACATAATACAAAGTTTTCATCCAGACATTCAGAATTTTCTCCGAAGCCTGCGCAAGAAAAAGCAAAGAGATACATTTTTCTATCTGACATCATCATCGACAAAGTAGCAGTCTGTGTTCAGCTCTGTGCAGAGGGCCATGGTCGCTTTGTATCTGACTTTGGTGCTTTCGGAGAGAGAATATTTCCCTTTCACAGATTAGAATGCCTGTCCTAAAGGAAGTGCCCAAGCTAAATTCTCGGAATAGAGGGGTTTATGTATCCATACCAGTGCTGAGTACAGTTCAGTGCTGAACACTTTATCAACAGGCTTTTTCATAGAGCATTTAATTGCCAGTACTCGTCCTTCAGCAAGTTACACCGCAGTTTGCTGCTGTTCGGCCTTTATGGGTGGTGCAGTCATGACCTGATGAATGTAATCCATCTGAACTAAGGTAAACTTCTGCCAGAAGAATGTTCTACTTGTGTAAACACTGAGCCCATCTATGAGAATCACAAATATGAATATTGTTAACATGATTTGCCTGTGCAGTGTGCCTTTCAGAACTGCAAATGATTCCCATTACTCCCTGTTGGTTCCAATTTGTGCTTGGTTTTACTTGGAGTAGTATTTATTGCCAGCACTCATCCTTGTCCTGTTGTTTGCTGCTGCATTGATCACTCATGAGGTCGAGCCAGTCATGTCATTCTCAAGTCCATGTTGAGCCCAAAATCTTTAGGAAGCCACTTCAAGGCAAGAAAAGTGGAACAATCTTTACAGCACAATACTGTCTTAGCACTCTGACAAAAACATTATGAAAAACATTGAAAATGTGTGTTATTTTAAAGAGCCTTATTGTGTCTAAACTATCCATTAAAAAGAATCCAGAAACAGAAAAGCATTGTTAATAGAATGCGATGCTCTGGAGCAGCTTCACATGAGCCTAAGTTCACCATGCCCAATGTCAAGTGACAGCTAGAGGGGTATAAAGCCCCCAGCATTGGGCTGTGGAGCAGTGGAACTGTGTTCTCTGGAGTGATGGAGCTCCATCCAATACCTTCAAGATGAGCTGGAGTGATCCAGATCTAATCACCCAACATCAGCACCTCACTTACTAATGCTCTTGTGGCTGAATGCAACCCAATCCTCACAGCAATGTTCCAATATCAAGTGTAAAAGTAGAGGCTGTTACTGCAGCAAAGGAGGACAAACTCCCTATTAATACTCTGATTTCAGAAGAAACTCTGGATGAGCAGGTGTCCACAAAATTTTGGACATATTGCGCACACATCTGTTTGTGGCCAATGTAGGCCTGTTACAGCAGAGTCAATGGAAAATTAGAAGAACACATACTAAAATACATGTTTCAAGACAACACTGTGCTGCTCAGCTTTTCCTGCTCAGTGGGTCCACAGATTGAATAACAAGAGCAGCTCCACTAGTACAGACATACTGAACTAAGATAAGGCTACTGTAATTCATTAGCATAGTAAAGTAAATTCATCGACTTACCTTGTAAAACAAATGCCACAGAAAAATTGGATGTTGCGCCCAGCTTATCTTATTTTCTCTTGCAAACAGTGCATATGGTGTGTTTTTGTTGCAGCTGTGAAGCAGGAACTTCACTGTTCAGTACAGACTGGGAAATCTCTGTTCAGTAACACACTGTTTATATTTAAGCAGAACTTTTGGGTTTATGAGTATTTTCAGTTGCTTCAAACTGAAGAAACAATTTTTTATATATTTACAGTGATCAGATCATGGACCAAGTCCAGTAGCAAATATAGATAAGTGAGTCCAAGTCAAGTTACAAGTCAGGAAAATAAAACGATTTGTGTCAGACTGCAGGCTGTGTTTCCTGATTCGAGTTCTACATCACTGTCAAGACCTCTAACCCCATACTGTAAATCCCTGACTTCACAAACCCAAACACAATAAACGCCTACGCTCAAAAACACAAACCACTGCCATCACTTCCCTCATCTTAGCAGTGATATTGTTGCCACTGCAATAATTAACAAAATCTCATTTCATTAACATCAAATACATATCAACAAAGACAACTATGTTTAGTCCATGCTCATTTATATGTACAGAAACACCAACCTTCAAATTGCATAATGTCTCAGCTGTTATGCTATTAATTACAGTCATTTGCAAAAGTTTGAATACAAGTTGGACAGATTGCATGTTTTGTTGATCTGAGTTAAAATAATTTTCTACATCCTCTACAGTGAAAAGATTTAAATATGATACGTTCCTGCTAATTTTAGTGCAAAATGTATTGGCTGAGGTCAAGTCATGCCAATCTGAAGTCCATATTGAGCCCAAAATCTTTAAGAAGCTGCTTCAAGGCAAGCGAGACAGTGAAACAATCTTTACAACACAATACTGTCTTAGCACTCTGATAACAACATGAAAAACACTGAAAACAAATAAACAAATAAAAATGATGTTAATAATCAACAAAGTATGTTAAATTCAGTAAATAACCAGTAATTGTGCATTAAAATGTGCAGCAGTGTGTTCTTTGTAGAAGATTTGTTAACTTATTTCACTTAGAAAATGTAAATGTAATTTCACCAGAAGTATTCAAACTTTTGCATGTGACTGTAGAATATGTACTATTTCTCACTAAAACATTACAAGTTTAATTACTGTTGAATAAACTGATATTTTACTCAAATTATTTAGGTTTTCAGAAATGTAGCAAATGTTGCTTAGAAATATTAACTTTTGATCCTGAACTTCAGATTTACATACTGCTATACTTAAGAACTAACAATTTTCTTATGTTCAAATCAATTTGTAAAATCAATTTGAAATAAATTAGTTAATTTATTTATAAAAAGTGAGGCAATCAGTTACCCAACATTTCAGTAAACTGAAAGTTAAACAGAATCCTTTAAGTAAATGATTCTCCACTAGAAATAAACACAAATATTTTAGCTAGGTACTCCAGCACTTTTATAGGTATTTATGTCACTAGCTAATATTTGCTCTGTTATCTAACAATTTAAACTTTAAACTTATAACAACAAAGTATCAGAAGATCCAAAACAATTGACTAGCTGGCTAGCAAGCATAAAAGCAATACTATTGACAAGCTAAAACATTCTTTTGCATTTCTAAAGTTCTCCATTTCTAAAGTACTAGACATTTCCTATTTAGCTTAGCACCTAACGTATTAGCTAGTTCGAAAGACAGTCAACATTGGTGTTAAGCTGGTTAGTCAGTTTGGTTAAGAGGTTAAGATAAATAGGGTTTTATCAAGCTATAGCCTACATCAGCTATTTTTATTCACTGCACAAAATTAATACTACACAATCATCTAATTTAGTCCTATCTTTTAGGCAGCTGCTACACATACAAAGAACATGAATTACCTTCTTTCTCTATAAGATATATAGCCATATATAACCATAGATATAGCCATAATAAGTCAGGCTGGGCCTGTGTGAATATGCAACGTCTCAGGTTTTGATTGTGTAACTGCGTCAAAACTTATTGGTTAATTCCATCAGTTTCATAGGCCTTGAGAAATGATGTAAAAAGTGTATTATATGTTTAAAAATAAATAAATATTAGTATGAAAAAACAACTTTAGTATGAAAATGCATGGAATGACATAGAATAAGAGGTCCAGTCAGACATACTGATACTGTTACTGTCTTCATTACAGACAGATGTTCAGATATTCCCTTTTTTGGACAAAAGAAGCCCTATCCACATGTTTAGATATTGAGACGTGATACAGACCCATGTTTATTGCGCTGCTACTCTAGAGTGCTCTGCATCATCTCATTAGAAAGTACTTAGATTAATCAAAAACCCACTTTAAAGGTTTCATTTAAGACACGTTAGTCATGAAGAATGATAAAGCCTGTTTAAAGTGTTTCCATTATTATAGCACTCTTTGCTGCTCTCTCCCTCGCTCTCTCTCTCTCTCCCTTGATAGAGTTCAGGACAGCTGTATGCGTGTGAAAAGTGCTTGTGAGATACGCACTCACTCACTTGGCCTCTACCTCTGAGCCGGACGCACCGCTATCAGGTGGACCCGATATAGTTGGCAGCAGCCAAGTCTTGAGAGAGACTCAACAACGGTGGGACGTCAGCACCTGACCCTGACCCCGTGCTAAATCTTCTACGACCTCTTGGGAAACACCAGTCTGATGATGAGAGAGAGAGACAGAGAGAGAGAGAGAGAGAGAGAGAGAGAAAGAGGCAAAGAGAGAGAGAGAGAGAGAAAGAGGCAAAGAGAGAGAGGTAGAGAGAGAGGCAGAGAGATAGGCAGACAGGGAGAGAGGAAGGTTTTCAGAGGTCAGAAAAGCATTAATGATGAATTCCACTGAGTAAAACTGTTAAAACATAAAAAAGTTGCTCAGAGTGGTTTCGTGTAAAATGCTCTGTTCTAGAGAAACTTAATGAGTCACAATTGTTCACAGCGGTGTTAATAGGAACCAGACAGCTGGAGAATTTAATTCCCCTAAAAGCTCCCTCGCAGAAAGCTTTTAGATGAAAGGGTTCAGATTACACTGCCTGATGCCTGAGATATAATTTTGAGATAAAGATTTGGCCTAAAACAATTTAAAAATGTTTACCAGTATCAACATTGCATAGAACAACTCAGCAGACTGGTCTAAGTTTACTGATCATTATAGATGGCAAGTAAAATGGTTACATTACCAGAGTCTTGAGACCCAACTCAGACTCACATCCCACAGACTTGAGACCCAACTCAGACTCACATCCCACAGACTTGAGACTCAACTCAGACCCACATACCACAGACTTGAGACTCAACTCAGACTCACACTCCACCGCCTAGAGACTCAACTCAGACTCGTATTCCACGGACTTGAGACCCAACTCAAACCCACATCCCAGAGACTTGAAACTCAACTCAAACCCACATCCCAGAGACTTGAAACTCAACTCAGACTCACATCCCACAGACTTGAGACTCAACTCAAACCCACATCCCAGAGACTTGAAACTCAACTCAGACTCACATCCCACAGACTTGAGACTCAACTCAGACCCACATCCATATTAACATGTCTTTATGAAGAGAAATGCTGATAGCGTGCCAGTCTTCCCCAATACTGTTATGCAGGATGTTTTGTACAACTGTAGTGCACTTCACCGGTGCCAGATGTTGTATTCAAAACAGCAGCTGTGCATATTGTACGTATTATTTGTCAGTTGATACAGGACATGAATGGCAAGCCAACAGTTGGAGAACTATGGATTCCACCGAAGCATCTGACAGCAGAGGAGCATTTGGCTTCAGATAAGAAAATTCCACGCGGTATCACTGGTCTCCCTCTGTGCATCATCAAGATGAAAAACAACTTTTTGTAACCTTATAAGAACCGTTGCAGAGTACGAATGATGGATCTTCGCTTCCAGGGATTCTTTTCATTTGGCCACAGATTGGAGCTCAGCTCAGCCGACCTGGGTCTCAGACACTGAAGTAATGTGCTAACCAAATCCTTGTGGGTAAAGAAATGCTCCACTTTGAAATTTGTGCCTTATTAAGACCTTAATCTTATTTTGACGGCCTTCGCGGTGTAAAGTGATAGCTGATCAGGAAATGAAAAGGACTGTAACCAGCTCACGGTTTTAGGCGATGACGGTGTTGTAGCACCTGCGTATGACAGAGAACGGAGCAAGTGGACACACTGTTTTGATTGCTCGTGTTACATCACATCTGGAAAAAAAGGAATTATACTTAGTTACAAAACATTTAATAATACACTTTAATTAGTTACTGCTTCATTGAAAACAACGTGAGACTATGAAGGAAAATGGCCAGAGAACTCCTGCATGTTGGGTTTTTTTCTGTTAGAAGGAAAATGTCTTTTATTCCATTGTATAATGATTCACAATGAGCCTTTAAAAGGTTTTTGTTGGGCACTTAAACCGTGGATGATTAATGAAATGCTTATAAGCCTCCAGCGTGGCACAGAGCAGAGACTTGTTCTTATTCTGTTACACTGTCTGTTTCTTCTATGTATTATAGTAATAGCGGAGTCACATGCAGAATCCCCTAGCAGGAGGATAAATGTACTTTAGATTGAATTTCTCAAATAAACGTTGCCGCGTGTGGGTTACAGGTGTGTTGAGTTTGTGTTGGATGGGGTCTTAAGGATAATATTGAAGTCATCATGTCTGTGGAGTGTAGCTATCCACTTTAATTTTCAGAGATGAGAAAATCCCCCCCCCGCCCCCCTACCTCTCCCGAGCTTGCTCTCTCTGTCTCTCTTTCACAATTGCACATCACAGTAAAAAGACCCCAGCAATATATTAATGTTTTTCTTAAGTTCTGGAAACAACAGATCATCAATAAGCTGATAAGAAACTTGCACATGAAATAATAACACAATTTAGCACTTCTGCTGTGGTATGCAACCTTGACATAACTCTCTCTCTTTCTGTCTTTCTCGACCTCTTTCTCTTCCCAGCTAGCTCTCTGTGTCTCTCTACAACTGCATATCACCGTAAAAACACCCCTGCAATAAAGTGGAATTACACCAATTTTTTTCACAATTTCTGCATATTTCAGTTGTTGAGATATAAAGAAACTCAGTCAGAGTGGTTTGTTGTAAAAAAGGTTAATTGAAGAGAAACTCAGATTACTTTGGTGGTGATAGGGGTCATGAAGGGTCTCAGGTCTCTGTGGGACGTGAGTCTGAGTTGAGTCTCAAGTCTCTAGGGTTAGAGTCCCAGTTGAGACTCAAGTCTCAAGTCTCTAAGATGCGAGTCTGAGTTGAGTCTCAAGTCTCTGGGATGTGGGTCTGAATCGGGTCTCAAGTCTCTGGATTGTGAGTCCGAATTGAGTTTTCAGTGTCTAGGGTGCAAGTCTGAGTTGAGTCTCAGGTCTCTGTGGTGTGAGTCTGAGTTCAGTCTTGAGCCTTTGGAGTTCAGTCTTGACTCTCTGGAATGCAAATCTAAGTTGAGTCTTGGTGTGAATCTGAACCTTGTTCCAACTTTCTGAGATGTGAGTCTCAAGTCTCTGGGGTGCAACATGGAGTCTAGTCTCGACTCCCTGAGTCTGTGTTTTGTTTAATGCTAACAATATATTAGAAGACTTTGAAAAGACTATGAAAAGATTTTTAAAAGACTAAAATCTGACAACTCACATCTAAAGACAATATGTCATAACAATTTTTAGTCACAGATTATGATTTTGCAAAGACTGGGGATCTTGCACGGTGTAACAACCAGTCAAGGTGCACTGATCCTTTAAAGTGTGCAGAGAAATGTAGTGCTGCTGTGGAGTGAAGAGAGTTTGTGCTGTACCGTGACAAAGACCACTCGACCTTGCTCTTTCTTTTATTTACATTTTTTTATTTTTGTAAGCAATGCCATCAGGGGACTTTGGTTTTTAGTTTATGTATGAAGGTACAGTTAAAGCCATTAGATCTGGCTTTATATAACTAATAAACTAACTAGTTGGAATGGCACCAATGTGTGTTCGAGTCACTGGTTAGCATCTACTCCATGTGCTCTGTATTTCGTCTGCTTATTTCTCATCACCCAAACCCTCCGCTATCTGGTTTGGAGTGAAAAGACTTATGATAATATTAAACACAGTTGATTTTATCAGAATGTCAAAATGAGAAAGAAATTGACTATAGACAGCTATCCTGACCCACCAAACGATTAAGATGAGGAAACACACCACAACCCTAGCTAAACTCTAATGTTTTTATTCTTGAAAAATTGTTTGGTGTAAGACTTGCATGAGTTGTAATCAACTGTTTGTGTGTTTCAGTTAAGTCAGTTAAGGACATGTTGTGAGTCAATCAACATGCGACTCAAGTACGACTCCCCATCACTGGTCCAAAGTAAACTACAGCCAATGTCTTGAAGTGTGTGTTGTGGAAGGATGCACTGCATATGTATGTGTTTGCAAGCAAAGTTGAACGTCACTGTGTGGAATTGAGTCCAAAGCTTTGGAGCTGACTCGATTTCAAAATGCCTGGGATCTGTGAATTGACACTTTTTGGGATCAACTCCCAGCTCCACATTGAAGCATACTTCCAGACTGACCAAGATCTGCAATGGAGAAACTCATCTGTGAGTATAATCTAGCCCACCCAAGACTGTGTTCAAGCTGCCTGTGCAAAAACTCCCTAAACCAACGTCAAATAAATGGTAAAATTGTGAGAAGTGATTGTAGAATGGAAGAGTTTTATAAATGTGGCCCAACCTAAAGGGAGGGTTTCTAAGAAGGCACACGCCTTATCCTTTGTTCTGTCTAAAAGGTGCACAAAACAAAGAGTTTAACTGATCATGTGTAAGCATGCATACGTTCGCAAGAACTGATTATGGAACAGCCGTGGTTGTTTTTCAAATCCTAGAACAAATATTGCCTGTTTGACTGTTACAGCACTCTCACTGCCAAATCCAGGGTGAACTGAGACTGCTTTAGACTGAAGTCAGGTCCTACCGACTCAGCCAAGATGCAGAAATGTTGCACCATTCTGACATGTGAGCTAGAAACAGTGATGCGATATGATAAACATAACCCTGAGTGGCACTAGCAGGCTTTGTTTGGGTTTGAATCAGTTGGCCTCAAAACACAGCGCTGGCAAAAAGTGGATGAACGACTGTGAGAAGATAGAGAGGGCAGGAGAGATAGAGAGGCTGTAGAGGGACGTGGGAGAGGAAAAGAAGACTGCAGTGTGGGGAAGCAGGCATATTCGGCGCTTGCAAATGTTACTTCTTTGCTTAATGTTGGCCAGACAAACCGTCTATCAATGTGCAGGGCTGTCTTGTCCCAGGCAAGTGTAGGTGTGTGACTGTGAGGAGACAGCATGAATGAGTTAAGAAGGTTACTGTCCTCTCTGACCTTGACCTCCAGGTCCCAAAGTAACTGTATAAACATTTACTTGCACATGCGATGTCAGGCCCAGGCAGATTTAAAGTGGTGGGGAATCCTTTATGGACTCTTGCAGGTCTGGAGACTCAGCACTGCCCACTGGAGAGAGGCAGAACATCTGTCCAAGAAGCTGGACTGGACAGTTTACGCTTTTACAGACTCTTAAAGAGAGAGAGAGACAAAGTGAGAGACAGAGAGAGAGCGAGAGAACGAACCATGGCCACGAGTCAACGATCTGCTGACAGATGTGGCGTTCATTGTTCATGGGTCCTGCCTTTCCGTCGGCCTTCGAGTTCACTCGTGGGTCTGGCGTGATTTTCCTTCTGTGAGTTCATGGCTCGTGCTCGACGAGGGAGAGGAGCCCTGGCCCACAAGTACGTTCCTGCATGAAGGATCATGGGAACATCTTAGGCTGCCTGTGAAAAAGACCCCAAACTACCTCCAAGCCGGGTGCAAACATCCCTCATAAAAATTCTAACCATGTGAAAACTGTGATTTAAGTGTCCATTCTGAGGCAACAATCTTTTTATACTGCAAATAAATTGGCAAAGATGACCACAGAATCACTATAATGAATCATAAAGCAAAGCGCTTGTTCTGGCACAAACTCTCAAAGGACCATATTAAAGGATAAAAGCATACTTAAAAGTGATACAAATGCATGTATTGCCCAAGCCCACGACCAGCTTTTTTCTTAAATAAGGATGCATCATTATCACAGTCATAAAGGGTCCATTATCCTTTTGACTCATCTGCATGCTTTTTACGAAGAGGAAATAATGATTGCACCCCCCCCCCACGCACTTGTTCACCTGAATGATTGTGATTCGTGGTATGTCTGTAGCAAGTAGGGTGCAAACGCAAAGGAAACAAAAGGTTCCAATTTGAATAATGGGGTGGGAATGACCTGTCTGAAAAATGTGAACGAGATTCACGATTCACATTCACGATTTTCAATAACTGCTCTTAGGTCTTTGAACACAAGCCCATGGTTTCTTTTTGGAGATGCCTTTTTCAGCGCAGTGGGAGCAATGTTCTCTTCCGCTTCATGGACACTAATACTCTGGCTATTCTCAAGACTGTGAGTCACCACAAGGGCTCGGTGCAAAGCAGAGATTGATTGGTTAATGCGATTTTCATAGGAAAGTGTTGGGGAGGGGGTACCAGAACCCGATCGTTAGTATGTTGATGAGCAAAGCTCATTCCATTATTCATCAGTGTAGAATGAGACTGGATTTTTTTTTCTCCTCTTTCTGAATGGAGCCTGCATACTCTGTAGGCCAAATTGGTCTCGGCGACTGTGAAATGGAATTGGAAACCGCGATGACGTCAAATGGTACAAATGAAGCCTGCCACTGTTCAACACCTTGAGGTATGTCAGCTGGGGCACCTGTCATCATTAACGTCAACATGGACTATTTTAATGGAAAGGTTTTAATGGAATTCTGCTTTCCTGATCTGCGCAGGATTAGGCATGACATTTAGTGCCCACTATGGCATAATTTTCCCTGGAGTTTTCATACAGCGCCCACTCCATTGTACGGCCTTCGCTAATTGCGATTAAAATGTCAAATTAAAATTAGTGGAATCAAATGAACTCCACAAACTGTTTCCAACTTCCTCTTGGGCACACTGCTGGCAAGCACAAGGGAGACAGGGTGAAGTAAATGAAATCAGTTGTACACAATGAAAGGTCAATTTTGAGTTTTCTCTTATTTACTTTACTTGCACTAGCATCTTTTGTTCTGAGTGCTTTAAATCTAAAGGAATAGATCGACGAAAGAAATCGAATTGACATGATTTTCCATTTACCCCAATCAGCCAAGACATGTTTGTTGTCCAATTTTACCTATAGCTGCTATGCTAACAATGCTAACAAATACTAGAAGTCAGTAGTCCCCTAACTGCTTCCATAAATACATGCCCAAACCTTCTATAACCAACGTAAATCCATTTAAAATGATTTGGTAAAATGGCATGGACAGACCTTATTTACACTTTCTGGTACTATTCGCCTTCAAACTCTGGGAGGCTGGACTGCAGGAGGATGTTGTAAAACATAACTATTAGGGGTGGGAATCTTTAGGGCACCTCATGATTCAATTCGATTACGATTCAGAGGGCTGAGATGCGATTATAAAACGATTATCGATGCATCAAGATGCATCTTTTTTCTCTATACAGGATTTCGATCTTCCTACTGTCTGAGGACTTGGTAGTTTTAAAGCAAAGTATTTGTAATGATCCATAATGTAAATGCATTATGGATCATTACAAATACTTTGCTTTAAATATCTAAAATATCTTTTATGAATAAATCAAATGGAAGTGATGTGGCAAGCGAACTAGAAGGCTCTCATTCAGAGACGCTGCTGCCACTCATCTGCGATAAAATGCGCTGTTGCCCTGAAATAAGATCCAGTGGCAATGGGTGTTGAAAGGCAAATGTCTCTTCTTATCATTTGTGTTGTGACTCCTGATCTAACCTAGCTTTAATGCAGAGGGAGCCGGTCGGATTTCTCGCTCATCCACTTGTGTTTTTGATGTGTGCCGCCACAGACTGTCCGGGTGCTGTACTTCCGCACCGCCTTTTGTGTTCCGTCAACGTTACGTTATAAATTAAATATTTAGAAAATCGATTTTTGACATTTGTGAATTGATTCAGAATCGTTCACGTCCGAATCGCAATGCATCTAAGAATCGAGTTTTTCCTGCACCCCTAATAACTATGCAGGTATGTAGCATTTGGGTAGTGATACTTAAGGCTTGCTTACTGTAAGAGAGTTAGAAGATGCATATTGAACAACTATAAACCTACAAAAATAAGGTGTTTTTTCAGTTCAATTTTACATAAACAGAGCAAAGAAATGACAATCACAAGTGGGATATTCTAAAATCTACAGCTGTACCAAATACATTTTTATGGATGACACCTCAAAGAAGACAATCCAAAGTATGTGCTTTTTGATTTTTCTCTGTCTTTGTAGTGCTCCTTGCCTACAGGTGGGTCCAGGGAGTTTCACTAGTCGGTCCAGCATCCAACTGACGCATTTCTCCGTGTGTACATTTGGGTTCAAACACACACGATTGAAACTCATTTGTGCAGAAAATGTAGTCCTCAAATTAGTAATTGGGCATTGTACTGTATCTTAGCTTCTCTACCTACATAATGCTATGGTTAATCTGAGTTGAGAATTTCCTCATGTCCTGTCTTTGTTTGTCTTGTGTGAAATTCTACCAAACTGTGCTCAGTAAAGAAGTGACTCCAGTTATTCAAAATGACGGTAACACTTTATTTGGATAGTTCACTTCAGATGCTTTGTAGATGCTTAATTTACTTTTAAGTTACATTCAACTAAATATCTACTAAATTGACCATAATTGTCTTTAAACCTGCTCTAATCCTAACCCTAACCTCAATCCAAAATCTAAATCAAACCCTCACCCTGGTCCAAATCCTAACCCTAACCCCACCCCAGTTTCAACAGATAGTTTGTTAACAATTTGATCATCTATAGATAATCTACAGAGGACTATAGTGGACTATCCAAATAAAGTGAGACCTAAATGACTTATTTTAGCTAATCTGAGAAGTTGTTTTTATAGTTCATATTGAGTCACACCACACCACATCGATTTATCTGCACAACCTGAATTGAGACGTGGATGCAGTTTGAGCGGGTTGAGAAAAGTTTTGGGCATGTATTTTTTGGAAACGCTTTGGGTGACTATCGATTTCCAGTGTTTCTTAGCAATGTAGCCTAGCAGCTCCAATTGTAAACCAAAGAAGCATAATTTTGACATCAAACGTGTCTGGGCAGATCAACTGCATGCAGAGTATGTGGAAAATCATGTAAGTTTAATTTTTCCCTAAACTGTTCCTTTAACTATCCACAATAATTTTAGATGACTGTTTTCTGCAGAATGTTTTAGATGCCATATATTTTAAACACCAGAACAGGTAGTGTTCAGCTAAAACAATGCTCCTCAGGGACCATTTTTGGTCAATATTTCCTTTTCCCTCATAAATTTTCTTCCACTCTTTCCTTTTCTGTCAGTCATCTGTAGGGTCACTTTGAAGAGTTACATTAAGTGCTCTTGTTTGGCAGCGTCTTATAGAAACCATCGTTTGGCTCGTCCCACGGAGGTTAAAGCAAATGTCTTCATTTGAATGGGGATGGTGGAGGAGCAGAGTAAAGACTGCCCCCTGACCACCTCACCATCCTTTCCAGCATCCTCAGCCGCCATATGGCAAAGTGCTAGAATTTTGGGACAGGCCGTAAATTCCCTTTGAATTGCAGAACAGTCTTGGACACGGTCAGAAATCTGACCAGAACCTTGACAATCAGAGTACCCTAGAGTCATATATTACCCACTTGGCCAAATGTGAGCTCCCCCGGCCGGATTCACAACAGATGTTTTTTTTTTTATGTTCATGTGTGGGTTTTTTATTGTCTGCTAAATACCCACCTAAAGTATATATCATCAGCTAGTTTAGGAAAGGAAACAGAATGAAGGGAAGGTGATCTAATGTCATTGGCCAGTGTTTACTCGTTCTGTTTATACAGAAAACAGCACCTAAGTCCAATCTACAAGCTACAACTGGACTGTATGGGTTGTCTCTTAGTTTAGGATAATTTCTCTACAAATAAAATTAACCAATGTCAAGACATTATACTCAGGAAGAAATCAGAACATCTCTGATAGGTATAAAGAGTCAATGTCACTGAATGCGTATTCATACCATTATATTCCAGGGGGCCCTGTGATAAACTGGTGACCTGTCCAGGGTGTTTCCTGCCTTCCGCCCAATGGCTGCTGGGATAGACTCTAGCACCCCCCCCTCCCCCCCCCCACGACCCAGAAGAATAAGGGACTTAGACAGAGTGTGTATGTATATTCCAGTGGCTGTATTTTATTAATGAAATTATACTTTTTCAATTTTTTCAATTTTTTCAAAATGTCTACATAATGTAATTGCTGGGATGTAAACATTCTATCACTATCTGTGAACAATTCTGAATCTGTAAGTTTATCTAGACTGGAGCATTTCACATCAGTCTTTCAGCATGGTTTCATATGAAATGGTTAATTGTATAGAAACGTACTGACTGTAATTTCTTAACAGTGGTGGTGATAGGAACCAGGGGTTGAAATGTCTGCAACACAAATATAAACATTTTATTTGCTGTCCAAAATGACCAGTGAATCTATACTTGTCTAGTGAATTTTGATTTCTAAAGTTGATAATGGTAAAACAGTGGTAAAAAAATATGCTTTCTTTGGGGATTCTTTTGCCATACAACATTCTGCATGTACCTCTCCTTCATAGAGGGGGTTTAAAACATGTATTTGGTCAAAATCTTCTCTCAAATCTATTGTCTCAGACAGCAGGTAGCATATTTGCACCCATTGTATGCTATAACTTTCTGTAAGGGAGCTTTTGGAACCATTAAACACTTCAGACGTTTGGTTTCTATCACCACCACTGTGAACAATTCTGAATCTGTAGGTTTATCTAGACTGGAGCATTTCACATCAAGCCACTCTGAATGACTTTGTTTACATCTTAACCATTTCATTATGCAGAAATTTTGAAAAATCAAATTCCCTCTTTAAACTCACAGAACTGCCACGGCTGGAAAAGTCAAACGATTACCCAATTCCTTCCAGTCTCTCCTGTCTGAGGCCGCCACCTTTATATAGCAGTAAAAGAAATGTCCTTGTTACTCCGAGGCCTGTGGAGTATAATATTACATTATAAAAAGGAATCACTGTTCACACTTATATTCTAAAGCACTTCAAGGCACTTGTCAGCTCTGAAAGCTAATGAATGGCTGATTGATAGTGGTGGCTCATATTAATTTGCTGGCACGGTTGGAATCGCAGTTGGGCCTCCACAGGCTCATGTTGTAGAGTTGGCTTCCATCTCAGTCACTGTCATCAGCATTAATCACTCCTCCTGACAGAACCTGACTCAGTGAGAGCTTTCCGTGCCGTAATTAAGTGTCAGATCCACAGGAGCAGCCATAGAACTGCAGTGGAGTTCCTGTACAGAACCGCAGGCGGAAGGTGAGATCACAACCACCCTCAACCACTCAAAAAGTCTATTAATGGAAATCATTTGTATACAGCTCATGGGAAACCTGAGTAAAGATTTTTTGGTGGGGTGTGAGGGGTGGGGTGAGTGCACGTGTTAGTGTTTCAAAGGTCAACAAGGCCCCTTGAGTGTTTGAGAGGGGAACAGCTTGATGCTGAGCATTTAAAATGGAAATGTTCGTTCCTAACAGGAGGATGAGTGGTCAGGAGACTGGTTTCTCCATCATATTTCATTTGGGTCTAAAGAGAGAGAGAGAGAGAAAAAAAGGGAATATCTATAAGCCCTTTGGAATACTCAATATAATAACGCTGGAAAATTGGAGGCACACCTGTGCAGCACGGAGGCGACTCAAAAGAGACCTGCATTAATGTTTTTTAAACGTTTTTTGATGGTTCTGGGAATGCTATCAAAAGGTCAGCAGGAGACGAGCACTCTCCCCTGGCTAGGCAGCTCAGCGCAGTAATGAGAGCTGACTCGCTTCCTCCTGAACCGATACATTCTAGTTTTCTTCTCAGCCTGCCGTGACCTGATGGCATTCGCAAATTACCAGCTCAGCACACCGCACCCCTCTTTGGCCGATTCTTAAGTGGGGGAAAACCCCACTGCGCAGCGCTAGAAACTGCCCCCAGCCATTACTTCAGTTCAAAACAAGGAGAAAACAAAGCACAGCAGAGCTCTCCACTAGTGTCTTGTTTGGGTTCCTCAGATAATAATAATAATAGAATACAGCATTCATGGAGCAGAGGAGAGGATGTTTTGTCATGTAAATATGCCTTTGTTTGGAAGAACACTCTGTTGCCAGCAGGACAAGGGGCTTTGGTTTTGGTAATTAATGCCACCACATGCTTCAGAAATTTCTTCTGTTATTACCCTCCCATTAGGACGAAGTGGAACTCTCTGCTTCATTTGAGAGGCAAAGTGGTGCACACTAGACCAACTGCTGCGATGTGTTTCTGAAAGCTATTAGAGGATGGAGATGGTGAATCAGCAACGCTGTGGCAACACTGTAGCTAAGTATGGCTTTGCCAGTACAGTCTTGAACAAAAGAGACTGAATTAAATTCAATTGAACTGAAAATAGGAAGAGTAAGAAACCTAGACAAAAAAGAGCTAAAGAGAAGGAGGAAGGCAGAAGTGATGAGAGTAGCTTAATTAAGATGTTCCCAACCACCACACAGATTGTAGCTTGTAGGGCCGTAGATTGTTTACTTCTTTGCCGCAACAATGCAGCCATGAGCACGGGGGAGTTAATAGTCTAACTGCTGACATCTGTTGTTTAATGTTATTATGAGTGCATGTTTTATTTATGGCTTTATATTTCCCATTGATTTTTTATGGAATTTTAAATATATTGGCATACATCACGTCTCTGTACACTTTCAGAAAAAAAGATGCTATACCTTTAAGGACACCTTTAAACTGTTTGTACCTTGATGGATGAAAAACGTACCTCCACAGTACCTTTATTTCTAACAAAAATGAAAAAAAAACAGAAATGCATAATTCAGCTTATAAAGTGTAATGTCAGCACATCTACATGGAAGAAAAAAAGGGGGTAAAAGATCAATGGTAGATCTGTCCAAAGGAGCCAGACATTCAGGAAATCACAACATATTTACAGCAAATTACCAAAAGAACATCTGTCTGCTTGTTTATCTTCCCATGACATAAAGCATATCTATAATACACATGCATTACAAAGATAACCGACATAGCCTTTGATATTGGTTGCACTTGGCAAGCAGAGCAACACTGCACATAAAGTTTAGTTTCACTTTGATTTTTTTTTTTGCTTGTTTGCTGCTAGACACTGTAGATGCATGTTCAAAACAGTGGGTTTTGTGGTGCATGATGAGTGGTTGGTAGAGCATTGTTCCAGTAAATGACCTCTGATGCCAGGCCTATAGGCCAACCACTTGCGTCAGAGCATCATCGCCCCCAAACCAACATCCCTGCCCACTCCACCTTCTACCACCAAGCTCCTCTACTGGCTCTGTAAAAACCATTGTCCACACTGTTAGAAAGGTTGGGAACCCTGGGTTTAAATGAAATAAATGGCATCACGAGGGCTGAAAGTGCTGGTGAGAGATGGAAAACTAGAGAAGGAGAAAGAGGGGATAAAAACGCTAGAGACAGACAGAGGTCATAGAAATTGAGGGATACCATCAACAGAGATCACTCAGAGTCTCAGAAAGTTATTAATGAAGTTGTTTACCACAGAACAACCATTACGGTTGCAACATGTGTACGATTAGCAGAGGTGAGCTAAAGGATTCAGACAGTTCAGGAAGGAGAATGCTGTACTGTGTTCTGGGAGGCTAAGGTTCAGAACCAATTGCAGAGACTGGAAAGAGCTTCCCTACTGCTAAATCGCTCTTTAATGACACAGAGTTGAGGGTTGGGACTTCAGGTTTTGCCGTAAATTATTTTTTTCCAAGAAGCGTTTTGAAACCCGTTGTGGCTATTACTGTTAAGAGCACAAATGAAGATTATGACTAAGAACTGTAAAAAAGAAAAGTGTGTCAAATGCCTCAGAGGAAGCTTGCGCAAGGAAGAGGAAACTTTGGTGGCCTTTGCCATCCAGGCCTGGTGGTAGTGGTATAATGTGGCTAATTAGTCATTGATGGCTAAGCCTACATCCTGGATATCCTGGCCAGAGAGCTTAATATCAAGACTATTACAAGGAAAATGGAAGTCAAGACAGAAAATAAGATCATTCTAATACCTCAAAGGGAAATTTCACCAATTTTTGAACAGTTGTGGATAATTACATGATCAAGATGGAAACACAGTCATTCAGAGTGGTTTGATGTGAAATGCTACATTACAGAGGAATTTACTGAGTGAGAATTGTTCACAGTGGTGGTGATAGGAGCCAGACAAAGCATTTAATGCCCTCAAAAGCTACCTTGCAGAAAGCTATCACCTGAAATGGTAACAAATGCATCATCTAATCAGAGAGACACTGTTTTATGTTAAGCTTACAATAGGTGTTGGGCCGAAAATATATTTGTACAAACATGCAGGGTGATCTATAGCAAAATTAAAAAAGATGTGTCTTTATTTTACCATTATCAACATTATATGTGAAAAATCAGAACACATGTTTAGATTCACTTGTCATTTTGGAAAGTACAAAAAATTGCTATATCTGTGTTGTAGACCCTAGGTTCCCCTGTAAAGAAATCCGAGTCAGTAAGTTTCTCTACAATGAACCATTTCACATTACACCATCTCAACAACATCTCAACAACTGAACTATTCAGAGTTTTTTTTAAAAAAATAGGTGAAAGTCCCCTTTAAATACATATGAGACATATATCCTCCATCAGGCTTTTAGGTGCAGATCAACAGAGCTGTGAAAGAACACTTACAGTCCCAAAGTTGTGTTTGTTGGACGAGTGTGGTTACCTCTAGCATGGCTGATTTAGCATTACAGTGGAAAAACAAGGTGTTGCACAACAACATTGACCTTGCAAGATCGTAACAGCTATTCTTGAGCCAACAAAGTGATCTAAAACCCACCACAAATGATTTTAACATGAACGACAAACAGTTACAGCGAACAACATGACCGTCCTCATTGAAGGAATGTCAGCCTCCATTGCTATGGCATTATTTACCCGTTGCCTTGGTGATCTCGGGTTTGCCCTCACAAAGTATCGGCAAAGGAAACCCTGCTGAAATCATTACAGGGCTTGTGTAATTAAATTACAATATGTATGCTTGCGTGTGGTTTCTAAAGGCACTTTTTTCCCCGAAAAGAGGTCAAAACGATGCCTGCATTAAGTCATGCAGGCCAGTCAGTTAACTGGACTTGCTTTGAGAAGCAACAGAATCACTTAGGTTTGTTAGGAGTTGACCACAAAAGAATAGTCCAGAGTCATACATCTATGAAAATAGTTTTTCATCATGATGATTATTTCCCAGAGACAACTCTCAAAGTGGCTATGAGTCAGAACAAAGAAGGGTGGAGGGTGTCAAGCAAGAAAAGGAAAAGTCAACCCATTACTATGTTCTGTGAGTGCACCGTGTGCTTTTGTAGAGCAGGTCAGTAATATTCCTTCTGTGTTTTTCCTGCTCTGACAGGCAGGTACCCTGATAAGCTCTTAAAACACGTAAATGGGCTTTTCATGGAAAGGTGAATGACGCCTCTGTATTTGCATAACTAGCAACGTGCTTGATCTTTGAGAACCAGCTTTGAACCAAATATAAATATGAAAAGTCTCTATGAATAGAAGCTGAAGCAGTGACATCAGAAACATGTCACGCTCACATGTAGTGCTATCCTAAAGACGCTCTGTCTGGAAGATCGTACAGACTAAGCTCCTACAACAGAGATCACCCATCCTTATACATTGTAAAGTCAGGCCAATTTGAAATTTTAAGACAACCTTGTGCACAGCTTTTTTTGGTGTTTGTTTATTTGTTTGGGTTTTTTTTTCCTGCTTAATTTATTCAAAAGTTCTCCTTTAAAAATCACATTTTTAGTGCTGCATCTTAGGTTGCCAAAAAAGTTGAAATTGAATAAAAAAACAGTGAATGTCACCTTGTAAGCTAAAATTGTTTATATATATATATATATAAATATATATATATATATATAATATAAATATATATGAGAAGTATATATGTGAGAAATTTACTTAGTTCCTCCAACTAATTGAGTCATTGCTAATTCTCTTCCACATACACCAATTAGCCATGACATTGTTTCTACACTCATTGTCCATTTTATCAGCTCCACTTACTATATAGATGCACTTTGTAGCTCTACAATTACAGACTGTAGTCCATCTGTTTCTCTGCATACTTTGTTAGCCCCCTTTTACCCTGTTCTTCAGTGGTCAGGGCCCCCAGAGGACCACCACAGAGCAAGTATTATCTGGGTGGTGTGTTAGTGTGTGTTGCGCTGGTCTGAGTGGATCAGACACAGCAGTGCTGCTGGAGTTTTTAAACACTGTGTCCACTCACTGTCCACTCTATTAGACACTCCTAACTTGTTGGTCCACCTTGTAGATGTAAAGTCAGAGACGATAGTTATCTGCTATTCATCTGCTGTCATCCTCTAGTCCGTTAGCATCAACAGGATGCTTTTGGCTAAATATTTTTGGTTGGTGGACGATTCTCAGTCCAGCAGTGACACTGAGGTGTTTAAAAATTCCAGATCACTGTTGTGTCTGATCCACTCAGACCAGCGCAACACACACTAAAACACCACCACCACATCAATGTTACTGCAGTGCTGAGAATGATCCACCACCCAAATAGTACCTGCTCTGTGGTGATCTTGTGAGCGTCCTGACAATGAAAGAACAGGGTAAAAGGGGGCTAACAAAGTATGCAGAGAAACAGATGGACTACAGTCTGTAATTGTAGAACTACAAAGTGCACCTAATATGGTAAGTGGAGCTGATAAAATGGACACTAAGCGTAGAAAGAAGGAGGTGGTTTTGATGTTAGGGCTGATGGGTGTATTACAGCCCTTTTCACAAATAGAACCCAGGATGTTGCCAGAATATTGTACTGGTAATGTTTGGGCTTTACATCATTCACACATGCAGTCCTTAAATGGCTTTTAGTTGGATGTGCATATTCATACTTGCCATGAAATTCCAGGTCAACAGGGTGTGACGTTCATATGCAAAATACACTCTTTTGACGTTTTTCTCTGAAAACTCAAAATGTGTCTGAAAAAACAAATATGTCACATAAACGTTCTGCTTTACTGGCCATGCTTTGTTGCTGCATATGCGGCCATGCACACAGACAGGGGAGATTTTTTGCCGCTTCTCTCCAGAAGCATGCACAAATTACACTCCATTGATGTTTTCACTTGTTAAACTAAACAAAAGAATTCAACTGGTAAACTAAATCATCACAGACACTTATCTGGTTGGAATCTGGATGTTGCAGCATTTCCAGGTCGACCCTGGATAATTTCATGGATTTTATGGGTGCGCGCCCAGGGGCTTGAGCCACTAGAGGGCCCCTGGGACCAATTATGATAAAATCTAACTCGCTGCTTTGACTCATTGCGGGAACTTTACTAGCAGCACCGTGATTTAAAAGTCTAATTTTAACCTTGGGAAGATTTTACAGCCAAAATCTCAATAGTCACCACTTTATTCGTGAATCCTGTTTCATTTTCTTCTGCAATCAATGCTTAGCAACTGTTCCACTATCCGCCATTACCTCGACCAAGATTTCAGGTGTTTTTAGCAGCAGGCCAGCTTTTCTTGTGAATGTATTTTGAATTTCAATCTCCAGATATTCAAAAGATGTGCCTGGGAGACCTGTATAGAGTAGAGGATGCAAATAAATAAAATGAAATAAAAATGTAGCAATTTTGTTGCTGTATCATTTTGTACTTCCACATATAAGTCATCATCGGAGGTAAGATACAAATAGTCCATAAACACACTTCATGCCCGCCATGGCATTATGCTTCATGTTTAAGACGCTGGATAGTTAAGGTTTAATTTTGCTGCTGTTTTCCCTAATTTTTGTTGTTACATCTCAGCTGGTCGATTTTAATTCATGTGGTAAATGTTGCGCTTGTCACAAGTGAAAATTTTGCACTGACTGCTGGATTTATATTAATCTCCTTTCTTGTTAATGTGTACATCTAGTCTTTGTTCGGTTTTGTACCACTATAGGGCATCGCTATACGTCGGATGATGACTGCACTGTTGAGGAGATAACCTCATACCATGACATGCATCGTATAACTGCATTCCTGTATGAATCCCTGCCGTCAGACTTTTGACCAGGGAGGACTGTGGTGTTGCTGGGATTTGATCTCCTGATTAGGCAGCTGGAAAGTTAAATATGTTTGTGTAATTGTGTTACTAAACATTCTGAAATCTTCTTATTGTTTCTTTCTATAATTTCCCAGCCTCACAGTGGCCAGACTGTCTAACTGCCTGATCATCAAGAGACAAAAGATCATGAGTTCAAACCCGGTGATGATTCTGCTCTCCACAGTCAAAAGTCCAAAAGGAATGAGCCTCCCAGGCTCGGGACACTGTGTGATGAGGGGTCATAAACTGTGGGTGGGAACTGGCAATAACCAATTTTAACCAATTTTCGCTTATAAGGAGGCAACCACAGTCAGTGTTTTTTCTTTCTGAGCAAGCTCAACTTAAAGTGTGTTTTTGTACCCATACTAAAAAGAATTTTTTCAATTTCTACAATAATATACTGTTTAAGCCAGAAAGATATTTTAAATATATTTTACAGCTTTATACAACATCCTGTGTTGAATTCAGGGAAAACATTTACAGTACAGGCAGATCATACCGTATCAAACATGTTATTGTATGGCTACTGCAATATTATTCTAACAATACTGTCATAAAATATGAAAACATGCAGTATCACTAGCTTTACTACAAAATTAGACATAAAAAGTACTTTTCTGAAGCAGCAAAGTATCAACATGTTCACTGTAATTTAATTTTGCTTGTCAGTTTTCTATCATTTAAAAAGCTGAGATGAATTAATAATGTGTAAATGCAACAAGTGTATACTTAACTACTGATAAAGTTAGTTAACATTAGCCTAGCTAACTAACTAATATCATGCTGGCTTTCCTAACACCTGTACCAACAAAATAAAATAGAGCATGGGATATTGAAGAGAGTTCATGAACATGTCTTTTTTTGTCAGATCTCTCATTATAGCACAATTTAAGTATCCATTTTCTTTGCAAGTGTCTGATAATCACTGCTACATTAATGCTAATTTCAGCAAGCTAACGGTGGTGTACATTCACTTTCCCACATTGAGATACTATACAGCTCAAGTTTAAACACTGACTTTTGGAGCTTGTAAAACATGCATGTAACACATTTTTACTATGTATATTGCAGTTTCAGTGAATTTTTTAGTATGTATTTTAACTTGAGGCCCGACTGTGAGTATTATTGTAGGAGCATGTTAGCTTTCTCTCACTAATATACTCTTGTCACTGTAGAAATAAAGTGTCATACTGCATTTAAAATGTCATTAGTCATTAGTTACAAGTGCTGTAAATACTGATTACAGTATTTTCCTACCAAGTCAACATTAACTTACTAAGTTAGGAGAACTTTTGACAAAGTTGATACTTAAAAAAAAAAAGCTGTGCAGAAGGCTGACAACCTTTCAAGTTATCCTGACTTTTAATCACAGTGTAGGAACATCAGACTTGTTGTTTAGCACACTGAATGAAACCTCCTCTACGTGTGTGGGTCATTACCTGGTACCGATTAATAGCCCTGTAGAGAAGATTCTGCAGACCAGATGTGGTTGGCAAATTGCTTTGGATACAAGTATGCATTCCCATGAATCATTTGCATCAGCGGCAGTCAGGCTTGAGACTAAATGACGTGGGCAGTCTGGTTCCTGGTGGGCCTGACTCTCTCAGGAGACAACAGCAGCTTTGACACACGAGGGGAAGATGAGTTCATACAAACAGAATGACTGATGATAATCATCGTTGTGATGCAAGACCTCCACAGAGCATCTCTCATGGTTAGACCAGCACTCTGAGAGTGGGTTAAAAATGAAAGAGAATGAGGCAGAATAAATGTGTGGAAAGAGATTGAGTGTTAGATATTGGTGAATAAGGAACTTCTGAATGATCCCTCTTACTCTGAATGAGTCCACTGCTTTTTTTTTCCATGTCAAGTGCAGCTCCCACTGAGTCATTTACACAAACTCTCATTAACTGGAAACTGGAATTGACCTGAGGGCTTCATAATGTGATTCACTTGATTTACTTGATTCAAATGTGTACATTATATTACATTCACATGTTTGTCTTTCAGTTTACTCACTTTTGGAATCAATTATGTAGATGTAATATGTTGTTCTACAGTACTGAGGAAAAAAATAGAGATGACCCTTTAATTTGTTATATTTCATTTAAAATTGCCAAGTTGTGTGCCTCTCATACAAGTTTTTTTTTCAGGAGATCTTTCTGAAATGATTAGATATAAGATAATCCATTTGCATAAGGAGAAACTTAAAGAAAACAATTTATAAAAAAATGTTAAAAAAAACTATTGAACCTTCCATTGTGAGAAGACAACCCAACACTATGGGTCTGAAAAGAAGTGAAGCTGTCAAAAAGCTCTTACTGAAAAAAGGAAATAGACAAAAAAGTTTGCAGATAAAACAAAGAAGCTGCTGGTGTTCTTAGGACAACAGACTGTCCAGTCCAGAGTTTAGACCTCAACATGACTGAATGTGTTTGGGATTACCTGGAATGTGAGAAGCAGAAAATATAACCAACTTCTAAGAACTTTGTAGATGTGGAAAAACATCCCTGCAGATTTCTTTGAAAAACTCAAAGCAAGTCTCCTGAAAAGAATAGAAGCTGTAATAAAGGTAAAAGTGGACACAATAAATACTGAAAACACTGGTATTATACTTTGTTGTTGAGGCCTCTGTATAATTTTCTGTTAAATATATGTTTTCTGCTTTTTAAAAATGAATAATGTGCACTTAATGGCCATTTTGTCTGGAAATTAAATAAATGAGGGGTACTCTCTGACTTTGACACAGTACTGTATGTGGAAAAGATATAAACTTCAAGTAAGTTTAGTGCACGTCTACTTTCAGTGCAAGGTAAAGCAGTTAATATGACAGAAACTGCCTGTAGCTTACAGACACGGAGCTCAACATAATTACTCTATGACAAGCAATTGCTTAGGGCATTTTTATCATCTCTCTCTCTCTCTCTCTCTCTCTCTCTTTCTTTCTCTCTCGCTCTCTCTTTCTCTCTCACAAACAAACATCTACGTGAGGAGCAGGTAATTTGGCAGATAATTAAAGGGTCTGTAAGCTTGTTCAGGTACACAGAACATGTATTTAAGGCCTCTCACAAGCTGGGACATGCATGTTCATAGGGATACTTGAAAAATCTTAGGAATGTTAAATATGTTCCAGCAATGAGAAGTGTATCAATTTCCCAGTGGCAGAAGATGGAAACCCCCCCACCCACACACACACACACACACACACATTGTGTATTACTGTGTATCACTGTGGTAAAATGTTGGCATGCCTAGAACTAAAGCTCTTAAACCTGGCTTTTTAGGATTTCAAATAAAAGAATAAATACACAAATAAATCAATAAGCAAATAGTAAAAGACTAACCATATTGAACTGGGAATCCTGCCAGCGATCCATTCATTAAAATTTTGTGATGGCCCCTTAAACTCATTTAAATCTGCTGCCAGAGGAGTTATAGTGTGTGCACGCAAACATTGGCCTGCGTGAAAAGGTTTATTAGCGTGTAGAATCTGAGCTTTCTGTGTTGTTCCTTGTTCCTTTTATGTGGGATTGATTGGATGCACTGTGATTTTTTTCAGAGCAAGCAGGGAAGCTCATTTAGAGCACAGTTCGAATTGGTAAACACTTATTTTTCATTTGTTTAACCACATCAATGACAAAACATGACTGATGTGAGACTTATATTCCTATTCATGTGTTTTATTGTTCAAAAAATCTATGAAAATTGTTCAGCTTTGTTTGTTCACGTTCAATGATAAATCATGTGATCAACTGGGAAGAGCAGGAAAAATCACAACTTGGCACTGGGTTAACAAAAATCTGTCAAGTTTTCCTGCTGTTGTTATTGTAGTAACATTCTAACGCAATCTAACAAAATAAACAATCCTTAAAAAGAAGACTCCAGTGTTGACTTCATATAGAATATTGTGAGGGGAGAGTGGAGGCTGCCAAAACCAGCAAACAAATGAGGCCTTCAAATCACCACACCAAAACTACAAATGACCAATATTACAACACTAAAATCAGTCTACACCTAAATTCAAATCACGAAAAGAAAGACTAGAAGCAACATGAGGCCTCTCTCGAACTGGCTGAGCCAAAAAACTAACCTACTGACGGCAAAATGAAAAAAAGTTGTCAAACAGCTGCCTGCAAATATTAGATTAGCATTTACAAAGGGTGATTTTGTCAGTTACAATCAGTTGTCATCATTAATAACAGTTTGAATAACAGTAGTGCTGCAGTCATACATTTTTTATTGAAATGTTGGTTTTCTGGCGGTTTTAGATAAGATTACATTAAATTAAATTAAGTCCTGTTACACAACCTAATTAAAACCACTGAGGTACCCAATCAAAACCTGGTCGTCTGCTTATGGGCTGTGCAGCTCAAAGTAACTGGCAGACGATTGTATTTACAACAAAGGCATCTGTGATCTCCTACCAAGTTGAGTTTTTTCAACTTAAGATTAATACCGGAGCTGCAGACAGTCTTGATGGCATCAAAAGAGCCACTTGAAAAGAACAGATGAATTTCGCAATCCAGGCACACGAACCCATGATGTAAACTGATGGATAGACATGCTGAGGATTCATGACCACAACACTGAACGTTCAGAGACTCCTGAAGTATTCTTTGTCCCACGATTAGCTGCTTTGAGCCACCACTTATACTAAAGCTTTAATATATATTCATATATTACATACTTCTATATTTTTATATATTTTCCCTCCACCAAAAAAAGCATTAATATACCATTCTACGCCACTTCATTCTACCATTGTTAAATCTCCTCTTCTACTTTAATGACATGACATGTCAATGCAGTTGTTACATTTATTTGATATGTAATGAATTTATCTAACAAAGTGTTTTATGCTCACTCTGAATGAATAAAATAATTACAAGTGCTTACTGATCTGAACTGAGCTATGAACAGGTTTGCACACTCATGTGGAATAAAATGATAGGGCATCCAACAATAAATACAGTATGGAGCTTGTTTTGTATAGTGATTGGAAACACAGTAACACACAGAAAGCTCCAGTTCCACATGCTGATCCATTTTACTATGACCAACTTGGACATGCAAGCACACCAACTACAATGGGGGTACAAAAATTCTGTGGAATATGTAGACACTAAACTTTGAATCCATACCACGTTTGTGTTCATAAGCAGAGCAGAAGATATTTTATTGCCATTTTAATTTAATGTAAAGACATTTAACTTAATTAAAGTAGTACACAGTTGTGTTTCACAGAGAGAAAAAGAAAATCTTTTACGTTTGTTACCATATTTTTGTAAAAACCTAGAAAGTTGTTGCTGATACAGAATGTAATTCAAATGTGAATGTAGTTCATTAATTAATCACTTTGTAATTAAACATGTATGTAAGTATGTTATTGCATATAAATATAACAAATACAGGGAAAAGAAATAACTTTAAACTTCTAACTATGAAGGTCTGGAGAGGCCATGAGGTAGTTATTATTACAATTATTGTGTTATCTCAAGATAACAAAGTAGTTACCTTGAGATAATGAGTTAGTTATCTTGTGATCTTAAGACAAAGTTGTTATCTTAAGATAACAAGTTAATTATCTGGTGATCTGAAGATAAAGTTGTTATCTTAGGACAAAAAGTTAATTATCTTGTGATCTCAAGATAACAACTTTTGTTAACTTATTATAATTAACTTATTGTCTCAAGAAAACAATCCATAAAATTATAACAACAGCTTATGGCCTCTCTAGACTTCCGTATTTGAGTGATAAATAGAAAGCTAAGCATGTTTCCACACTTCCAACCTGTTGAACTGCAGGATTATTAATCTGTATTAATTTGAAGTTTTTTTAATATAAGTTATGTAGTTATAATGGTGTTGCATTGAAATGTGGGCACATATACAAGCCCCTTAGAGTTTGATTTTCTCTTGATCATATTTATATTTTATGTAATTATCACAAATGTTTATTTACCCTTTTCAGTCCCTACCTTTTTACTCAGCTGCATTGTAAATGAGGGTACTCTCACTGTACTCTGAGATTAAATAAAGAATTCAGATGATTGATTGATTGAAGGGTTTGAATAAACAGCTTGTGCCTCTCATACAAGGAGCCATAGATACTGCACTAAATAATTACACAGTTAACCTCTATGAATCAATCTGACATAACTTTCTTGTCAACATTCTTGTCTCTCTGTCGGTGAGCTCAGTGGGCCGTCAGTGTGGATTGTGATTAACATGTCGGGTGAGTGTATCAGCTCACTGTCAGGCTGCCTGTCAGCGTGAGTTCTTCCAGGGGAGCCGAAAGTAGCCCCCTGGGGACAAATATTCTGACAGCACTGAGGGCTGCAAGTTAATCGCCCATTTGTCTGAGCCACACGCTCATGTCTATATTTGGCATGATAGACGGGTGTGTGTCGGCCTGAGGTGTGTGTCAGCGCACGGGACGGGGTGGGTGTGCAGCCACATTGACCTAGGAGCTGCCCTGACCCATCACGGCGGGGATGAGCGCACGACAGCTTCGATACGTCACGCGAGTCTGTGTGTATGTGTGCGAGTGAGTGACTCACTCGCCCACTGGATATGAGTTTTTACTCCACCCTGCTACTGTCTGGGAGAAAGGAAAAGAAAAAAAAAATCCCAAATTTCCAGAAAAGGAAAAACAAGCGGCCCCTGCACTAATCTGACGTGATGTGGTCGGCCGCTGTTGTTCCTCAGACCTGCCGAATAGAGGCCAGCCATTACAAATGATATGTGAGAAAAAGCATTGATTGGCAGTGTACTTTAATGTGGGACCAAACGTCAAAACAAATGTTGTTTGCTTTGACTGAAATCTTGCAGTGACAAGATAAATACAGGCCTCACAAATATAAACAAACATTCCCAACAGTGAATGCCTCTAATATAGCCCTGGTAGGAGAACTTGTGTGTTTTGTCACACTGTCGTTTGACTGGTTGAAAGTTTGCATGAAAAGGAAAAAAGAAGACGTAAACAGAAGATGAAAAAAAAATCACATTATTTGGACGGACTTTGGCGGAGCTGTTAATCTCTAACCGCCGCCGCTAAATAACAATGTAGATAAAACTATCATATACTACACTGTCAAATAATCCTGTTCTCACACACCTGGAAAACTGTAAACAATGGATTAAACCAGCTCACACACACAGTCACTTCCCTGTCTCCAACAGCCTGACAGCCCAGTTTAAAGACTCTAAGATAACGCCACCTTGTGTCTAAAAAAAAAAAATCCATTCCCAGCGAGATTGCCCAACCAACCATCCTTCAGGTTTGAGCCAGCGCCCACACCTACTGTACTATTTGTTATGATTAGGACATCAGGATTTTTAAGTGGAGACACCTAATATGGTAACATGTCTAAGATTAGACCCATGTGATTCATTCCCAGGGAAGCCCCATAGTTTGGGAATGACTGGATTTGTCTGGAGAACACTTACTTATGTTGTCATGGTGGAATTTCCAAAACAAACATGGAGGAGATGACAGCTCGCTCACCAGTTGGCGTGCCTCTGCCTGTTCACTGGAGTGAGACACCTGCCAAGGTGTGTAGGGATGAGCTTACACTCACACAGAGCTCACCAGAATCTGATACACTGTCTCAGTGACTAAAGCAATGGCTGCTGATGGAAGATTTTATGTGACCTTGGAAAGGTCATTCTGTTGTCTGCACAAAAAGAAACATTTAGTGAGCTAACATAAGAATGTTTCCTGTACTAAGACATAACTAGTCAAAACAGTTTGAGGTGTACCAACTGTGCTTTTTTATATTTACATTCATGGCATTTATAAGATGCCTTTATCCACAATGACTAATAGTTTAATCACTTCAGGCAAATGTAGCATTAGTAGTCTTGCACAACGGCTTGAATATGATACACTGTTTAAAGGATAGCCTTCAGAATTTTGCAAAAAGGCAGATAGCTGAATGTTTATTATACCTAGCATGCTGTGGTATCCTATTTTGCCTATTATGTCCTATTCCTTCCTTCATTTAATTTATTTAATATAATCTCATATAAAAATATGACATTATCACTAAAATAGCATATTGACTCAACTCATTGGCAGAGCAATTTGGAATAAACTCATTAAACATTGTTAATCAAACTTATCTTTATAAAACTCATTGTTGTTCTAACATCAACTTAATAAAAATACTAATTCAAACTTTTCTCAGGTTGTTTTTTAAATTGTGGCTGGCTAACTCATAGCAGTGGTGGTGATGCTAGCTTCAATGGCAGAAAAGCACTCAGTTGGCAATTCTTCATTTGTAACATTTGCATTATTCTGTTTGATAGAAATAGAAATGATGGAGAGAACTTCTTTTAAGTTCTCCTAGGAGAGAACTTCTTCTATTTCCTTCACTAAAACAGCTAACCAAGCGATTAGGCTGTCACTCTTCTGCAGTTTCTTCTAAAGCTCATCAGGATTTTGTGCTCATATTGTGAGTTTAATACTTGAATTCAATGAATTGACAATAATAAAGAAAGACTTAGCTAGACAGACTTACTAATCCGACCACATAGCATGGAGTTTTGACAGACTTAATTGATCATGCAGTCTGCCACACTGTTCAGATCATGTACCTCCTCTCTTGTGGCTTCATTTTAAGAAATGGGTTTCTCAATCTTCTCAAAAATATTGCGATATCAAGTATCTGATTTACAAACACCCCCAAACAACGTATAAATTACACAGTGAATTACACAATGAACTGTATTTACATTCAGTAACAACAGCTTTGGGTATGATGTTTTCCTGTTTGTTGTGATGTTATAAAATGGCAAAAAAGTGGCAAAAATGTAAAGGATGTATTTCTTTCCACAAAACAAGATCGTACACACAACAATATCTTTTCATCAAATTCAAACCATAATACAATATCTCCTCCTCACACAAACAGATGTGGTAGGGATTGAAAGTTTAAAATCTGAACATTCAACAGAATTTGTTCATTATTATCAGTGAGGGCTGCCACTTCTAAGGGTTAACTGCACAAAGTTTCTGGAAAAAAAACACTCTCTGTGTGTGAAATGTTGGGTCTCTGTGTTGAGCTGTTAGTGAGCAATGAGGGCTGAGATGGCTGAGAACCCCTTGGTGTAAAACACTATTCACACCTCTCCACAGTGACATCTGTGCTAAGATAAAACAGACAGCATAACTGCAGCTTCCTTGACATCAAAATATTGTGCACAACAATAAAAAAAACAGCATTTAAACACAATAAAACACTTACAGATGTTGACTTGCTTGCTAACCTAGAAATCCAGCTCACTTCCAGTTTTGTAATCCATGTGTAGTTCAAAAGAGAGACATCATAAACAGGCAGAAATGGCATTTTATAGCTACTTTGAAAAGGGGTTAATATAACGTGTGAGGTTTAAATGTTTTGTGGGACTCACATGTATTTGTGTTTAGCTCAAAATAAACCTGGTCAGTAAAAACATGTTCATTTAAACCAACAAAGAAATGTTTGTGTAATACAAAATTTTGATGAGCAATGCAACACACAACAATATCTTTTCATCAAATTCAAACCATAATACAATATCTCCTCCTCACACAATCAGATGTGGTAGGGATTGAAAGTTTAAAATCTGAACATTCAACAGAATTTGTTCATTATTATCAGTGATGGCTGCCACTTCTAAGGGTTAACTGCGCTATGTCTAGTGTAAGTCTCGATCCTTTGTATTGTGTGGCCCAGTAAACTCTTACATGGTGCCAAATTTTCTGGAAAAAAAACTCTGCCTTGTTCCACTTTGTACAGCTTTATGAATGGGACGATAACAAAGTTCTTCTTGATCTCGGTCTGGTCCCAATCCCCAACAATGACGAGACGAGGTGAAACTCCTCACACTGTGGTGTGTGGTCAACGATCTGTTCCTCAGTGTTGACAACACAATAGAGATGAATGTTCAGGGAAATTTAGGGGAATTACATACACTTTGTCCCAGATGAATTGACCAGTCAAAACCCTCAAATTACACTACACAACCTCCCTTCATAGAAATTTAGCTCAAATTGTTCTATGCAGTTACAATTTGTTGCACATATTCAGTGTTCGTCTTCCAAATTCAGACTAATGGACCTAACATTTTAACCACTTTGCAGCACAAGGAAAACATATTTTTAACTTTCAATGTTAGTTAATATATAAAAAAAAATTATTCCAAGTAATTTTGGAGCATCTCTGTTATATCCATTCATCATGAAATTTTCACATAATGTAAAGGGCTGCAGCTGTGCTCAAATGATGTAGAAAAAAAAACTGGAACTATGTATGTAACAAGAATAACTGAACTAACTTTGTACTGAACTGCATTCAAAAAAATTAACTGTAATTTGTCAACATAAATGAATTGTGCTGCACAAAATTACATTTAATGAAAGAAAACTGTTTATGTGGATCCAAAAAGAACTTCCTTCCAATGAATTTCTCAAAGAAATTGCACTGAAGTGGTTTCTGCTCCATCAACAATATATATATATATATATATATATATATATATATACTATCCTCATTTTGATTGAAAGTAAAGGTGAGGCATAACTGAATTAAGGCTTGACTAATTAATGCTGCATTAACATTATGGTGTTGAAAAGGCCATGCAGACTGTAGCAGTGTAGATTGTTTATTTAAGGTGGAAACAGGCAGGAGGACGCTCTGTACTCTTATTTTTTGTGGTATAATGCTGGCTTTGGATTTCAAGAACAAGATGTTTTGCGTCTATAAAAAAAATCAACATGCGGTTTATTTCACCGCTGCTGTTGATGGCAAAAGTTGGGAGAACTGAAACTCTTGATGTAATGTTCCGCTTACCGGTGTGGTCAGTGAAATGTTGCTGTTTGCGGTGACGGTATTTTCCGTCACGGCTTCATTGAGAACAACAGAACATCCAGTTTGCTGTTGTCTGTCTATCCCCAACATGTAAACGCAGCATTAAGACATAATAGAGAATAGCAATATAATAAACTCGCAGTGCTAATTGGGCAAACTAATGGACATGCATGGCTTCAACCTTTAACCAACACCTGCAGTTTTGCCCCTCTCTCTCTCTCTCTCTCTCTCTCTCTCTCTCTCTCTCTCTCTCTCTCTCTCTCTCTCTCTCTCTCTCCCTCTCTGTGTGACTGACGTGACTGACAATGCGAGGTCTGGCACCTCCACCAGCCTCTCAAGTTATTTGATAAAGGACTTAAAGCCCTCAGGCCATTGATTCCATCCAGTAGAGTTCAGCAGTGGGAGTTTGCTGTTTACAAGATTACACCACTCCAAGACAGAACAATGCGCCTGTTGTTTACAGAGATCCCTTTAATAAGGGCCACATTGAGACAGAGAAGTCTGGCCAAAAACAAACGCCCAGCCCCTCCAATCCCTAACCTTTGTTACCTCACTGTAAAATACGCTCTGAGAAAGACATTTGGAGAGCGATTTCTGAGACAGCGCTGTGCCAGTTGACTGCCTTGTGATAGCTTATAAAGCAGATTATAATGTTTAAAATGGAGTTATCACTTATTTACAATCATGAAAAAGCCATATCAACATATGGAAACATCATTTCATCACTTTTTGAGATAAAGAGATTGCTGCTGTATTTAAACACGGTTAAAGGTTTGAAATGTACCAGTCACTCCTCAGTCCATACAGTCCATATAAGAAAACCAGCAAAACAGACTATTTCCACTGTTTTTGTGATATTAAAGGAAATAACTTTTTAGCCTATAGCAGTTTAGCCCTGCCTGTTCACACTGAAGT
This sequence comes from Colossoma macropomum, assembly GCF_904425465.1. Lineage (NCBI taxonomy): Eukaryota > Metazoa > Chordata > Actinopteri > Characiformes > Serrasalmidae > Colossoma > Colossoma macropomum. The sequence goes on along the minus strand of NW_023494785.1, from coordinate 9,859,346 downwards.
TATAAGGAGTGTTTCAGCCCAGACTGCTTTTTGAATACAGCGCAGCTAACAGAACAGAGGTCATTTACATATATTGGTCTTAAAGGCACAGTACCAAAAACAGTTTAATTCTAAAGAATGAAGACAGGTTGAAAAATGATCATGTGAATGAATTGCGGCTGTTTTTAGTTCATAAAACACATACAAACATTATAAGTGGAACTCAAATAAAATAAAACAAAAATATAGGCCCATCCTCATAAACATGCAAACATCTGTACATTTAAAATCCATTTTATGACCAAAATCAAAAAGTGCCAATTTGAAGCTGACTTTCAGTTTGAAGCTAATTTGAAGCAGACTGTCACAATGTGTGCTGTTAATGCACACATGACACCATTATCATGTACTTTTCGGTATACCTTTCTGCAGGGCCCCTACTAGTTATTCTGCTGACATAATGGAAATTGACTCTGATATTTTATAATTATTTGGATTAATATAATCAAATAAAACATTTATCCTTGTAACTCTGTTATCAGAGTAACTAGAACACTGTTGGCTCTCTGTGTGTGAAATGTTATGTCTCTGTATTGAGCTGTTAGTGAGCAACGAGGACTGAAATGGCTGAGATGGCTGAGAACCCCTTGGTGTAAAACACTATTCACACCTCTCCACAATGACATCCGTGCCGAGACAAAACAGACAGCACAACTGCAGCTTCCTTGACATCAAAATATTGTGCACAACTGCCACAATAAAAAACAGCATTTAAACACAACAAAACACTTACAGATGTTGACTTGCTTGCTAACCTAGAAAGATGGAAATCCAGTTCACTTCCAGTTTTGTAAACAGGCAGAAATGACATTTTATAGCTACTTTGAAAAGGGGTTAATATAATGTGTGAGGTTAACATTTTTTGTGAGATAACTCACAAGTATTTGTGTTTAGCTCAAAATAAACCTGGTTAGTAAAAACATGTTCATTTAAACCAACAAAGAAATGTTTGTATTAATGCAAACTTTTGATGAGCAATCTGATTTGTGCCTTTAACATGGACTTAGCCAGCACATGTTAGGGTTGAACTTCTGAAGGCAGAAGGTTTGAGTCTTTAACCACACAGCCTGACAGCTGGTATCCCTGAAGAGCCAGTTATCCAAGTTGTCCAAGGTGAGAAATACAACAGGTCCTGGGGGGTCCGGGAACCCCTAATTAACCTCTTAGACTCTTTCTACACAGACATACTGACTACTGTGGAAAGGGGTTAAATTCTATTTTATGACTACTGTGGAAAAGGGTTAAATTCCGTTTATGAGTACTGTGAAAAGCAGTTAAATTCTATGTTAATTTATGAGAGCAGATGCTGAAAAATCTGTTTCCTGCATATGCTGATGCAATACAGACAGATGAGCTGTGCAAGGAGAATCCTTTGGTTATCATCTGATCATCAAATTTTAAATTAATCTTTGTGTTATGACCATCTTTTCAAAATAATTGAAATGTGCAAACTCGTTCACTTACACTGACTAGACAGGAATTAGCCATGGGTGTAGTGACAACCTCAGTGAGTCCAATTTGGCGGCTTTGAGTAGTTCATGGTTAACAGGAGGATAGGGTGGATGCTGCTTACCCTGGTCTTTACTTTCCTGCAGTCTCTTTTAAAGGGCCAGAGGTGCATGTGAATCACATGATAGGCCGAGGGTGGTTTCCTCCTGTTTGTGGCCACTTGCTTGTGTGCTTAATCCCCGGCCTTTAAAACGTCTAGACTTTGCTGAGTGGGATCCAAGTTTGGCCCACTCACGACTGACCCGACCGCTGAGATGAGGGGCGACTTCACAGAGGCTCACGAACTTGAGACCTAAGGGTCTGTTAGCACTAAATGACTTCCTGAAACCCTGCATTCCCAACCCAATAGACTAAAGTCAACAAGAATGGATTTCCAATTTTCGGGAGAAAAAAAAGATCCTGTGGTGTCATATGCAGAGCAGATTTAGACAAGGGAAACAATGTCTGCATGGAATTTTGTCTCTGCTGGCCTTCAGAGTGGCGTCGCTCTGTAAGATTCGGTAAATGACAAAGATTATATATTATGTTGGCTCATTTGAAGCAGAGCATGGAAGAAATTAGTGCGGTTGGAATATTCACAAGAAGACATAGACAAGTATAGGTCTTTGAAGTAATTTTGGAGTCACTTGTGTTGGCAACGCAACCTGTTCTGCTGCACAACAGCACGAGAACATTCTGATATACCCCATTAATTTATTTTATTTGTTTTGCAGTGATTCGGTATTGTGCTGATGTTCTCAGGCAGCAGTTTTCCATGGCAGACCACTGTTTTGTCATCAAAATGCTTTTGGAAGGGAAAGCAAAGTGGCCGAAAGACACAGCATTGCTTTCATTCATGTTTTTTTCATGATAACATGAGCATGTCCGTCCAAAACAAAAACTATAGGTGGACCGTTTCATTCCACAGGGGGGTTTCCACAACTAAGCAATGCTTCTTAGCTTCTGCGTTTGGTTTCACCTGGATGTGCCTGGATACCAATGTGTTGTATACCTTAAACAGGCGAGGATGTCAACGAGCACACCCATTCTGTTTCCAAACCGCTTCTCTGGAAACTGGAAAGAAAGAAAGAGAGAGAGAGAGATGGAGACAGAGAGAGAGAGAGAGAGAGAGAGAGAGAGAGAGAGAGAGAGAGAGAGAGAGAGAGAGAGAGAGAGAGAGAAGAGACTACAGTCTATGACTCTAAACACCTTGAGTAATGATTCTATTTTGGGCTCATCAACTCTGAAACATTCAAACATTCTCCTTCCACTTTGACCTCACTTTCCACAGCTCTGCGCTAACTCACTTCAGATATGAACCTAATACTAACACATAAAAGCACTTAAACACAGGCTAACATTTGACTCACTTACATTAGAAAGCTCCACAGGCCCTCAAACCATGCTAACTCATGCTAACACTTAGAACCTTTCTGAGAGGCTTTGCCTCTTCAGAGAGAAAAAAGGGAATGATCTTTTACGTTGCATTAAATTACAGGCAAAATGGGTTCACCTGAGGGACGGAGGGTTACTTTGTAATATTTAGTGCTGCATTCACAAATGTACGAGAAAACCGCCTCGGCCAACTTAGCTTTCACCACTCAAACTTGTTTGAGCGTAGGCCTTTAGCGTATCAAGACAGAGCACATTGCAGTTTATCACTCCCAATAGGTTTACATATGTGTTTATGTGGAGATACATTTAACTAGATCTGTGAACCAATTATTCATTCAATAGGAGCCCCTGAGAGAACAAACACTCTGTATACTTAACTCAATAGTAATTACTTGATGACACTGGGGGGATGTTTTGCTAGTGCAGATGTCAAACACTCTTGAAGGATGCCTCTGGCTAAAGCAAGAGTTGCTGGCTCACAAGCCCACTCACAAGAAATACTACATGGAGCGATCCAAGAGTGTGGCACTGTCATCATAACATATCATGTTTTATTGATTCCTAGCACTGCTCATGTCTAAATACTTGGAATGACACAGTGTTGCTGTTTCCCAGAGAGTTATGCTTAATATTGTAAGTATTAATACTGGACCCTGCAGCACAAAGCACAAAGAGTTTCCATCCCCTCTGTAGAAGGAAGTAGAGAAATGCTAACTCTAAAGCAGCAGACACTGCAGAAGCCTCACAGATAGCCAGTAGTGTTGAGGTCAGCAGGCACGTACAAAGAACCATCTCTTTGAGAGGTGACTGTCCTACAATAATTTTAGCATGATAATTTCCCATCATTTCGTCTTTATCACTTAGAAATGGGGTCAACAGTCTTGTCCAAAAAGGGCTGATGTGACCACAGGTTTTCATTCCAACCACACAGAAGCAGGTGTTGTACAGGGTGTCACAAAAAACACTGATATCATTTGAGATGTGAATATCTGAGTAACTAGATGTCCTGGGCAAACGAAATTAAATAGGCTTCATGTTGAACAATACAAGATTTATTTATCAAACTTCAAACAAGAAGTTCAGAGGGATGTAGATTTTGTAACCGATTTCACAAAGCTTCACAAATGTAATATCTTCCGATACTGGTGGTCATCCAGATCCTTCTGCCCTGCACAGACAGCCTTCATCTTTGAATTTTTTGTGCCGTGTCCAAATCTGGTTTCCAGTTGGTGCATTTTTATTGAATTTTCTCAAAAATGCACGCTGGACACTCTTGTTTGACTGTGTTCGAGGATATTCTAACACACAAAATGCCTTTACATTTCTGGTGAACGCCATTCTTCAACCTGAACAAAAACATTAAAAATTAAACTTGGTTAGCTTTTACACATTTTGTTAAAATTTGAGATCATTTGAGTGAGAATTGGCTGTTATTAGACTACGAAATGATGGCAATTACTTGAAGACTGAGACCAACTGAAACAAGTGGAAGCAGGTGTGCTTCTGCTTGACTGGAAAGAAGATCTGCAGCCACTTCCACCCTATATAGATAAGACTGGTTACCCCCTTAAAACTAAACAGGTTGTTTTTGTTACTTTGCCTTTAAGACTGATGTATTTTATAACTAAAAAAAAACTCAAAATAGACTTTCTATCTTGTAAATTTATATTCCTGGATTAAACACAGTTCATCATACCATTTAAGATTCTCGTTTTGCCATAATCTTGGTTCAAAGTGTAATAACTGTTATCCGCCTCTAAAATCCTCCGATTTTTGGCTATGTCACCGTGCACCAGTGGGCGGGGAAAAATGATATTAAATAATAATATTACGTCGCACCACCTCATCTATCATCAACTGAAAATACTTAGCAGAGACCCTCCCTGCTATTGTGTTTCACTTGGAAATACGGCACAGTTCTTACAAGTCTAGGGTCAGGCCGTAACAGAAAATGAGAGTAGGCTCACTTCCCAGACCTGTCGCCAGACCAAACACCGGACACCATTTAACTAGAAATGATCTCATGGTTATTATGATAAGAGGATGGGAGGATGGCTTTAGGGATGAGCATGTGCCCAAAATAACAAACAAAACAACTTAAGATTTTTAAAACCAAATAAGCCTGAAATTACAGAAACAAAATACAAGAAGCTACCCTTACTCCCTACATTAACACAGGAGAAAAGAGTAACCAAAACACACAGCGCTCCTTCCGTACCCATGTGTTCACAGAGAGTTTCACAGAATCTAACGAAGCTTTTATGAAGTGTGACAAAGGAAGTGAAGAACAAAAGCAGAGTGAAGAGTGTTAGCCTGGTCTGGAAAAGTCATATCAGAGTCATATCAGATGGCAGAGAGCTCTGAATGTCTCCCAGATAGAGGCTTGGCAACCTCTTATATACAGGAGGGTGCCCCATGTGGCCAATCACTGATCTGTACATAATGCACACAAAACAGGGAAAACACACACAAAATGCCAGCACAAGGCATAAGGAAGAAATATTATGACGGGGGCCGAAACACAGTGTGGAAGAAAAACACTGATTCACATGTTAATTGCTTTCTGTCTATGTGTTAAATTCCAATAACACAGCTACAGACTGTCTGTAGTAACTACAACCCTTTTCAATTCTATGTGAACAACTGGGGCTAAGCTGCAAAGGTCTGAATGAGTGGTCATATGTAAATGCATCCATTATTGTGTCGTAACAGCCATGATAAATTCAATAGGGGTTGTTTTTGCAGCTTAGTTTTCATACGGTGTTCCACAGGGGTCAATATTTGGACCATGTTTATTATTTGTTATGCTCCCTCTTGGTTACATTGTTCATCAGCATGGCTTGAGCGACCATTTGTATGCCTGTAACAGCCTAGTATTCCATCTATTTTAAATCGACTTGACAATTGTTTGCAGGATATTAAATCAAGGATGCAAAGTAGTTTCCTTAAACTTCACTGTGAAACAGAAGTAATTCTGATTGGTCTCAAACCTGTTGTTGATTTGGCTTGCCATGTTACCCTGTCTGTTGACAATTCTAAGGTTGCTCCAATTGTACAGATTAAAAATGTTGGTGTTATCTTGGATACAAACACATTTCGTTTGACTCACATGTTAGCAAAATTAGACAGTCTGCATTATTTCATTGAGGAACACAATTTTATGACCATATTTGGTCATATCTTACATTTGTAGATATCGAGCACCTTGTATGTGCACCTGTCTCTTTGTGTTTTGAATTTGGAATGCTCTCCTTATTGGTCTCCCATCCCACACTATAAATTAACTGCAACTTGTGTACAACACAGCTGTGAGGGTACTTACATCTACCATTGTGCATCACCATATTAAACCATACTTGCATATTGTTGCTAGATAGTAGATTTATTGTGTATATAATTGGTGTGAATTATCAATATCCAATGACTGCTGGGATAGGCTCCATCACCCCTCTGCGACCCAGGATGGTAAGCTGCTAAGATAATGTGTGTGTGTTATTATTATTAATATTATTATTATTATTATTAGTAGTAGTAGTAGTAGTAGTAGTAGCATATGGACTGTTTGGGCAGGAGTTAACAGCATGTTTTAAAACTTAAAAAAAAAATTTCAAACATGCTGGAAAATTTGGTTTATTGTAATATGGCCCTGCCCGGCGATGGACTGGTGACCTGTCCAGGGTGTTTCCTGCCTTCCGCCCGATGATAGCTGGGATAGGCTCTGGCACCCCACCACGACCCAGAAGGATAAGCGGTTTAGATGATGATGATGATGTGTCTGTGTGTGTGTGTGTGTGTGTGTGTGTGTGTGTGTGTGTGTGTGTGTGTGTGATATGGCCCTGTTGGGTCTCCAAACCTTTTCAGCAGACCTTGAGTGATGGATCTCCAGACCTGAGTCATTTTGGGCCCCATTCCCTCTTAAAAGAAGCACACACAGACAGCCAGAACATATAGTAGAGGAGGCAGATCCATAGACCGGAGTCTCCTAAGACTATTTGGAATTGTAAGCCAAAAGCAGATGTGACAGGAAGAACAAGCACTAGGTGATGTCAGTTTCATTAGAGGATTACAGTCTGTTCTTTCAGTCTTTTTTTCTCAAATGGCATGGGAAAGAGAGAGAGAGAGAGTGAACCGATGGCAATTCACATTAAAAAAGTAACCTTCAAAAGGTGTGCCCTGTCAAGGATAAAAGCCCACCGGTTATGACGCACAGGAACACAACAAAGGCGAAGGAATTTGGGAGGAAGTGGACAATGAAATCAAGTTATAAGTCACCTATGATTATGGCTGTGTCTGTTTGAGCATTCGGGAGGGATGACAAGTAAAGTGTAGACGCACGATGCCCGCTGACGCAAAAAACCTGTAAAAATAGCAAGTCAGCCTATCACCTTATGACCCAGGAAGAGTTGTTGGATCTCATGAGTGTTCTTTATGCCATTCATCTACTGTGTCATTTGACCCTTAATCTCCTCTGCTTAAAGGGATGGAAAGCAATTGTGTGCATATTTGGGAGATAATTGTTTTATATACAAAAGGCATCTTTCAGAATAAGAAGCAGGAAGAGGCTTTTATAAAATGCTCTTTCGAGCACTTGGGATGAGTCACGTTATGCACCTGCCCATGTGCTGGGAATGGTGTATAGCTCCGTATAGCACGACAGCATTCAGCTTTGACCCTCCAAGCTCAATGTGACCTTTTTGATGTCGAGGTGCTGATCCAATGTCAATGTGCAAAGGAAGAGGATCAGCATGAGGCCAACCCGTTCACATCACTGGCTCTACTAAGAAAAAAACTTTGACTTTCCTATATTATCACTAAGGCACTGCGGTTTGGGTGGAGATGAATTTAATACAGAGTGTCATCTGGAACGTTTGGGCCTCAAAGGTTACCAGACACATTAGAGGCATGAACTATAAGTTTGACTATTCAATGCCAGAGTGACGCATGTAAAAATATTGTTGAATTTTGTGTTGATGTTATTTAAAAAAAAACATATGTATGTGTTGCAAGAGCATGGTACTATTTGATATTCTTTCCAAGCATTTCAGTTCTCTGAGTGCGCCACTAGAGGGGGCTACGATTAGATGGGATTGGAAGTTGTTCATAGAGTGGATCTCATTAGTTGATGACTCCCTGATTCCTCGTTCCGACGTTCAGAAATCGTCCACCATTTCTAAGGACGTATCAGTTCCTAAAATGCACTCGGAGAGAGTGAGGAGAGAGGACGCTTCCAGAGCGAGGATACACAAGCACATATGTCATGGTAAGGGAAGACAGCTCTTTGACTCTCCAGTTTGGGATAGCGCTGCTCTAGTTCTGGCTCCACCATGGCTTCACCCACTCATTGCAACAAACACCTATGCTATATATTAATCAGTCTTGGAAATGGGTGACAGGTGGGTTTAATAATGAGTGGGTGGAGCCAGAGTCAAAACAGTCCCTGACGGCATTCTATGTGAACAGCTTTATCATTGTAATGCATGATGCAGACCTATGAGACAAATTCCCCACCTCCACTCCATGTAGTCATTCGATATTTACTGCAGTTGGTGGGATGATGCTGCAAAAGTATGAAAGTCAATGAAAGTGTTGATGAGGTGGAATTAAAATAACATGTGCCTGTGTGAAAGATCAGTTGATAAAGTTTTGTGTAGGCTCAAATTACAACTTTTAATCATGTGATGCACATGCATATTGATGTTTTCACTGATGTCTTCGCTGTGTTTAATATGCCTTGTCTGGGTAATCGGGAGATCCATTTAAGCCAGTGACAGCAACTCATCAGTCCATATGTCTTGTATATTGTGACTATGATAGTGTAAGTTGAATAGAATTTAAGTCATTTTTAAAAACAGTGTTGTTTGAAAGTGATGACTGTTTGAGCAAGAACATCTCAGTTGGTATATGTTTGCCATTATTCTTCCAACCTATTATTGCATCTCTTCCTCATGCCCAGATTTATGCAGGTTAGTACAATGTGTATACACTTTACACCCCAACCTTCAACGCTCATATTTAACTCAACCATTCATAACAACCACTGCATGTTTTTGGACTTATCTAGTAAAGCATCCACTTTTAGGCACTTTAAGCCAACAATAAGAATATGTCTATGCTTTTGTGGTGTTCATTTTGTAGGCATGTTCATGACGGATGTCACTAGAATGACTACGTTGCTGCTGGGACCACTGACCAAAAACCAACATGGCGTGGTTTTTGAACCATCACTGAGGCAATGCCCGACCACTTTGTGTCATTCACAAATGAGTTCATGCCACTCACTTAGAAAAAAAAAAAACCAACAACAACAAAAAAACATCCTGCTCTCTAACTGACCTATAGACACAAACAGCCAGACAGTCAAATGTCTGGCCGAATGCCGGAACCAAATAAAATCTCCATTTCAGCTGGGGAGTTGGGTCAATTTCCAAAAAGTGAAGCTTGCACAACTTTGTGTTTGGAACTGCAGAGCTCACTAATCTTGTAACATTTTACCACAATACACAAGTCAAAATTTATGCATGTGATCACAGTTCATGTCCCCAAAGTATGTGAAATTTACTAAACGTCAGTTGCAATATTTCTTACTGCTACTTTGCTAAGCTAGGATTTAATATTCTTCACAGATGCCAGCTCGCAGTTAACCTGCTGAATCATGCAGGGCCAAAATGATGGAATTGCATATAAAAAATAAATAATTAAATAAATAAATAAATTAATAATAATAATAATAATAATAATAATAATAATAATAATAATAATAATAATGTGGTGTGGTGTTACATTATAGCTATGGTCTACACTATATGTAGTGCTGAAACTGAGTTTCTAATAGTCAGTTGGTAATATTTATAACGGCCCAATGATTTTTTTTTTTCAATCAAGGAGTAGAGCAGCCCCCCTTTTTATGCTCTTCGCACCATTATTTATTTATTTGTTTTTCACAATAAATGTTGTTATTATGACGCCACTTTTGGAGCTATGGCCACCACTGGTTCTAGTGACCAGTTGCATGCTGCAGTTTGTATGCAATGCTATGTGACTCACAAAGCATTTATACCTTGTATCCCTACTTATGAGGCTTCTTATGATGTTTCATTTACCTTTTCCTTTAAGTGAAATGATTTGATCCATGCTGAGGTGTTCACTGATTGTTTCTCATTCTCTAAGCAGAAATGTTGAGACGCATCCTATTTAAGAAACAAATCTCTTGGTTTTCATTGCTGAGGTCCAAAGTTTTGTCAGAAAGTGGAGGTTCAGAGATTATCTTCGGAAAACATATTTAGCTATTGATTTATATATTGTTTAAAAAAGATATACATTCTCCATTACAGAACTAATTCACCAGATTTTTCCCATGTGATCAAAAATTGTATGCTATCCTTTGCACTTTTATGGCCAAACATGGCAAATACCTTTTAATGGTTAATAAGAGGGTGTATAATGTGGCATGATTTGCATCGACATTTGCTCAAAATTCCCCTTTAACAAAAACGTTTTGTGCTATGCAATCAGCATGTAATCAAGGGGATTTTTTCCTATTTTCTAGAATAAATGTAAAAACAGAACAGAAAACACAGCAGACAGTTCACCCTCACTTGGCTCCTGGTGGACAGCCAGGTGTTTACAACCATTGGTTTTGATTGATCTCAGTCTTCATCTCTTAGGACTTGAGACAATGAAGATACACATCCATAAAACGCTCACTGTGAGTGCTGAGTGACATGGAAGAGATATTCAGAGTATCCAGCTGTTTGTGAGAATGTGTGCGTGTTCCTGTCTGTGGGTGTGAGTGTATGGAAGAATGATAATGTAATCATAATTTCTGAGCTAGTCTCAGTAGAAGATGCCTTGAGCTCCACAAGGATGTGTGATTACTGGAAATAATTTGCTTTAGAACTGAATATAATGACACCTGGATGGTCATATTGGCTTCCATTGCTTGTCTGTCTGTCCAGCATACACAAAAATCAATCATCTGTTCCATTAAATACAGTGCTGGGGTGTTACTAATTATTTCTCACAGAATGTAATGGGATTACGTTCCTTATTACTTCCTGGAAAAAGTAATCTCATTATTTTATACTTTTACATTCTACATTATTTTCTTCTATCTCACTACTCATTCCTTTACCCATACACTACTCTGCACTATACAAGGTCTATCCCAATAGTCCTTTTCAGTAAACAATCACCGTAAACATAATTTAAAATATCTGCCATTTAAGAAGAAACAGCCAGTTATAATGACTAAAATAAATAAACAGCTAATGCTATTTGAAAAACCTAGAAAGTAGCCAGTAGAAACAGTTCAAAATTGCTGCCTTGAAATAAATCCTTTATGGATAAAATGTAAATCTTAAAGTGTCTGGTTGTTATTTTCCTAACAGAGAGGTTAAAGAAGACTTTTAGATCAAAAGTTGGTTTTATTTTATAATACAAACGACACTGTGCCATTATTGTAACTCGCATGCATTTGTGAAAAATCTTTTTCTTTTTCCATATTATTTTTCCTCATTTTTCAAAGGGTGTCAATAATTGTAACTGTAGATGTGCAAAAGGCTACTATGAAGAGAAACAAGCAAGATTTACTACAAGATGCAAAAGACTGGTAAGACTTAAGAATAGGCTACTGTTTGCAAACCAGTATATAAAAAAAAAACTGTTTAGTTTTGGGGCAATGTCTTATAGACAGATGAGGTGACAATTAACCCGTACTAGAGAGATAAAATATGGAAACTGTTGAGAAAAAAAGAACTGCTCATGATTCAAAGTGTATCACGCCATCTGTGAAACATAGTGGTGGTAGCACTATGCCTTCAGCATGTATGCTACCAATGGAACTAGTTAATTTGTTTTTGTTCATGATTTATGAGCAGTAGGATTTATAAGTAGTAGTAAGTTCTGAAGCACATAGCGCATCTTAACTGCTCAGATCCAACCAAACGCCTCGAAACACAATGGACAGTGCTACAGCTTGTAGCAGAACAATGACCTAAAATATGTTAAAATAAAGAAACTGGGAAGCCACTGTCACCACAAACTCCACTGAGCATGTATTTCACTCATTAAAGACTAGGCTGAGAGTCTGAAACAAGCAAAAGCCAGGCATTACATGCCTGACAAATAATCAGCAGGTAAGGTACCCACATCTGGTGTCAAGGGTTCACAGACTTCCAATCATTGCTTACAAATAGGATGTCAGTTTTATTGAAGACTCTCAATTTGTCCAATTTCTTGTTGTCCCCTGACATTAGAACACTACTAACAAGTGCTAAGAGAAAAGATTAAACATGTTTGTTCTCTTCGCACCTCATGAGAGGTCTATCTCAGTTTGAGGGGTCAAAAGTGTATGAAAGCCAGCGCATTATGACTCAGAGACCCCCTCAGCCCACCCCCTCACCGCGGTGAGCGTGGATCGATGACAGTCTCTTTTTATTTTTTCATCTCTGTTCCTTTGTGATGTTAAGTTCACCTTCAGTCACATCAAGGTTTTCTTTTTATCTCTATCTCCATCTCTCTTTGCTCTGTCTTCAATATCTCCCCCTGCTGCCTCGTGGCTTCTCATGTGCGTATGTATGCGTGCAACACATTCTCTTGCACACCTCTCCTGTGGGCACGTTTGCGTGTATGTGCCACCATCAACGTATACCGTGCTGCCGATGCACTCGTTCACCTCGCTCTGTAGCTCCTCTCTTTCCCTACATCTGCACGCTGACGAAAAGCCTCGGTGCATGCCGCTCTCCTCCCTCTCCTCTGTCATCAGCATGCCGGGGGTGACAGCTCTTCCACGAGAGCTGCTCTCCAGTTAATTAGCTAATTAGCGGGTCCGATAGGCCTGGCCGTAGCACCGTGACTCACCGCCATAGGACTGTTGCTTCCGCTACAAAAGAGGAGCCGTGCAGAATGCGCTCCAGCCACAAATTACCTCCTGACACTAGGGATAAAAGATGAGTGTGTGACTGTATGTGTGTGTGTGCGCGTGAGTGTGTGTGGGATGCACTCACCATACAATAGCGGGTCGCGGATGGGCTGAAAGGTCACCGGGAGGTAGCACATAATGAGCCACGCTCGGAGGGGCCAGCGAGTTCTCAGCTAAATGCTTTTCATTCATAACATCGCCTACATATGCATGCGCTCCTCAAACTCATGCATGCAAATAAGGCAGTGTTTTAATTAACCCCTCAACCTGACAGCAGCAAAAGGGGGCCCAGGGAACACAACCATATAAGGGGCCTTTGCCATTTTCCACGAATTCAGGCCCATCCACAGGGTCCTCTGGAAGTGAATGTGAACGATGCCTGAAAATAACCCTGTGCGCAGAGCAGGTTTGGTCAGCTTTTGTTTCTGCCTAGGGGCAAAGGGGAGTTTCATTCATGGAAAGTGCAGCAATCCATCACGGTGCGAGCGAATGTCTCCTCCACGTGAACGAGCCACAAAAATGATGTATGGAGGTGGGTGCAACAAAAGCAGCCATGGCGTTGGAAAAACATGGATGTTCACTTATATCAAAAAGACAGTGTTTTCCGTTGCCTTGGATTAAGACATAGCCAGGTGCATCTTTGCTTTAGAACTTTCCGTTTTTGTTTTTTTTAATAACATTATAACAGTCAAGTCTTCTTAGGTTGCCTTCAGCAGACAAACAGGGTGACCATCTACGTTATTTGCACAATAAGTTGTGAAAGTTCCTCCATGCATGATGGATCATTCATTTAAATGATAAAGAATTCTCTGTTTTCATAGTGTCCGACAGAGGAATTTAAAGCTGAACAGCAGCCAAACACTTCGAAAGCAATATGGCAAAGTATTCATATATACAAGTAAACAAAAAAGTGCCCCCTGAATGTTCGAATATCAGCCTGGCTAACTCCATCCCGTATTCATTTCCCGGGACACTGAGCATAATGCTGAATATACACTACGTCCACTTCATTCCAAAAATAATTAAACAAATCTAAATCCCTTTTCACTGTGTACCCAATTCATCAGGAGGTGCATCCTCCTGTTTGACAGGGAGCACCGCTTGCCTCGGACAGGTTTGGAAGCCTCAGTCGGCTCTGCTGACAGGCTGAGAGACAAGTGGCCCATTGGAGGCAAGCATTATCCATCCTGGCTGGGCTCAGAGACCACACAGGAGAAAGATATATCCATCCACCCAAGGGAAACAGTGTCATTCAGAGTCACTGTAATGAGGAATAGGATTTTCCTCAAGTGGCGGATGTTATTCTGCTTTTCAGACAAAAAAGAGGGACTGCTTTACGGCCAGTGGCCGGGTTCAAGATAGCAGACAAAAAGACCTTGAAAGAATTACCAGGCGTGTCACAGTGGTAATAAATGAAAGAAAATCTATGTATAATAAATGTTAAGGACCAGGCACCAGCATGCTCTAAATGGACAGCAGTGGGTGGCTACAAATGCTTTATGCAGGAACCACAGTTGCCTTCACATGGGGTATCATATTCATCAGTAAATATCCTTCTCAGTTTCACTGGCTGCTTGTGAAACAATGACTATAAGTACATTATGCAAACATACAGAGCAGACGAAGGAACCATGGGGAAATACAGGAAGCCACTGCTGCAGCTGGAAAAGGAACAGTTTGTAATCACGGCTACGCCACGACACATCAGGAATGCAGGGGTAAAATCACTTCAGGTCCCAGAGCCTGAGTTCCCCCCGTGGAAGCAGAAGCAATAAAAATCCTCATAGGAAGTGTCGTCGGCTGACAGAAACGCTCAGGCCGTCGGCCCTCGCTGCCCTTCCTCCTGTTACAGCACTCAGGGGGTATCCGGTCTCTGTCCTAATCTGGCTTCTGCCTCTGATCGGAAACACACATGAGAGCGCAAAACACATACACATGACCCTATTGGAACTTTTGCGTTCTGCATTTTTCGCCGGAGAAAGTACAACTCATTAGCTTCGGTGACGTTGCTACACTTTCTCCCTAGTGTTGTACACTGAAGGCTGATGGAAATACTTGATAAATGACAGCATCCATCATTATCCACCTGGGAATGGCTTCAGCACCGCAATATTGACTTCAGTAAGCACGGATAGGTCTGACGGTACACTCAGAGCACGTCAGACGGAGACCCCGTGACAGCGTCCCGCCGAACACTGGTGAGTTCACGACCCAGGCGAGCAAATGTTTAGCCTGCTGCTGTGTGCACATACAGCGGGAGTGAGTGAGGAGGGTCAGAACGTGGGAAGGCAGCAGCACAGACCTCTGCATGATGTAACAGTGCGCGTTCTGGCCTATGCAGCGCCCCTGCAGCAGCTGGGCTGGGTGTTTAGACTGCAGCCGCTCCTCTGCTGTCCGAAAGAACTGTTCCCCGTCCCGGCCCACCCCTCATTTCCCTCATCTCCCAGTAAACAGAACACACCCAATGGCGGGACTTCAGAGGGAGCGAAACAGACAGCCTCACACACACTCACAGACACATGCACATACATTCTCTGACTCGCTCACACACACATGGGTGGGAGAGAGACTCAAGAGTCATCATTGCAGTGTGAGGTCTGGTGAGACCCAGACTGCAGCTACACAACAGTCTATTTTTCCAAACCGTTTTTTCCATCCTTTATCATTCTAAAACACCACAGGGCAGTTAATCATCCTCCAAAGCTACAGCACTTTTACACTAATGTAAGCAGGGGATATCTCCTCCATTAGTAGAGACATTAGGGAATTTAAAATGTTTACAGAACACGGTGGAGGAATTTTTATGGAACCACCTTCAGAGATGCTGCAAAGATTGTTGTTGTGGGGGGAACGGACTGGAGATGTGGGGTTCATTGGCCGATATCTTCCATTTGAGCCCACTCTGTATACCTTGACTCAGTTCAGCATGACAATAGCATCAACTTGATAGCAAAAGATTGAAATACATCTAGATGAAACTGAATGAGAAAAAACAGAGGGATGGACAGCAACAGAGAGATAAAGAATAACTGAAAACAGAGTAATGAGAATGGATGAACCATTTTCAGCAGCATAGCAATGCCTGAGGCTTAAACATTAGGTGGGCACCAGAAATGCTGTGCTTGTACACTTATAAAACAAAATATACAGTATGTATTGAAGTGCATGAAACACTAGGCAGATTAAGATGCAGTAGAAGAGCAGTTTCTGTTAGAAATATTGGTACCTCTGGCAAAGATAAAGGATGTGAAAAAATGTCTTTGCTCTGTATCGGATTTTACACAAAAAAGTGAGGTAAAACATCAGCAAATGAATGAGGTAAACATTTTTCTTCCGTTACTGGGAACCCTCGAAATTCATATTTGCCTTTGTAAGCATATCTGATGTTTTAGGAGCTCTTAAGGGGCCTAAAGTTAGCAATAAATACATTTGTTGTGTTATGCAGTCTGTAGCACCTCTTCAGTATTTTGTGTTTTCGTCTAGTTGTCTCAGTTTTATATGTTTTGCATACCAAGCTGGACTTTGTTGGTTGTATTCTGATTGGCTATCCACACAACTGTGTGTATGCACTTGCATGCATTGTTATTTATTATTTAGACAAAACAAAATTTTCTGGTGCTAAATTCTAGTCAGCAACAGCAAACAGCTGCTTGCACATTGTGGATGAAAAATGAGCCTTTCAAAGCAAGATATATCTGTGGAATATTCACATATCGTCTCCTCCTCCATGGCACTCCAAAATGCCACATTGTGACTGGCTGTTTTGCATGTCAGTCAAATGGCCTTTTCCTGACAAGGTGGGTGGTTCTTGGCCATGTTATGCACTGAAAAGCACCAGACTCTCAGCAAAAGTCTGGCTTGAGAAATGTTCTCCCACCACAACACCCAGCATGCATTACACAAATATGACATACAACCATTGAGAGTTCACAATCCCCCAAAACATATTGATAAAGAAATCCAATGACGTACTACTCATCTAGAGCTTCATAAATACAGATGTAATATTTGGCTTTAAGAAGGGGGTTTTCCTAGTCTTTGAACCGGAAAATCTCACTCTCAAGACTACTGTGGCACCACTTCAGCAGGCGAGTAGGTGAGTAGTTTCCAACAGAAGTAGCAGTGGCTACAGTTCTCAGTTTTGAGTGCATTTTAACATGGTCATCCAGGTCTTCTTTTGTACTGGGATTTAAATATGCGGGCAAATCCCTTTGGCCATCCTTCAACACAACAAAGATCAAAAAAAATACACAAATGAAAAGAAAGATGTTGATGCTTACAAATAAGACAATGGGTATAAAAATCACTTAGCACCTGAAAATACTCAATTTTTAACACTTTCTATGAATACCATGTCTATAAGAACTATGTTATAATGCATTCATAAGGCATCATAGACATGGCTATAAATATTTACAAAAAAACATTACACATTATAGCCATGCTTAGTATGCATTACAAATTGTTAACATCATGCATTATAAGTAGTGTTAATAACATGTTATAAGAGCTTGTAAGTTGTATTGGTAACACTTTCTATGAATGTCACCTTTGTAAGCATCTATAAACACATTCATAACATTATAGTGCATTCATAAGACATTATAAACATAGCTATAAATATTTATAAAAATGCATTATATGTATTTGTCCACTCTAAGTAAAGTGAAGCATACTGTACTAAAGCCTCCTCCAGTGTTAAGAGTGAGGCTTTGAGTTGAAGTGTTACTGAAGGATTTACTGAACCAGTAAAACATACATAATAAAGCACATTACAGGCTTCAAATGTCAGATTTTAAACTAGGGCTGCCATCAGTGTTTTACCCAATGTGGGAAAGGTAATGTACACCACCGTTAGCTTGGTATTTGTTTTTACTTTACGCTCTCTAAGCTGGGACTGACTTCTTTGGCACTGACATTATAACATGTTATTAACACTATAAAGTGTAATTCTTTTATAAATATTTATAACCACGTTTATAATGCCTTATGAATATATTATAACATGTTATAAATGTGTTTATAGATGCTTACAAATACGACATTCATAGAAAGTGTTACCGTTGTATTTGTCAGCTGTAAGTAAAGTGAGGTATACGGTACTAAAGACTCCTCCAATATTAAAAGTGAGGCTTTGAGTTGAAGTATTTACTTAAGGATTTGCTGAAACACTGCAACATACAAAGTAAAACACATTACAAGCGTCAAATGTCAGATTTTAAACTAGTGGTGCCATCAGTAGTATTTTCCCCAACATGGGAAAGTCAATGAGCACCACTGTTTGCTTGTTGCTAACTTAACACTGCATATCCAATAGAATGCTAGCAGAAATTTGAATTGCTGTAGTGCAGTGTAGCGACATTACAAAGTAAATGTTTCTAGTGGTTAATGTTAGACCCAGTGAGGAAACAAATTACAATGATAGCATTCTGCTAACATGCCTCTCACTCTCCATACATTCGCTCAACAGTACCTTCATACTTACTGTGATGTCAGTGGGGTTCAGGTAATGGGCGTGATGGGTTCTTGGGGGCTGTGATAATTGGGTAAAATGAGGATGCTGGTTAAAAAAGTCTATTGTAGTAATAACTCTGAGCTGGACAACTTGTTGGGGGCTGACATCTGAATATTCAGGACTTAAACCCCAAAAGTGCAGCTTTAACAACACCTGTGGTGTGAAAAACAACAATGGAAATGCCATGACATAAATAAATGTACTTGTTTCACTTTACTGACTGACTTCTTTGGCCCTGACAATTTAACATGATATTAACACTACGTATAATATATTATGTTAATAATTAATGATGTGTAATAAACATGGCTATAAAGTGTAATTCATTTTAATGAAAAATGTATAGCCACGTTTATAATGCCTTATGAATGCATTATGGATGCTCATAGACATGGAATTCATAGAGAGTGCTACCAAAAGTTCAAACAGCTGGAGTTGTGATGAATCTGCTTGGAAGAGGAAGCAAGTGTATCTTGACCCCATGCACTGGAAGGAAGACAAAACTTTCTCCAAGGATTGGAGTTGGACGGTTGTAAACGTTGGTTGCATCCTGGAGTCACCAAGTCTCCAAAACTGCAATAAGACACCATCTCCATATCAACAAACTATCTGAAAAGCACAACAGAAGACTGTCTGTCTGCTGTAGTCAGTCCACAAACATAAGCACCTGGAGCTCACTACACATCGCTTGAACTATGGAAATGGGTTCTAATGTCACACATACACATTTGCTAAGCTGCTTATCCTTCTGGGTCATGGGGGAGCTGGAGCCTATCCCAGCAGTCATTGGGTGGAAGGCAGGAAACACCCTGGACAGATCGCCAGTCCATCATAGGGCAGGTTCTATTGTCAGATGAGACAAAGAATAGTTTTTGGTAATGAACACTGGAGGCGCAGTTGGCATACAAAGAGTGAAGGTCTTGTAGTAGTATGGTGGTGGATTTGTGATACTGTGGGGATGTTTTTTTTTCCAAATGCTCTGGGAATCTTGTTAGAATACACTGCATCACAGTTGCTTCTGCTACGAAGCTGAGGCTGGGTCATGGTTGGATCATTCAGCAGGACCAAATGATCCAAATCTACACTGAAATAGTTCACTTACCACAGAATCAAGCTTTTGTAGAGGCCATTCTATTCTTTCAGCCCAAACCCATTTAAAAATGTGGT
The DNA here is from genome assembly GCF_904425465.1 of Colossoma macropomum. Taxonomy (NCBI): domain Eukaryota; kingdom Metazoa; phylum Chordata; class Actinopteri; order Characiformes; family Serrasalmidae; genus Colossoma; species Colossoma macropomum. Next base: position 9,839,823 of record NW_023494785.1, on the reverse strand, counting down.
GAGAACAAAGTGAGGTCCAAGGAGGATCTGGAGAGATTATGTGTGGTATGATGTGTTCTTCCATCTGACAAAGCATTATAAGAGAAGACTCTGTGCTGTTTTCCTGGCAAAGGGAAAGTACTGAATGTAATGCAATTAGGCCAATAATTATAACATATGTATGTTTTTTTTCCTTTTTTTGGAATAGTAATAACCTACCAAACCAAAAGGTTAATTTTCTTTCATTCCCATTGTAAGATCAGGCTTATTTCTATTTATGTATTTACTTATTTATTTGCTGCTTATCTTAATCAAGAGTGGTCATTATCCTGGAGGGTACTGTTGTCCATTCATGGGCATGGCTGAAAGAGAGAGACCCTCTTCCTCTCTCCTACTCTAGAAATGAGACGCATCTGTTTTACATCCCACAGGCTGCCATGCACGTGTCGCTGCATATCATGAAAAGCACTCTGTAAATCCTGCCTATATCACAATTATGTAATGGGATCCGTTTATACACAAAAGAAGCTTAGTGCTTGCCTGAGGCTACTCTTGAGCTCGCTACAGATGCTTTGAAATGGTCTGCATCATCTAGATTACGCTGACCACAATGAGGCCTGAGAGGTGTTGGTCAGAAGAGGTTAATCATAAGCAAACTTCACCTGTGTCTCAGAAACAAATTCTTTGTTTTAATGAATAGTAGCAATTTAACAGCAGTTTGAGGGCCTACGGGAACACCTGTGCACAATTCTATTGTGAAATAACATTGATTCGTTCAGATCCAGTTTCTGTGACTGCATTGTGGCATTGGATGATCAAGGACAGCTGGGGAAAAGGCACAATGAGTGTGTTTTGGAGGAGCTGGCTCTTTTATGTATGTATATTTGGGACCGGTGACCAGATGTTCATGATATCACAAGGAAGGGCTGCACACGCCAGAAGGGCTGCACTTTGTGTCTGCACATGTTATGTTGCTGAGATTGACACTGAGACAGATGGCATGCATTTCCAGACTTTCATGTCCAAATGTCAGATCTGTGGAATTCCTAATATTTAAGAGCTTTGTCAGCATGTAACAAATGGGCTTAGAAATAACAATGAATGTAACTGATAATGTTTCAACAGAAAAACTGGCCTTTAGTCCTTTCAAAGGGCTGTCAGTCAAACTAACACAAAAGGGTATCCAGTACAATGACTTCTTGTCTAAATACGTCAACTACAGGCCGTTAGACTGGAAACAGAAATCATCCAGTAAACAGAGATCGCTCACTGGCTCAACTGTCAGGCTGAGCGTTTACAGACTCTGTGTCAAACCTTCTGCCTTCAGAAGATCATCTGCCGGTCTCCATCTCAGCACCCTAACGTGCCGACAAAGTCCATATTAAAAGCACAAATCACACTACAAATCAAGTTTGGGTTAATGCAAACATTTCTTTGTTGGTTTAAATGAACATATTTTATACTAAACAGGTCTGAGCTAAACACAAATACTTGTGAGTTATCTTAAAAATAAAGTAAGCCTCACATATTTTATTAACCTCTTTGCACAGCAGCTTTAAAATGCAATTTCTGTCAGTTTTCAATGTCCCTCTGTTGAACTACACATTTCTTGTATGTCATCTTTAGTAACATAGATGGAATATATCACTGTTGTCGGAAGAAAACCAAAATGATATCCTTACAGGAAAAGGAAAAAAATACTTTACTTTTAATGTAAGTTAATGGAACCAGACTTTTTGCCAAGTAATTTTGGGCCATTTCTTTTGGTCCATTCATCATGAAATTTACACACAATGTAAAGGGCCACAAATTATTCTCAAATTATGTCCAAAACTGGAAAACAACAAAAATGAAGATACAAGTTTTTCTTCCAACAGCAGCGATATGTTTTGATGAAAATGGTTTACAAAACTGGAAGCAAACTGTATTTTCGTCTTTGTACGTGAGCAAGCGACATTTACAAAAGTGTTTTTATTGTGTTCAGAAGCTATTTTTTATTCCAGTAATTGTACATGATTTTTTCATGTCAAGAAAGCTGCAGTTGTGCTCTCCATTTTCTCTTGGCACGGCTTTCACTGTGGAGAGGAGTGAATTATTTTTACAGCAGAGGGTTCTCAGCCCTCTCATTTCACTCATCATTGCTTGCTAGCAGCTCAACACAGAGTCATGAGTTAGAGTCAGAGTTATGGGGAAAAACATTTTACTGGAATACATCAATCACAAATATGAGTAGATTTTCATTCCACTGGCAGAACAGCCACTAGGGGTAGTATGTAGAAAGGGGCTACTTTGGGATGATCTGTGCTTTTAACAACAGTTTGCAAAAGATAAGTGCCAAATCATTGTTTTCGCAAACGTTGCTCTTCCAAGGAAGACTCTTTATGATCATGGAGCTGAGTGTTGAAGCAAAATACACCCAATGTACGAGTAAACAGGATTTACATTAATAAACGCTTTATAAACATTTTTTGCTTAATTAAAAACGTAATACTGAAAATCAAAAAATCAAAAACATTCTGAAATTTTCAGTAAGAGCAAGTTATCTTCAACGTGTACAGCTGGAGTGGCTGTTTCAGAGTAAACAATGACTAAAGGAAAACACTGATATATCTCTTACCATCTCTCTGTCTCTCTGTTTTTCTCTCTGTCTCTACCTCTCTCTCTCTTTTTTGACCTATGTCTACTGTCTGCTGAGTTAAGAACCTGTTACTCAGACGTTCTGCACCCAAGGGAGCCCTCGGAGTTCTAAAGTCAACTTCTTTTTCCTGTTTAACCAAATAATGACCTCCCCTCCAGACAAAGGAGGAACAAAGCTCGGCCGCAGAGGCTCGGGTGAGAGGGGGACCTTTTAATGAAAGGACACACTTGCGGCATTTCTCTTGGTTCCGAATGACCAGTGCATGGGAGGACGCATACAGGAACTCCAGGACACCATGAAAACAAAGAAGCACAAAACAACATGCCTGTTTCATTACATGATAACAGGGAAAAACGCCACAACAAGGTCACAACACCATTGAAAGCAATGAAAAATAGAGGAAGGACTTGGCTAGCAGGAACGGATAGAGGTATAAGTCCCAGCTTGCAGAGTTTCATGAGCAGGTTGGGTTTTGCGGTTTTGCACAACACTGTCCCAGTAAATAGCTGGATCTAAGCAAGGTCAATGCTGGTGAAACAATCAGATCATGAAAGTGCCATTCATCAGAAAGATGACAACCAGGTAATGCTGCATTCTAACTAAATGAGCATTTGTGCCCACAAGCTGCAAAACAACAGCAATTACAACAAAACATTTCTTGGAAGATGTAAGATTAGGCTTGTTTGTGCATCATTGGATTATCTAGATTTGTCACCATAGCTGGCAACAACAATGAGAAGAGGGGAAATGACTAATTGCAACAGCACTTGAGCTCATCTTAACCTAAATCCAGGGCTTGATTTCAGAGGAAATACAAAGGGATGTCTAAACTAAACTAAATCAAACTTTTCAAACTAAATGACAAAAATGGCCCCTTGTAAAACTGCCAACCCAACTTAATTAATGCCATTATAATATCATATATAATATCATTATGATAAGATCTATACAACTAGTATATATAGTATATACTATATTTTAATTCCATCCATATTTGAGTTACATAAGTTGTCTCAAATATATGAAATATACAAAAGCCCCCAAAAACAACACAACATCACTGTAAAATTGTTGGAATAAAGCTGTTTATATTTGTAGTTTGTTGAAGTTAATAAACCATAATGAGTGATGATTGCTGTGTAGGCCAGGAGCTCCCAATCCACCAATCCCAGTCCTGGAAAGCCTGTACTTTGTACATGTTGTGCTCATTTACAGCACCTAATTGAACAAGGTCTTCATGTGTTGGTTCAGGCGTTTTAGACTAGGGAAAACACAAAAATGTGCAGAGCATGGGGTCCCCTAGATTGGCTTCTACAAAATAATCACAACATAAGTCGAGAGGTATTCATAAAGGCTTTCTCACATCCTAGCAACCTCAGCCCCCCAAATTGTTTGAACCCACCACCTCTTGAATTTAACCCCTGGCTACACCATCACAAACAAATCTCCAGCAGCTCTGTGACTGTGTCAAGTTCAAGACTGCCAACATTCAACCAATGGTGATTCTAGGATGGTATAAATGGGGTGGCCATTGGGTGGCCAAGGCAACCTTAAGGGGTCCAAAGTTTATAAACCCCCCAAAAAAAAAGATAATATTGACATTGAAAAACTGTTAACTCAACACAGGCCTTTTTTAACTTTAGGATGTAATTGATATGCAGGCTAACACTGTCTTTGTAGCATTCAGTTTTTACATGATGTGATTATTTTTGGCTAAAATAAAATTCTGAATCTATTTTCAAATGTAAAGATGTACTATATTCAGTCCAGCACAGATCTGATCATTGACACGAGTGTGTGACATAGCAGTGTGTGGCAGAGACGAGCAATTTAGTGCCAGAGGAACAGTGTGCAGCTAGCTTGTCTTTTAGCATCAAAGCTCATCACGGAAGGCTTTAATTATAGATATATATAAAATGTTACTTTGGGGTGGTTTTGGTGTTGAAAACTCAAGTGTGGTGTTAAATTGTTTCTGTTTCGTTTTACTGACAAGTAAGACCAGCAAGAGCTCCTCCTTCTGGATATTTGCAGACATAAGCAATCAACAGAGCGACAGGGCAGCCAACCTTCATTAGTCAGACAACGGCTAACTACCTATGCTCTCACTCTGATCACATTTTCAGCTTAGTACCCAAAAAAGGAATGCTGTGACACTGTGGCAAAGACTTTGCTTTATTAGGGTGATAATAGCAGGAGAACTCAGAATGATGAACTAGGAGAATTACTCTCATCTACCTACATTCAGATTTGTGGAAATTAATGCACGTAAAAGACAGAGGGCTAGCTACAAACTGACATATGGAGGACATACAGAAGTTGTGCAAAATTTACTTTTTGCTTCAGACTGCTGGTGTGAAAAGTGTCTACAACATTATGTATTCTAATCAGCCAGTTACATAAGCCAAAATGTGGGGTGTCTCCCAGGGTGGCCATTCAGATTTCACACCACCCACCCCTCTGGCTTCACCTCTGCATTTGACATCACTGTAGAGCACAGTTAATCCCTTACAATGGACCAGTAACATCCAAGTGTCAGAACTTCTCAATAAGACATTTCAAAGAGCCATCAAAGTTCAAATCCTGACAGAAAAAGAACAACTAAATCTCAAAATGCGCATTTATTATAGATGAGATTGATTTTTTCTTGTAACATCATAATGCTCTAATTTTTCCCAAATGATAATGAAAATAGGCTTTTAAAAACAAATATTTCATTTAGTGCTTCCTTTCTGCACTGTATTAAATCTTGCTGTTCAGTGGAGTAAATCAATCCAAACACGCTCTTTTGACATCTAAATTGTAGACAGAAGCGATGATCCTCTTCACTGTTTGAGGCAGATCCAAAACAGTACTCTGCAACAGCTGTGGATCTGTCTGTAATGATTAGCGCACCTCACCCATCAGTTGACATGAAGTTACACTTGCTAGAGCCCTTTCAATATCAAACACATCCAGGTCACTGCAGCGAGAGGCCAACACACATTTTTTGTGCAGATCTCCATGCAGACAGTTCACACCTGTCTTTGCTCACTGGAGAAGACACCCCAGTGGTTTTCGGGTGGCTTCTGCCGTGCGTGTGAGATTGTCATCAGGCTTTGGTGCCGTCAGGGCTGTAACCATTTCCTCTCAGCACTCCTACACGCTCCTCTTAAATTACACACTCACATACAGCTGAATCTCCTTCTTGGACACTTGGGTTATAACCTCTCAGGCCCAAGCCCACAAGAAGTGAGCACTCATAAGTGGCTCAAACTCTTTGAAACTGCACTTCTTTTCACCGTAGCATCTGTCACTCTAGACCAGGAACACCTGCGCATGGAGCGATTCAGGACTTGAATGACAACCACAGATTCGGGATAAATCAGCTTTAGGCCACGTTGTTATTTACCTTACTTAGGGAGCTTGCTGCACTTGGCCATTTAACTCGCCCTACAGAAAGTCGGGATGTTACTGATTTGAGAAAACGAGGGCACAACCTCTGCCTTGACTTTTCCATTTGTCATGATAAACACTGTATAGTGGCCATGTGGTTTGTGGTACGAGTCGGTCCAAATGGCAAAACTCCCCCAGCTGAGTAAGTGCTGGACCTTTTACATAACCTAAATTTATGCAACTGTATACAGCTGCCAGAAAATGTCAAACAAAGATTCTGTGATACTTTGGAATATTCAGCTGACATGGTGCAGTAAACTACAATTCAGGTAGACGCAAGTTTAGGTTTGGGTTAAAGAGGTTGCTGTAGGATGTTCAGAGCTTGAAACATGAGTTTCACTGGAACGTTATGTCGGTCAGTGAGTTTCCAAAACTGAAGGTCAAAAAAGAATTTAAATATATAGAGAAAAAAACAACTGAGCAAGACCGCAAAAACTGGCACAAAACAGTTCTTAAAGCTTGAGGAGGAAATTAAGCTGCACTCTTGCTTCAGATCTGAAAAATCCATTGGTGTCCATCCTTCCAGTGAGAAGACAACTCAATGCTATGGGTCTGAAAGGATGTGTAAATGCAAGAATCTGTTACTGAAAAAAGGGAAAAAACAAATACACACATACACTTTCTAAACCACTTATTCTTCTGGGTTGCGGGGGTGCTGGAGCCTATCCCAACTTTTGGAAAAAACAAATAAAAAAAATCACAAATCAAACAAAGAAGCCGCTGGTGTTCTTGGAGCAATGGACTGACCACTCCAGAACCCAGACCTCAATATCACTGAATGTGCTTGGGAGTACTTGGATTGTAGGAATCAGAAAATGCAACCAACTTCTAAGAAGTGGAAGTGTGGAAAAATATCTCTGTGGACAAAAACTGAAAGCAAGTTGCCCACAAAGAAATAACTTTTACTTAATGGCTGTTTTGAGTAGAAATTGAATAAAAGAAAGGGTGTTCTATGACATTTGCACAGTACTGTAGATGATGACTGCTGCCACCCTCAACTAGAGGAAGTGCTTTATAGGAGCTATGATCCCTGTGCGTTAGAGATGCACAATAAAAGTTCACTGTTCACAGAGGGTTCTTTAGGCCTCCTAGGCCCAGTTAGTACAGGCTTGGAGTCTGAGCGTTAACTGGAAAGCTCTCATCTCTCCCTGTGTACAGCACGCTGAGGAGGAAAACCCAAAGACTAACACAGCCCCTCCAGCAGCCACGCAGATGGCTTTCCCATCCCACCTCTGCCTCTAGCCTGCTTCACTCTCTCTCTCTCCCTCTCAGAAACTGAGGGGTTCACTCCAGCTCTGCTTATTTCATCTCCTCGCTTCATCCGTCGTTCCTCCGGAAACTCTCAGTTGCCACGGCAACGGCGTACACACGTGCAACTGGAAGTGACGGTGGTACGGGTCACCTCCCATTGGCTGGAGCCGGAGAGATGCAGCGTGGGACGCAGGGAGGGGGCTAATGTCAAGTGCAGCTGGCCGGGCTGGATAACCCGTTTCCTTCTCCGAACGTGTCAGCGGAACCCAAAGTGAAAACAGGAAAGCACTTCCCAGTGCTCTCCCAGGACTCCATATCCGTGCATCCTGAAGACCCTCGCAGAAAACAAGCAAGCGAGGACCTGTAAACATAAACAAGTGTCTCCCGAGCAGCTGATTAGGAGCAGTTATCAAAGTCACTCACACCTCCTAACTACTTCCATGGGAGTAATAAACTTGCATGTAAAACCAGCTGGCAGGACACATACTTCACTGTCAGATTGATTTGTTTATTTCGAAGTGTTTTTTTGCCAGCGCTCTCATGAGAGAGCAGCTGAAGGCAGACGCAGACCCAGAAAGTCGTCTGCATCATTGGCTCCACTGAAACAGGCACAGAAACAAAACCATCAGGCGCTGGTGTGTGCTGTCTCTTGGTAAGTTTACCCACGTTACTAATGCTAAATCTCTCAAGATGTCTCAAGATGGTATAGGTCCATATGCCTTGCTTTGTTTTTCCAAAAGCACTTTCTATACTGTTATAAAGGCTTGATAGAATATTTCATCTTTTTTCATCATTTTGTCACATTTAGTAAATTAGATCCTGCAATGTGTGCCAGCATCTTAAATCTGAATCACAATATATTTCTGGGGCAGCAACAGGTCACAGACTTAACACCTGCACGCTTTAACTGCCCAATTTAACAAATGTAAAGGACCTTAAGGCTAGAAAAACATGTCTGACAGCAGATTATGATTTGAGCTTTGCTTCATCCAGGAGACTTATTTAAAAATGTCTCCAGTGAAATGAACTGGAACCATATAAACAGATGACTCATTCAGGAAAACTCCCTTTAACTCGGAACTGAGCGGGACTGCTTCTCACGGAGTGTCCAAAGCAAGACTCAGACCCTCAAAGCATTCGGCTTTAAATCCGAACAAGACTATTCTCTCTATAAAAACAACCTGCTACAACCAATCACGCTGAGTGTGTAATAAAATCAGATGACAGGCGTGGGCTGAATGAACCTGATAGACTTTTTTCCACTAATAAACAATCAAAAGCAGTTGCGTATCCTCTGTTGCGGTCAAGCTCGTGACGCTGTCCTGCCATGACCTAGTCTGTGTTTGACATCAAGTCATATGTGCAGAGCAGACGGGAGGAAATCAGACATGAAAAATCTGGCAATTACCGACATCCGAAACAACGCGTATTCCACTGAGGGGCTGAAGAACTCCACTGTGGGCTACTGCAGACTCGGAAACTCTCAGATCAGACTGAGCTGTGACCTTGGACCTTGCACCTGTACATATTCATCGATTCATAGTGAGGTGGAGTCAAGCAACGCTCATAAACATCTGGTTGCACCAAGAGAGCAAAGTTAAGACAGTGTGATTTTATTTTGCTGACACTTCTTACATAAATTCTTTCTTACCATAACATTCTTACTGCTGGTGTTCAAGTTGTACGATGGACCCACAAAATTGCAATCTTATCCTCTTGGGCCAGCAATCACAGCAAAATCAACAGACCTTATTATACGTACTATGTTTAGTTGGTCTGGGTGTGTCTGAGATGTACTTGAAGACCTTAGTTTAGTAATATTTCTATCTCAGGCATCAGTTTATCAGTTGGAAGTTTGATATTTGTTTTGAAACATGTGAATTAAAATCCCTTTTGAAAGTATTTGAGGCCACTGGCAATACTGCAGAATTATGAAAGAACATGTTTTCTGCGCAACTGACAGTGTAGATTAAGTAAGAAATGGAATAGTTCTGATGCTAACAGAAAGCACATGATTAGTGATGGTCTTCTGTAGGGTATTTCCCCACTAGTATCTGCATCCAATAAAGATGTGAGCCAATACGGTGATGGAAACTGAACTTGAAAGTTTAAGGGGCTGTCTGAAGAGCTCAGAAATGGCTTTTCCTTATTCCCATTACTGGGCCTAAAGACTTGAAAGATCTGAAACCTTATCTGGCGGTAAGTCTGTGTGCATTACTGATCAATCAAAGAGTGAGAATTATCTGAGGTGATGTGACAGAGGGTCGGAAATCCAGACAGCCCTTCACGGGACCTGCCAACTGGCAGCCTACGACCCTTGAGCCTAACCCGCATGCGTCATTATGTCGTTACTGTTACATTTGCGGCTTAGTCTCGGAGGGATATTCAACAGATTAATTACAAAAACATTACCACTGGATGTGGGAGGCAGCACAGTATTTCTCTCAAAGTGCCATGTTAGTGTGTGTGTATTTTAAAAGGTTTATCAGGTGAGAGGAGGCCCCTTGGTCATATTTTGGGACTGGACTCTGCCATGTCTTGGCTACGTTAGTGCACTGCATTTTGAAAGACAGTCCCTGAAGCCAGAAGATTGTTGATGACTTCATCGCTGTATCCCAGGATGTCCCTCAGAACTTCAACTGTGTGCTGACCAATCACAGGGGGTGGAGTGGGCTTGTCAAATTCAAAACTGTTGAACCGGACAGCTGGACCTGTGTGAACAAATAATCACCAAATTGATAAAAATGTTCCTGCAAAGGTCAACCCATAATAGTAGTTATACAAGTAGATTAATAATTGGTCAGCTAGTCTCTGTAAATCAGCAACTGGAGAGGTCACTTTAAAGAGAGCTTTGTTATTTTAGCTAAGATACAACATACGGCAGTGAAGGAAATGTTGGAACAACCAAAGAAGATATTAGATATGTATTGAATAAATAGCCCTCTAAAACAGTGTTTCTCAGTCTTCGTCCACTACGTCAGCGTGTTCCCTTCCTTAAAGGGGACAAATTTACTGAATCATTCAACTGTTTAGATGTAAACAAAATCATTCAGGATGGTTTGGTGTGAAATGGGCCTTTCAAGAGAAATTTACCGAGTCGAAATCGTTCAACTGTAGTTCTAGGAACCAGACATCCATATATCTACACTACAAATATCACCATTTTATCTGCTATCCAAAATGACCAGTGAACTTACATTCACATGTCACATTGATAATGGTAAAATAGTGTTGAATTCGAAAAAATATGTTTTCTGTGTAATATTTTTTCCTTACAACGCCCTGCATGTACCTCTCCGCTCTGCATGCTTTCTGTGTTGTTTGGTTTGCCTGCGTTGCATCACACGGTGTCAGTAAAGCTCAGAGCTTATGTGAGTAACGTTATTCATCAGAGGAGCTGCGATAGATCACAGTTACACCTTGCTGTCCTACCCCATAATCTGGTGAACAGAGTAGCAAGTAGTTTGTTGTTGACACCGTGAATTTCCATTTGCCCTGGGTTCTTCTGCTTCGGCGTCGGCGGGTGTCGTATCCAATTCAATTCCTCCTTAAAATTCATGTTCCCTTTGACTCAATCCCTAATATCAACTCAGCCAAGATAACACGGCATAATTGAGATTCCATGATAAATATTACTTTCAATTTGAGTACACAATAAACAATCATACTGATAAATACCTTTTGTTCCGTTTGTTGCCGATTGGGTAAACACAGCTGGCGTACAAACATTTTTGGAACCTTTTCGCTTTCCGTAGTTCCAGTGTAGCTTGGTGTTGTTATCTGTTCAGTGAATGCGCATGCCCGAGAGGCTAGTAACTACAAAAGCATGTTAGCTCACGCGCATTGATCTCAGTTGAGAATGTGGTTTTGAGTGGAATCACATAAGTAATCCTGGAGTAATAGTTTATATTAAAAATAGGCCAAAAATTTATAACAAGGCTATCACAAAACAATGTCTCAGGTATCAAGCAATGCATTTATAACTATTTTGTGTAATAACTTAATGGGATGTGGCTTTTAGAGCCATTAAATCCTTCAGACGTCTGGTTCCTGGAACTACAATGGTGAACAATTCTGACTCTGTAAATTTCTCTAGAAAGGCGCATTTCACACCGAACCACTTTGAATGATTTTGTTTACATCTAAACCATTGAATGATTAAGTAATTTCGCAAAATCGGTGGGGTTCCCCTTTAAATTAATACATTCATTGTAAACTCAGGACAGATCTAGCATCAGCTGGGAGAAGTCAAGAATGAGGAGCAGTGACTAAAAGAGAAGAATCATAAAAGGATTCACAAACAGAATACTTAAAAAAAAACCTAAAAATGTTTAGAATAAACTGTTTCAGCCAAAACTATTAGCTAAACTCACTCATAACAAAAGACAGTGTTAAAATGACCTGCTGCAATGTCCTTAAAAATGATACTTTAGACACCTGTATGAAAGTATTATAGACACCTGGAGAAAAGTACTTTAAATATTTTATTAAAAACTATGCAACATTTTTATTTATATTTATTTATAAGCTGACATTTATCAAAGCAATTTCTTATCACTTGAAACAAAATAAACACCTTAGACAACATACATCAAATATACAAACACCTATAAAAATGTCATATAGTCTCCCAAAATGTCAGGACTAGGCCTTTCTTCTTAATGCTCGTGCCCAATCTTTCCTGTCTTCATCATTTTTTTAACCGTGACTGCCTGATTTCTGAGCTTCTGCAACCATACGTGCACTCTACTTGTTTATTTTCAGTTGAAGTGCTAGGAAATTTTTCAGTTTGAATAAATAAAATACGACCCTTTATTTTACTTCTGCTTTTTTGTTTTATTAATTTTATTATTTTTTATATTTGTGGAACTGTAAAGCAAAGCTATTTCTTGATTTTGCCACTTACAATAACAGAATTAAAAACGAGAACTGACCCATTTTCCTGTTTTTCAATACTGGTTTTGAAATGAAAATGGAATGACCACATTTTTGGGTTGGCCTGTGAAAAACTGAGTAGATACTACTGTGAAAATTGGCAGATACTGTGAAGATTTGGTAGATACTAGGGGTGCATCGATATCGATACTGTTAATGGGTAGTATTGGCCTGATACTGTCCTCATTTACTCGTACACAACCTCATAAAAATGGGCTGACACCAACATGCGATACCACCTAATACCATGTGATGTAAGCCGAGAATATGCTGTCATGCTAATAAACCAACAACTCAAGCTGGCAGTGAATGAGAATCTGCTCGCACTGCAAAGTGTTACTGACACTGTGGAGGTCAGAGACAAAGTCGTCGATCACTTTAAACATTCTGCCTTGGCATATTTCCACCAGTATGATTTTAGCTACATGTGTCCTTAATGCAGGTGGACACATAGACTAGCTAAACAAAGGCAAAGAGTTGACTCTTACAACCAACGTCCGTACATGCTGACTGTATGCCAGATGTTTGACTGAACAGAATTAGGAGGTATAAACATGAATACATTGATTTTTTTTAAAGTGTCTTTGTAAAACAGGCTGTAGAGACTGTATTGTCCTACCATGCATATTTCAGTGCACAGTGTGGTTATCCGAACTGCTGTAGCTCAGTTTCTCAGGGTATTCGCTCAGTACCTGGCGTGCAGTGTGTTATTTTGGAATTTGTTCATAGACAAAGCTGTCTTTAGAGCTGCATTTCACATGGCCTGGGAGTCGGACTGAATGTTTCACCCAGCATAAGCATATAAATCATAGGCTTTGTCCATACATGATGTTCAAACCTGTTCAAACCTATAGTGTGACCAGAGAAAAATACTGCTTGGCTCAATCAGCCAATCAAAAACTTCAATAAGACATAAACTCCACGGGTGAGCGATGTGATTCCTGCTGTCACTGTGCTGCAGAGACTGTTGTTGAAAGAGCCAGATGAGGAGCATGAGAACAAAACTATCCATCGTACTTACGGCTGTACAGAAGTGCTTGTCTAATGTGGAACAAAACCTGCTCTTCTAACTATGGTAACTAATGTAGCATAGCTAGCTAATGCACATCACTTAAAAGCCAGATTTCAATGATTTAACCATTAAGGTTCATGCTAAATCATAGGTTTATTTTATCAATCTGTACATAAGGACACCTTACTGCACATATTGCACTTTCTGCACACCTTATTGCGCATCTTGCAAATCTGGACACTCCACACCTTGACACTTTATTTTAGTACCAATATATGCACATATTTATTCAGTATTGTCATTATTTGCCGTTACCTGCGCCTCCTTGTACAGTCATTATTGCACTGCCTTTTTCATCTCAGGTTATAGATCTTATTGCAGATTTTTGTATATTTCTATTTGTATATATGCCTGTAGATAGGATTTTTGTATTCACGGGCTGCTGGATTTCCTTCGGGATCATTACAGTATCTATTATCTCTCCATCCATCCATCCATCCATCCATCCATCCATCCATCTCACTCATTTACACTCACAACTACTTGTCCAACAAACACCATAAACCATGTGTCTGCTCACCACAGGCATGTTCACCAGACAAAGATGACATAACTGAGTTAAAATCAGCAGAGATGTACAAAGACGAGGAAAAACACACAGCAATTATTAGAATTATCTAATACCCAACAAGAAATAGTTTGAGATGTGTATACCATTTGAAGAGAGAAGCTGTTCTGAAGAAAAAAGCTCATATCATATTACTAAAAAAAGTAACTAAATACAAAATACAGCAACTAAAGAAGCATAACACACTATACTATACACACTATCTAATGTTATACAATTTAATTTATAAGTACTGACACATGGGTTTCTGACCTGCTATTTTATGAGTGCTATTCATTAAAGATCATTTACAAAGCCATCAGTTTGGATCATTATTTTACTGTAATGAAATTGTGCTCAAATTTTATAATAAAGAAAAATGCCAACTATAAAGCCGATGATAAAAACAGATGACAGTTAGGTAGTTACACTGTATGACTCACTTCCTTGAAAAAAGTTACTGTGATCATTAGCGGCATTAGCATATCTACATGTATTTCAGTCCCGTCTTTTCAAAGTCCAATTACTTTTGCTGAAATGAATTACCAATCCTCTTCCACAGCTCTGACTACAAAATAGCAAAGACAGATGCAAAAAGCAAAGGGACGTCTGACATTCAAAAATCAGTTCAAGCAATAAAAGGTGGGCACCCACCCACGTACTGTTTCAATATGCAGAACTGAGCAGTTCCTGTCTCAGTGCTTTGAGCATATCTTCTCCTATGCACCTAGAGGTCATACTCCCTGTGAACTGCCACAGCCTCGTAATGGCACCCTAAACATATGTTTGATCTCCATATTTAATGCTTTTCTACATAAAGACACAAGATTTTCAAAATATTGATGGACTATGTTGACCAGAGCTGAGGCCTGTCGCTTGTTATTAATGGCCCACTGGAAAGTACTGTTTCAAACACATGAAGTGAGACAAGGAACAGACAGGAACTAGAGGAAAACTTGGGTTAAAGAAGCATCCAAAGAGAAGGAGCCACATCTCTCTGTCTCTGAAGCGGTCATGCCATTTATAACTGTTTCCTGATGTTCCTTTTGATTGATTGTGCTTCTCATGTGATGCAGGGAAACATACGTTTTGGCCTGGCATAAGACGCTGCCATTCATTGCTAAATGGGGGTGGATGCCAGGAAGATGAAATTACTGGTAGCGTTGATTCAAACATTCTCAGTCAGGCAAGGGAATGTGCAAATAAATCAAGATGTTTAATAAGGGCTAAGCGTACTGAAGTAGAGTCAGGTTCTATAGGCCTAAAGCCCCACATAAGGTTAATATCTTGGTTTGAAATCCAGCCCTGCTCTACAGAGCAACCAGCTGGAATCTGGAATTATGCACAGGAAATTTGTAGTTCCATCAGTACCGTTAGTAATCTCATACTAAAATACCAGTAAAACAGCCGTACCATGGATAAGACGTAGGCCATGACAGTGATTTATTCTAACATGGGTAACATAAGACATTTGATAATATTTCAGGGCCAAGCAGATGCTCAGTAATACACACAGAGAGCCCATACAATAAACTATGACCATGACCAACTAGGACTATGAATAAATACTAGTGAAATGGTGAAATGCTACACTAAAAATTAGGGTACAAGTTTAATATATAAAAAAAGGTACCACTTTAGAATAAGACTACCCTTATAAAGCGTTCATGAATGGTTTAAAATGTGTTTATTAATGGTTCATACCTAGATCATAAACACTTTATAAATCATTTATAAGCAGTTATAACATTAATAAAAAGGTGAGCTCATACATCTGATGTATATGAATGCGTGATGAAGCTGTCAGTTTAATGCTGACTGATGGATTAAGATCAGTAGGCATCAAAATCTGAACTTTAACAGTATAAATGAATGTGGGTTCACTATTAGGCAATCAGTAGCCCTTTTAAGTGTTATAACTGCTTATTGATAATTATAAGGTGGTTTATGATGTAATTAATAACCATTTATAAACTCAACAGTGGTCTGATGTTTGTCTAATAGTGAACCCACATTCATTTATACCATTAAACCTCAGATTTTGATCTTGAACTGATTTTCCTTTGTCTTCCCCATCAGTCAGCATTAAACTATCAGCTTCTTCACATATTCATACTCATCAGATATAACAGCTCACCTTTTTGTTCATGTGTTATAACTGCTTATTAATTTTGAATGACCTAAATAATAACTGTTAATTAACTTATTTTAAACCATTCATAAACCCTTTATAAAGGTATCGAAAGTGGTACCAAAAAAACAAACTACTGAGAAAAAAGGGGAGTGAAGATGGCTTCAACAAAACCAGAGGCAGCTGGGTGATGCAGATGAGGACGAGACAGCCATTAAAGTATAAGACAGAAAAGGGAGGGAGCCGCAGAACTCGAACATGATTGTGTGCGTGTGTGCGGTTTCGCAGCCTCAGCAGTTAGGAGCGATGCCTTAACCACATCCTCCATTTTCTCCCTCCCTCACTCTTCCCCTGCTCCTCGGTCCTCTGCTTCTGCTCACAGCGCCACGGGCTCTTCATTGTCTCCAGCGCTAACATCTGCTTCTCCTCAGCCCATAGCCTGGCGAGGGAGGGAGACACTCCTCTCTCCTCCGCAGGCATGGTTCAAGGGTTTCCTTTCCTTCTTCCGTAACAAAGCCCTCTCTGTCCTCTCCACCAACTCAGTGCTAGATTCGTCCACTGTTATTTGGTGCTCTCTTCTACACCGTAAGGCCAAACCTAAAGCTACAGAGGTCCTTTATATTGGCATATAGGGGGGACAAAGGGCAGGACAACCAAACCATAGTCATGGCAAACACATTTTTTGAAGGAAAAGTTGTCCTAGCTGTCATACCTTGAATCAGAACTTGAAGAGGTCATGCTGTGTCTCCTCTTGGAAGTGTATAATGATCAACCACTCTGATATTCTAAAATGGACGTTCATTAGCTGGGCTAAACAGCCCTTGACATTTTATGAGCGATATGGAAACCAGTGATCTGTGGGCCTCTGATTGCATGTAAATATTAGCATCCAACCAGGAAGCACATTCAACCCTTTCCTGAGTGGAAACGCCATGAGTGTAGTTTTCCGGTGTTTCCATAGCAATTCCCTGTGGCATGAGGAACACCAATGCTGGATTCTTTCCGGTAGTGTGGGTAAGTATCAGTAATGACTTGATCTGGTGGAGGTTACCATCATTTCCATTGCCTAATACACAGTGCACAGCTTTCACACACTTGTCCCATCCTCTGACTGCCAACCAAATCTTGACAAAATCCTGATGGCAAATCCTGACGGCTCTCAAACTGGAACCCCTGGGTGGTGCTTGGCTCAGGCATCAATATGGACAACATTCAACACAGCATAAAGTAGAGGTTGACCCAGGACAAACCATGCCTCTAACAAAATCTGGCTTTATGAGGCTTCTGAAGTGAGAGAGAGAGAAAGTTTCCATCAGAAGAATTCATACTTGGAGGTTTTGGGCTTCGGCGGGCCATTCTCAAAGCTGAAGACCAGCAAAAACGCACACGGATTTTACAGAAAGCTATGAAGAAACTATTTCCAGGAAAAGATTTCTAGGAAACAATCCCTCCCACCATTTTATTTGTTGGCTGGTGTGAAGAAGTACACAGCTAACTGCGAGGCTCATCTCCGGTTCTGCATCGTTGGCATTAAAAGAGACTAAGAGAAAGAAATTGAAGTGTTCTGACAAGGCCAGGAAGGCAAAAGCATTCAGAGGAAGACATGAAAAAGGCAAAATCAGTGTGGATGAGGGATCAGAATCTTTTCATCCAAATCAAGGAAACAGAGATTTCTAAAGTAAAGAGAAATTTACTGTGCCTTCAATAAGTACTAGCACCCGGGAATATGAAGAGGGTGACATGCTGGAGAAAATTTACTTCACAGTTCATTAAAAGCTATTATTTATTTTATTTAAAAATAATTATAAAAGTATATTATTGGTCACACTTTATTTTGAGCGGTCCTTTTTAGAGGAAATAAACACTAAACAGATTCTCAGTAACAACAACAACACATCAATGATATACAAGCAGTAGATTAAGTAGAGTATTTAGCAATAGACTTTTAATTAACTACATAAATAAAATTTGTTTTAGAATCTGCTGAATTCAGTTGTTTTTCACTTTATGTGCAGTGTCCAAGTTCATCTCTGTAGTTGTAAGCTGAGAGGTCACTGAACATACAACAGATATAACACAGTCCATTTCAACATCATCAGCAAGCTGTTATAGATATGCTGCTGACACCATTCTGTAAGTGGAGGTAAACTGGATTAGATTTTGGGTTGAGATTAAGGTGAGGATTAGGATTTGGGTAAGGTTAGGTTTTGGTTATGTGTACCATACCATATATGAAGTCCACTTCATGTAACATATCCACAATACATCTAGTTAATGTAAGTAATGTATCAACAGTACATCTTCAAGATATCTACCTGTGTTCAGATGCTTCACTACTGCTACTTCACTGCTATGCTGTTGAGGTGTTACTGATACTCTGTTAAGAGTTTATTAACCATCTACAAAGGACCACTCAAAATAGCATTACCATATTATTTTATATGATTTCCATTGAATAAAATTAGCTAATATTGTGATGACTACAAAAAATAAATTGTTCTTTTTTTCTGAAAAAGATATGTAGTTAGTACCTGTGCTAACATACCAGCAAGGAAGGCCAGATGTATGTATGAGTGCACAGTGCAAAATGTGTCTCGATGTGCTATGACTGCGGCTTATCATGCAAACTGTGCCTTCACGGGGAAAAGAATTTACAAAGAGCAGTAAAATAATGGAGACATCAACAAGGTTGAGAGCAAACAGAAAATGAAAATTCAATGATGAAGAGAAAGAAGCAACATTACTAAAAGAAGTTCCTTTCCACCAAAACATTTTACTCTAAGAAAACAGAACTGGAGAAACAACATTGAGATACTTTGTGTGCTTATTTTGTGCTGCATCTTCTCACACCTGTACATTTGATCTGGGGAGATGAAATAATGTTATTCTGTAGGTAAATATACTTTCAGCACGTGTTCAAGGCCCGTGCCTTTGTCTAGTCACTACTTCTGCTGCTGTTGTTGACAGAATTCTCTCAGCAACATGTTTTGAAGACCCCAACAGAAATTTGAGCCTCGTTTTAAAAGGCGGAGAGGAATCCATGCAAAATTGGCCACTACAAGCTTCTCAAACTTCAGTAAAAACTTTGGCGAAATATGTAGTCAGCTGTATGAGTTCATCTCTCTTTATTTTTGCTCAATGCTCCCATGTTTTGCATGGCCTCCCTCAAATGCTTATGAATCAAGAAGAGAAGGGCATTTTGCTTTATTCCAGGTACACTGTGTTTTCCACACATCATGTGGACAAAATGTGTCCAAAAAAAGCCGCAAAAGACTTACTCATAGGTCAGAAGTATGTTAATACTGGATGTAGAGTATCACCACACCCCTCTCAGTCCTGATCCTCAGGTGAATCTCGCACTCAGTCCACAGGGTTTGAGTTGGGCTTAGGTCAGGAGGCTGGGATGGCTATTGCAAAAGCTTGATTCTGCTCTCAGTGAGTTATTTTGCTTGTATCTGGAGGAATGTTTTGGATTATTGTCCAATTGGAAGATCCAACACCGACCCAGTTTTAAACTCATGACAAAGGCGAATAGATGTTGCTCTACAATGCCCTGGAAGTTCAGAGAGTCCATGATATCATGTGTCTCAGCAAACCATGGCTTTTGGAAACAAAACAGCCCCACAACCGCACATAACCATCAAAATACTTCACCGTAGGGATTAGGGTATTTTCTGCATGACCATATTTCTTTTTGCGCCAAACCCACCTTCACTGTTTGTGGCCAAAAAGCTCTATTTTGGTCTCATCTTATCATGGAACCCAACTGCAATCAAAGTCCCAATGTTAAGTTGCGCAAATTCCGGGCACTTACTTTTGAGGTTTAATCAAAGAAAAGCTTTTCTTCGGCCAAACCTTCCAAATAGGTGGTTGGCAAGGAGGTGGTGCCTTGTCATAGTTTTGGAAATTTGCTGGCTGTAAGTTTTCAGCTAAGAAATGCTTTGCCTCTACCATGATCAGTGAAAAATGACTGTTGCAATTTGTTCCAAGTTCATTTCATCCTTGGTTGTTTTACATTTTTAATTATTGCATTGTGGATCACATTTTTCACATGTATGCTTTGCAGTCATTGCCTGTTTTAAAATAATGATATGATTGTTATATAATTGTTTTACTAGGTGTTAAAAGATCTTTTTTTCGACTTAGCCTGAGCCAATAATTCTCTAATGCACTCCAATTTGCCTTTCTAAAAAAGTCCTTTATTATTCAAAAAACGAATGTTTTGTATACATTTGAAGGACTAAATGCAAGATTCTCCACTATACCTTTAGTATACTTTCAACTATAACAGCATTTTAAGATATTGTACACTGGATGTCTTTTTCCTCTCTCCACTGGCTCGCTTCCCGGGATCAAACAGCAGAGGGACAGGAGAAGGGGAGGGGAGCGTGTGTGAGGCTTCACCGCGATCTCCCCACAGCCTCCAGCGATGACTAGAGCCGTCAGTCCAGGGTGAACATCTTCATCAGAGGTGCTTTGAGCCCACGCAACAAGTCGCCCCTCTCAGTCTCTTTAATCAGCCACCCTGTCTCTTTTTAACTGCTCACTGCATCTTTAATGGGCGCGAGTGAGCAAGAGATGAAGAGTACGAGAAAGACAAGTGCGGAAATGGATCAAAGGCGGCACTGAGGCATAACAGGGGAAGAGAGAAAGAGAGAGAGAGAGAAAAAGAGAGAGAAGAAAAGATCGGGGGCTTTCAAAAAGTCAATTAAACGGTACTGTTCGGCACATCAGTTTAATTTTGTATTACAAGATTAAAGCTACAGTGTGTTATTTTTTTGCACCAGGTTCCAAAGTAAAGTATTTGTGTAGGTGGCGAGGATGTAAAAATTAGAACCAGATGAATTCATTCATGATCTGGAAACGGTGAGTCACTTCTGATGCTCTTTTATAAAGGTTGAAACAGAACTCCATTCATTCAAGTCCATGTTTTGTGTATAATGGCTCCAGAACCATGTGCCAAATGAGGAATAAGGGAAATCAAACATTTCCACAAGAGTAAAGTCCAAACTAACACTAACACCCCTTTAACTGTCCAAAACCTCATGAAGAAAAACGCTCCATTGAAAGTCAAAACAGAATTCTGTAGCCCTCAGTATAGCACAAAGGGAAAAAAAAGGATGTTTTACGTCTTGAATGACTTAATCTGAAACGATCCCTGCCAAATCATTCAACGTACAATTGTCAGTTTAACCATGAAATACCCAGAGCATTGAAGAAAAACAAAAAGTAACTGAAGAATCACAAATTAAAAGCTAGACAACACCGCATCATCGTATGTCTGAGACCCCGTATCATGACTAATAGATTTCCTGTGAGAAGTAGATGTGGGATGACCTAAATTCTCCTAAAATGAAAATAGCCGGAGGGAGAATCAAAATGGAGGGAAAGAGATTCACAGGCATTTGATTCGAGAGTGCTCCCTACAGCACTGGAGCGGCTGCATAGCAGGAGCTTTTCAGGATGGGCGGCCTATGTTACCTGACCTCTGGAGATACCAAGAGATTCTCTTCATTAAGATGTGAACTCAGAGTCTCTGTGTTTGAGGGGTTCATTCATAAGTCTTCCTCAAGGAAAGAGGCATATCCATTACCTTTTAGCCTTATCACAACAGCAAGAGGTGGTGTTTGCCTTTCGGGCAGCAGCAATGAGCTACATGAATGGAAAGCTTCGGTATTCTGTCTTGAAACATACATTCCTTATTGTAGCACTCACAGCAGCCATAACCTGCAGCCATACTGTCTGCAAGGTACTCTTCGAAATACACTGATTTCTTACCGACACTGTCAGAAAAAGGGTAGTGTCCTGGTACATTTTTCTTCACTAAGTCACAAACAACGTAAATGTACCCCAAAACAATGGTTAATCAGCTAACAATGGCTAATTCTGTACCTTAAATAAGTTTTCAAGGTACACTACATTTACTTTAACCAGTTGAAAGGTACCTTTCATGTTTTCAAAAAAGAAAAATTGCACCACTTTAAAATAAGACTACCCTTATAAAGGTTCATGAATGGCTTAAAATAAGTTTATTAATGGTTATTAATTAGGTCTTAAAGGAGCTTAAAATCATTAATAAGCATTTGCAACACATAAATAAAAAGGGCAACAGTGACCTTTTGTCTGCCTAATAGTGAACCCACTTTCCTTCATACAGCTAAACCTCTGAACTTACTTTGTCTTCATTAGCTAGCATTAAACCTGTCAGCTTCACAACATATTCATACTCATCAGATATAACAGCTCACTTTTGCCTTTTTTGTTAATAGGTTATAAATGCCTATTGGTGATTAATGAAGTGTTTATGACCTAACAAATAACTATTAAGAAACTGTTTTTAAACCATTCATAAAGCCTTTATAAAGTCTTATTTCAAAGTGGTACCAGAAAAAATAAATAAGCCTGTAGTTAAGACAGAGTACATGGAGTCAATGCAACTTAAAATTGCAATGGAGCATGGTACAATTATGTTCCCTAACTAAAGGTACTAAACACATACCCTAAAGCAAGGGTGTCCAATCTTATCCGCAACAGCCAGCGTGGCTGCAGGTTTTCATTTCTCCTGATTCTACTTCTTTAATTGGCTGGTTCTGGTCTTCAAACAACTCATCATGTGAGATCTTGCTTTGCTTGAATGAAAACTTGCACCCACACTGGCCCTTTGTGGATAACAGAGGATCTGAGAATATCACCCAGTGATGTGACAGTTTAGTACCTTTATTTCTGAGAGTATACTGATTGTTGGTGCTCATTACAAGTCATTATAGTTGTGATCGAGAGGGCTGACAGCAAAATCATCAGTGCATGGACAACCACCCTTCCTACTGGTAACTGTAACACATGTTGTAACTGCATCTTCTCCTATTAGCATTTAAACATACTAATCCTTTTCAATTAACAGTCTCACATATTTCATTTAATGGTAATAATTTACCCAGCCTCTCATACAGTCATCAAACATGTTTAACGAATCCTGAAGCTCAATTAGGCTCAGGCACAAATTTCTCACTATGCAGACAATCTATGGCAAATGTAAAGATTACATGACAGGAACATCCCTGACCTCTTCTCTTCTTGGACAAATCTGACATCTGAATTACACTCTCAGAAAACCATCACTGGGCCAGTCCCCCTCTTGTCACTGGGGTGGTACCCTTAAGGGTACATCTCAGTACCTTTAGTCAGGGAACATAACTGTACCATAATCTGACTCCACACACCCCGTCTCATCTCCAGGCTTTTATTTTATTGTTCTGTTTCAAAACATTAGATTATGAAAAGGTACAAATCCGTACTTTTCACCTGGAAAAACTTATTTAAGGTACACAACTGGACCTTAAAACCACTGTCGTACCTTTGAGGGGACATTTACATTGACTGTACCTTGATGAATGAAAAATGTACCAGCACAGAACCTTTATTTTTAACAGTGTAGGTTATACACCTACTTGTATCACATCTCACTTTATGATGCTTCCCCTGATCTTCAGAAAGCTTATTCAGTCTCTTAATTCAACCATCGGACAGGATTTGCTTTACAAGAGGTAAGGCAATATAATTTTTACCAGTGTTTACCAGAGATTTTTTATCCCATGTGAAAGTGATCATAAATAAGTTTTCAAGGTACATCCTGTGGTAAACTGGCATTATCCCACCTCCACATGGAAAAGTAATCCTGCTCAAACAGTTCTTAAGTCTCAGACTCAGATAAATCTTGTGGAGCTGCGACAATCACTCCCTCAACAACAAATCGCTGCTCTTGCACGTCATGACCAATTATTAAGTGTAAGCAGTTCAGATATGAGGTTTTCCCAGTTTGCAAGCTGTTGCAGGCACTTCATACTGTCCAGCATGTTTGAAATTACTGGTGATGAATCTTGTCATGTATGCTCACATACAGCAAGTAAGAAGTACAACAGTAGGCAACAGACAGTGAGAATGCAAGAGGAAATTCAAGGTGGGAGTAACCATAATAAGCACTGTGACAATGATGCTAAAGGCCACTTGCTTTCTGTAAAGATCTGGAAAATGGAAGGAAACTAGTACAGCTCTGGCTAAAGCATGAATGCTGGTTTAATTTGATGCCTGAAAATGATCACAAGTGGGTTGGGAAAGAGAAGAGAGTTGGGTAGGTCATTAATAAATGAATGCAGGTACCACAACAGCAAGCTGTTCAGGCTCCATTTTGGCAAAGTCACATGACAGACACTTCTTGCATTTATTATCATGGGAAATTTTGAGATTTTAACGAAGTTGAAATTTGTACTTCATCCTGTAGTGTACACATGATTTGATCATGAAGACAACAGATTAATGGAGTTATGATATAACTGGTTTGATAGGGGGTCCGTGCCTGAGGCTCCTCATCATTCCAATCTCATCCCACAAATTTCCATCCCTACCTTTCTTTAACCGTGATGATGTTTTTTGCATCCCAACTCCTTCCTGTTCTCTCAGTGCTGTTTTTGTTCATCAAAGGGGTAACGGGCCTTCTAGCTCAAGCAGAAGGTCCAGGACTTCAGCTCAATTTCTCATAGTTCTCTCCTAGTCTACAGTTAGCCTCTTCTTATATTTCAACACAAGTAATAATCTTCCACAGCAATTGTATTCCTCTTTGAAGATGTGCCTCACTGACTCCATAGATTTATAAATAAGTTGTGTTACTCAGCTTGTTTACAATCCTTATGAGGACTAAAGTTACGTAAGTGAGAAAGTAGATCGCTTAAAAAAAGACAATCAGGTTTCGTTAAATCTCTTCTCTCAGTGCACACCTACTCTATTTTCAACTACCCACTTGTTTTATCACAGGCAGACCCATGTGACGTACAGTGAGCGAAACCGGCACAGTGGTGACACTTCAAATGCTGAATACCTGATGAGAATATGAACCGCGCTGACAAGCCCGGCTTCTTTCCTGTATGTTTCTGAATGAAAAAAAAAATCACCTGTCAATTCACATGACATCCTGATGTGCGACAGGGGAGAACGCCAACGGCTTCTGGCTGTCTGACGTTAGCTGTGCTGTCCTCCGCCCACAGCCTTTCTCGCCACCTCACGACCCTCCCCCTACCTAGTGAAATTTCCCATAGGAATGGTTCCCTCAGTCCACCTCTGAGATAGTGCTGCTGTCAAAAAGGAGTTGGCTGCTCTTTCTATGACTTATAATTAAATGGAAGTACTTTGTATCTGATGCATCTTGGTTATAGATGACAGCACCTTTCCCTAAAGCTCATTTTCTGCTAAATCATAGTAAATTATGTTTACCTTCTATCTTTAATATTGCGATACACAACTAAATTGACTCCTATAAATAAAAAAATACAAACCTGAGATCAAAAAAGTTGATGAGTGATGGCGCACTCTCAGATAGGGCAGAAATGCAAATAAAAACCCACTTTGATCTTCATTTAAATGAAAATAAACAAGATATTTAATGCTTTACCTTCTCAGCTTTACTGCTTTTTGTATTCTTAAATTGAAGCCTGTAAAAAAGTTGAGACTGAACAAATTAAAAAACTAGCAATGCTGTGAAATGTTCAATAAATGTCTCAAACAGGTGAAGCAGTTTTATTTGCGTATAAATGGAGCATCTATTGGACGAAAGGCCTAGTATTTTATGAACAAGTATGGATCGAGCGCTCAACAGTAATCCAACAGATTAAGAACGTTCTTTAAAGAGCAACTGCACGGATTTTAGGTAAAGATCAAAAGATTCAGGAAATCCAGAGACGTCTCTGTGCGTAAAGGGCAAGGCTGAAAACTACAAGTGAATGCCCGCAACCTTTCATCCCTCAGACGGCACTGCATTGAAAACCAGCATGTTTCTGTGATGGATCACCACACAGGCTTGGGAACACTTCAACAAACTATTGTTAATAACCACTGTTCATCACTGCATCCACAAATGCGAGTTAAGACTGTACCATGCACAGCGGAAGCCATGTCAACACCCTGAAACGACTTTTCTGGGGTCGAACAAACAAACAAAAAAAGCGAATATGGATTATGAGGTAAAACATCAAATATAATGTTTCTGTACTGTTTTAAATGTAATACAGGTCAAACAAAATTCACTAACCACTGCTTTATTTTTTATTAGCACATCACATACATTGTAATTGTATGTAAAAGTTAACTGTGGTACATTTAATACTACCTCAAACTAATGCTTGAAATATTGTCAAAATCTGATGAAACTATTCATGTTGGGTTTGATCGGGTTTAGATACAGCCTCACAGCCCGTCTCCCCTACCATTGTTGGATTTTAGCCTGCATTTATCTTTATTTCCTATTCCTATGTTATTCCTCCTCACTAGTTTCATTACCTTAACAATTTTTCATTTGGGATGCTGGAGTGCCAGCATGAAAAATAACACATGTAATTTTTCTTTTCCCCGAAACAAAACTTTCGTGATGTTTGAAGGCACTGACTATTTAAAAAATGTATTAAGGTCGAATTTAAACTTACTTTTGAATAGTTGATAATTAGGCTATTCATATGTGAAACTGGTTTATCAATGGCTGTCTTTGTTGCTGCACTAACTTAGCAGGTCCAATTATCAGAAATGTGAAGTTTTACTTGGCCTACTCTAGTGTAGATGAAATTCTGACAGCCTTGGGTCAAGTTCAGACTCAAACTTGGCGCTGTCGGTCAGGTTGGAGTTTGCATAATTGAGTGCATACAAAGATTTCAGGCCCCATTAAAGCTTTCCCTCAAACACCATTTACACAGCCCTGAACAATACCACCAGATTAGGTTTTAACATGTAATTGTAGACTAGTTTCATTGTCATTTAAAAGTAGCTGGTAACATGTAAACCTAAAAATGCACTGGCAAGAATACAAATACACTTGAGGAGAATGCAGTGAGATGCTCAGTGAAATATATTCTGAGTAGCTGGGCAGTGTGAAATATACACATACATACATACATACATCATCTAAACCGCTTATCCTTCTGGGTCGCGGTCAGTGTGAAATATATACATACATACATACATCATCTAAACCGCTTATACTTCTGGGTCGCGGTCAGTGTGAAATATGTATAATACAAATGAGTTCAGCAATAACTGTATTGATTGTCACATTTCACGTAAAAAAAAAAATCTCTGTTCAGTTTTAATTTGATCACTAGCTAGGCAGCTTAGGTAACTTACTATAGCAAATAAGTAAGAGTAGGCAATGCAGAATGAATGTTGAGATGAAAATGACCAGATTTTAGAGAAAAGAAGTCAACTTGATTTGAAAACAGTGGTCATCTAAAAATATTTCTCTGATCATTAAGCAATTAGTAATAAGTCATCTACTTCAGAAAAATGAATAGATTGTTTACTTATTTATTGAAAAAAGCAATATCATGTCTTTGTGTGCTTGTGTGTGTGTGTGTGTGTGTGTTTTCAGTTATGCTCCAAGTATCCCAGGCATGTATATAACCCACTCTGCTGCCTTTTTGTATGCCAGTAACATAGGTCTACTTCATGCATCCAATAGTTTTTTTTTTATTCTTTATTTTCTGTTTGTATTGTTGCTCGTTTGTTAGCGCACTTGTGGAAGAGAGTCAGTGATGCTGATGAGACAGGGCCAGATGTTAGCGGAGAAAATACAGTTACAAGTTGAGGTGAGCTTGTCTAGTCTGAAAACCAGTCCTGCTCCATCCCTGCCCATTTTGCAAGATGTCCAAATGTTGAGAACTACAGGCAATTAATTAGCATCTGTTTTGGTAAATTTAGCAAGAAAATAGTAACAAACAAAAACAAACCATCAAGAACATTCAGGGTATAAAGGAAATTTGAGGAAAGCCACCGGTGAAAATCAAACCCACTGTTAAACTGCGTCACGAAACTGTTGTAAAAACATAACAGCGCACAAACACCAAACAATAAACCCGGTGTGGTCATGGCACCCTCACCTTAGCTGCAGTAGACTTCATAGGGAGCCGCAAACCCAGCTAACAAGGTGGCTCTGCCAAGGCCCTTTAGTTAAAATAAAGGGGTTTATTTTGGGAAATGCCTCACAATAAACTGTTCTGCATGCTCACTAATGAGGAAGCTTCTCGCAATCAATGGCACAAAAACATCTTCCGAGGGCGTTTTTTTCATGGCATTTCCCTACCGCAGACAGAAAAAAAGAAAGAAATCTGCACTGTGCTTAACAGGTATCCTCAGTGTTTCTTTCTATATTGGAGATCCTCTAGCAATAGTTTATCTGGCTCTATTATTATGTCCATTCTAATGTAATTAGTGATTCCGCTTTTGGAAAATGGGTACAACAGTCCAAATGATTACGTAATCTGATATTTAGCTGTCAGATTGTCCTGGACGAACAGTTTTTTCTCTTATTAATCCACAGAGTCTGCACCCTGACACTCATTACATAATGTTAACAAGTGCATTCTCTCAGGCAGCTAATGGCCAATTTTGCTCTTTTGTTGCTTTTGTTGGGATTCCATTACTTGGTTCTGCCTTCTAAAAAAGACAATGAAAGTGTTCTTTGGGAGTGCACGTTTTTTGCTGAGAAAGAATGAATGCAATTCAGACTGTCTTGCTCATGAGACAAAAACTGACAAGAAAAAAAAAAACAGCAAACCAATTACTTTGGGCAAGCTTTCAAGTGAAGAGAGGCATGCTTTTTTGGGTCCTTTCTGTAGTATGCTTGAAAAACAACACACTGCCCACATGTGCAACAGGCCTGAACTTCTGCTGCACTTAGGCCGCAATGAAGGGGAAAGGAGGCCTGATTGGCTGTTTGCTCCTATACAAATAGCTTTGGAAGATTAGAGGCTCTGGGTAGGTACTGGAGTGTGATGTATATGTTGGTGAGTTGATGGGTCAGCGCCTCTGGGATGGAAAAAGGTGTTTGTTGTGGTTTTTGCCCCCTGCTTTGTGGGCCATTCTTCACAATCACTCTGGATCCAGCCTGGATAGCAACAACAATGTGCAAACTTACGAAATGGTAAACAGCAGAATCAGAGCCATCAAAGAGCCTGATTGATTGTTCAGGATATCACTCTAGAGACTTGTTGACGCACAATGCATTTGCCTCACAGTTCTGGAAGCATTTGGAATTCGTTGGACCACTCTTCATTAAACAACTCTAAAGGCTATTTTGGTATAGAAAAAGGGCAAAGAGTCAGAGAAAGCGAGGGAGTACTGCTTAGGAATGAAGCCCAACTACAGAACTAAATGCTTCCATGGAGCTCTGGAAGCAAGGAAAAGCGTTTTTTAAGGAATGAAGCCACTAACCATGGCAAACAATTAGAGCTTTTTCCTGTCAATGTTTGCTGTTTAGTCACACAGACCATTAGCACAGTTCAGCCAATGGCATCTCCGTAAGTAGTCCATGTTTGTGTGTTTGCAGGGTACAAAACTTCCACTCAATCTGTGCTGTTCGTAAAGCCACCTGTCTGAAGAGACAAAGCATGAAAGCCTTACGCTGGAACACTCAACAAAGTGATTCCTCAGGAAATGGTTGAAACTGGATGACTTTCAGGGCATGAACAAGTTCAGGAACAGTACAATACTTAAAAAGATGGTTCTTTAAGGGTTTTTTAAGTAAAAAAAAATAGTTCTATATAGAATTATTAACATTTAAAGAACTCTTTGCATGATTAAAGGGCTCTTTGCATCATGAAGCAGATATCAAGTAAGATTTATCATGATTGTTGATTGTGACAACGCTAATCCAAAAGACCAGTAAATGGTGTGTGGTTTCAAAGGAACCACAAAAACTCTCAAAACTAGAGATATCTTGAGACCAAACAATTACTCTTTTGGGCAGCCAGTGGAGTATTTTCAGTTAAAACATGATGGACTGCAGCTCCAAATCACAGTCCACATCTACCTTGTACATTTATATTCTTTTTATTCTTCTTCCCCTTTTTAACATCACACAATCATGTTACTTTTTATATTTTTTAAAGTGTTTATTGTTTTTGAACATACCTGCATATTTTGCAAACCTAGTGACAACCAAAGTGGCTGATCTGATCTTTTTTAGGTCCTAATTTTCAAGTTTTCAGTGTCAGCATTGAAGAAAAATGTTGTATTTAAAAAAGTTTTAGTTTTCCTGTGGGCTGCTACGCTTTGTAGTTATACACAGGTGGGCCTTGGGGTAGAAAAGATTGAGAACTGCTGTAGATGGTTATACACAGAACCTTCTTGAAAAGGGTTCTATATAGCACCAAAAAGGGTTCTGTTATTGTTACAAGCTTGTATCATAACAATATCATAACTCTTTTTGGTGCTATATGGAACCCTTTTCAAAAAGATACTATATAGACCCATCTACAGCACATTCTCCTTCAATCTAAAGAACCCTTTCACAATGCAAAGAATCCTTCAATTGTGCAAAATCTTTACTCAAGAACCCTTTTTTAAGAGTGTATATCTCCAGCCCAAAGAAGTAGGACGTAGTATATCTTTCCTTTGTTTCCTGCCTGCTATGATATCCATTTGTGCCGCTGGGTCAAATTCACTTGCCGGCCTACACCTTCCAACCCAGACCATAAGCCAAAGAAATGGACAATTTATCCATCTGCTAAACATGTTGCATCTATAACCATCATCAACCGCTGTCAATACGAACTCAAGAAGTACATTTTCTGCACAGTATGTCTCAGAAAAATATTCCCTTTACAGTCAGCATTCTTTGTAAAGTCAGAGGACAGTTGTTAGAGACATAGATGGTAGAAAAACCACAGACCAATAAATGCTTCTTTTGCATATGTGAATGTTTGGAATGAAAAGGGTATGCTCACATAACTGTCTCACTGGGACTGCCAAAATCAAGAAATCCTGGGGTTGACTTCCTTGCTAATAGGGAAACTGGTTCACTTTCACAGAAAAATAAAATAATATTCTATTGTTCTGGACATGAAAGACAGAAAGAGGTAATACATCACACATTCGATGGAACAAAACAAAGGATGACAACAACCCTTTGAAGCAAGAAGTTCATGGGTGACTGGGAGGTTATATAGGGAGTTAGAAGAACGACTTCTAAAGAGGTTGAAGGAATTTCAGCATTCAAAAGCTAAATGACCAACAGAACACAGTGTACTCCCAGTTATTTACTTTAACTGACCAAAGGGGGATAAAAAGAACTGGGTTTAAACCAGTCAAAATGAGCTGGCATATAGGATTCCGTTAACAATTATATAGTATTCACAAACCTGGCACCGCGATCCTTCCTGATGTCAGGTGGTCCATCTCCAAAATAAGACCATTATGAGCAACCTGAGGACAGATGAAACAAATGAGTAAAGAGTTAATGGAAATGAATGAAAGAAATATTAGACTACTCATTCAATATTTTCGCCTTGATGCTGCTGTAGTATGCAGTGAGTATAAAACACCTTTTCATGAATGCCACATAACCTCTCTATCTTAAGTCCTGCTCTGATTCTAGCCAAAGAAAACAGGGTCAAAATGACATAATGACGACAGCTTTTTTCAACACCAGAGCTAATGATGGGTAACATTCTGTATCATAAGTCCTTAAAAAGCACTTGTGCTTCTTCAAGTCACTCTGACCTTGTGAAACGAGCTTTTTATAGAAGTTTAGCTGACGCAAGCAATACATTTCCTTGCCACGTCAAATCTGAAGAGCAAGACATTACATGTTTTTTCCTCCTAGACTAGATTTCCCTCCCAATCTTGGAGGAAGGAAAATTTATTACAACATCAACAGCTAATTATCAAGAACTTCATGAGCCTCAGCTTCAAGTATGGAGGAAAAGGGAAATTACTAAACTGTTCAAAGATCTCCAGCAATGGAAGTGAGGAACACTATCTTCCATTGGAGCACTTGCACCATTAACCTGGCTCACAAGAACAAACACTGCAGTATAGTCACCCTTTAAGCCCTAAAAGTTGCAACAGTTTTACATTACTTTTCATTTGTTGGTCAGCAGAGAAATTTTGTCAAAAAATATCAAATTTGTTTTTCTAAGTAGCAGAGAATGCATTAGATAATGCAACTGATTTAAGTTAGTGTTTTGCATAGTCTTGTTTTGTAGAGAGAGAAAAAAAAGTTTCTTTTTCATTTCTTGACAACAAAAATCCATCCTAGGAGCGCAGACTCCAATCTCCCCATGTAGAATGTATATCAATTGAGAATGTAATTCATTATGTAGCTATGTAAAAAATACAGTACAAAAAAGTACAGCAAAACAACTGTAATAAACACAGACTTCTAAGCGTGTTAAATTGTTCTGACAATTCATAAACACACGTGGATGAGGACCAGGAGAAATAAGATCCAATCAGATCAACTTAAGAAAGGTTTTAGTTAAAGAACATTTTTTTCCCCTTTTTTGCCCTTCAAAGGCCCTTTACTGCTCCCGAAAGATTCCAAGTCTTCTCTATCTAGTCTGTCAGAAAGCATTAGTGCCATCAGCACTATACATGCACATGTCAGTGGTTTGAAGCCAGACAGTTATGTAACGAGACATGCAGACCCATCCTCTCTCTCTCATCCTCTCTCTCTCTCTCCCCCTCATCCACACTGTGACTCTATGTTTATCCTGACTTAAGTAAAACATAGTTCCAGGAACATGGCACAGAGAGCTTGTCACTTCAGTGTGTAAAGGAGAGGCTGTATGGTTGTGTGACACATACAGAGCATCGCTAGAAGCTATCCAGATGAGTGGACTCATGGGGAATGGGCAACGCTGTTCTTGACCAGGCTACAACAGCACTCCTATCTTTTGCTTTCCCTTTCATTTACGTTTATCAAAGTCACAGGGTCAAGTGGAGATAAACAAGAGTTACAGAGACAACTTACATGAAGTTTTGAAATGCATGAATCTTTGGACTACTAGAATAATTATGCTTGACCAGTCCATTGGGCTCCAGGCCAGAAAGCCTTGGGCGACTGCCCACTGGCCATCTATTTTCTCCAGTAAACAATGTACAGCATAGATATCTGGTATTTCTTATTCTTTAATTACAATAACAACTACTACTAATAATAATGACCACAACAACAACAACAACAATAATAATAACAATAATAATATGTTTAATTTGCAGTACTGTGCAAAAGTCAGAGACCACCCTTCATTTAATTTCCAGTCAAAACAGCCACTTGGTTTTTCATTATTCTGCAGCAGAAAAACAAAACCACACAGAACAATTAACCACTAAATTTATTTACTGCTTCTCCTTTTACAGCTAAAGTTTGCCTTTATTACAGTTTCCATTCTTTTCAGGAGACTTTTTTTCAGTTATACACAAAAATTTGCAGAGATATTTTTCCACACTTTCAATGTTCAGTCCCAAGGCCTTTACATGCTAAAAGTAATTTTTTGGGGCACTTTATTCAGAGGACAGTAAAGTGTTGACATTGTGACAACCAAGGTGATAAACTGGCTGTGCACCCGCAACTAGAACTTTTTCTCAAAAATCAAAAGTATCTGAATCTCCATAAGTATCTCAAACAGGGCTCAAACTGAAAGTTTCAGCTTACGAATGAAGCAGTGAGGTTCTTTACGCTACTTTCCTTTTACAAAATTGAGAGAAGCCTGCTCAGTGTCAAAGTTGGCCCATTCTGTGAGGAGCAAAGGATGTCATTCAGCCCAGTTGCTTTGTGCATCGTCTTGTGTGGATGGATGCATCTCCAAACTGAGTTATGGAGATCCGAGTTGCGTAATAAAGAGTTTATAATGTTTAAGCTGCTGAACGAGGGGGAGAAACCTCATGTTCTCCTTTTGCACTTCCAAAATGGAAAGCATCCTGCACAATGCCACAGTTGGCCCGTTGGGTGAAAAGCAAAGGGCTTTTTGATAGATGTTCTATCTTGTTTTATTTCAGGGTGACAAAGCTTAGCCAAAAAAAGTGTCACATCTGGTGTGTATGGTTTTAATGCGGAAAAATCGCATCGGAATATTTCACATTTTTTTGTTCATACTTGCCACGTTTGGTGTGTAATGGCCTTTTTGAAACAGGTTGCATTTCATGCTTCTCACTATCCAAGAAATCCCAACCTCATTCAGTGATGGTGAGGTTTGGACTCTTGGGTGGTCAGTCCACTGTTCTGAGAACACCAGCAGCTTCTTTATTTGAGTTGCTAAATTTCTTCTTTTTTGTCTTTTTTTTACATTTTTCAATAACAGCTTCTTGACAGCTACACATCTTTTTGGACTTCTATCATTCAGTTGTCTTCTCAATGTGGAAGGATGGACAGAAACACCTGTGGACTTTTCTGTCCATAATTGTGTTTTTGACTGAAAATAATTAAATAAAAATCATCTTTGACTTTTGCGCAGTCCTGTACATCACATTTTTCTCAAACTGGTTATTTTACAGAAGAAACATACATAATAACAACAACTACAAAACACTAGCAAGAAAATCAAACAAACAAACAAACACTCATAATATGAACAGGAGTAAGAAAGTGGGTAGAACTTGGGGTTGGTTTTGCCCAGACTGACCCCAGGCCTAGACTTAAAATGATTTTTTAAATGAATGATCTCTACTGGCTGTGTAATAGAGCTTGAGAGAGAGGACTGAGGGCTTTTGGGGAAAAAAAAACAAAAAAAAACAGGAATTCAGACGTTGTCAGACATGAGCGAGAGAAAGAAATGAACATAAAGATGATGGAGAAATATGGGGTGAGAGAGGACAGACCCAGATAGCAAACAGGAGAGAGCAGGTCAGACGTAACAATGTGTCTTCCGCAACAGGAGAGACCCTAGTGAAAGATCCACTGGCTCAATGTTTTTCAGGAAAGAAAAACAGAGGGGTCTCCAAAGCTCCATGCTGAAGAGGGATCGAGCCTCAGACTGACCCTCAGAGGCCGTCTAACCAACACACAAACCATGCCAAACCTCTCAGGCTTTCAACAAGGCTTTATCGACCATATGCTACAACACTTACACACTTCTGACCGTTCTCTGTATGTCTGTTCATAAACAACATGAGGGTAATGTTTGACAAGTCAGACAAGGTCACTGTGTCTCAAGAGCAGTGCATTTATTAGAAATGCTTTGTGCGTTTGGTAATTACTGAACAGAATTGTGGCTATAAATCTTGCAGAAAAAAAATCACTGACACACTGATCATCACTTGTCATTAAAACAGATATGAAAAAAACTGGCAACGTAGCGAAAGAGTTTGCACAGAAGCAGCCTCGGACATTGATTAAAGACAGAAATTATTCATGCAACAGACAGAACTGTGTGTCTGGGTTGAAGATAAATGGTGGAAAATGCTCCCAAAGGCAGATCAACACCATGTCCATACAGCAATCACTTCACGTAGGAAAAGGCTATGACGCTTTGCTTCTTTCTTACTTTCTTCTTCTGGATGTAAGGACTGGGTGAGTGATATCTCTACCTTTACAAATTATTCGTCAATTTGCGTCAGAACGGAGAGCATGCTGACCTGCACCAGGTGAAAGGCTTGGACATTGCCTCAGGTGTCCATCACTTTATGCCTGTTTTTAGAAGACGTTTGAAAGGACAGACTGAAATAAAAAAAGATAGAAAGCTTAAATAAGGGGCAAAGTAGTGGGATTCAAAAACATTTCTTAATGAAGAGATAAACGTCTGGAAAGAAGTAAAAGATCCCTCATGCTTAAGAGTATTCAATTAAAGGGAGAACCCTCCACTAACTGCTGAACACAAGGCCTCAGCACAGTCTGTCTGCTTAGAGTAAGGTATTAATACTGTGAGACATTTGGAAACGGTTTATGGGAACAATTCAAAAGGTGTCTAAAGTGCTTCTGTAACCTCAAATAAACACCAAAAGCAGTGGCTTAATTAAGTAATATAGCAAGAAGGAATGAGGGAAGGGCCTAATAAATCAAACATAATCATAGCCTAATATTAAATGTGCCAGCAGCTTCCGACTTTCTGGTGAACAGCATTGAACAATCAAGCATAATCACTATGACCACAAAGTCAGACTGTATAAAACTTCAGCGAGACATGTGGATAGCAAAACTACAGCCCGGAGCCTCTGACTGTGTGTTAACCTCTTGTTCTGGAGAGCAATAAAAGCCTGAATGCCAGCGAGCGACTGGCACAGTAACAGCACAGCCATATGTGTCTTGCCGAACAGCTTAAAAACCAGATTGCACTCTGGGCCTCAGTGCACAGTGCAGTAAAAGCCATGTTTATTTGTGTTTCTTGCACTTTTTAATGGCTGCCTTTGAGGCCGCCTTCCATCCAGCAAGTTCCGTCCTGACTGCCGTTCCCTTTTCCATACCAAGGCGCAGTAGCTGGCAAGCTATGTAGCTCTGTAGGTGGAAGAAGAGGGCTGGGGACATTAATAAGGCCTCCACATTGATCGATGGCTTTAATTTAAACTACATACATGTGGTATTTTTGGTGCATCAAAATTTATTATATGTTTTTTCTATTGCTTTTTGTGGCAGTTAATTCAGTGCCTGGGCACCAAGACCAAGTCAAATGCATTAGAACGCTCACATATATTACAGAGGCTGGAACTATTACAAGAAGCCTTTAGGTCCATTGCTGTCAGCAGACAGCCAAGGATTTCAGTAATTCATGGTACTTCTCAGACTGTATGATTCAGTGCCATTTCATTGAATACACAAACACAGTTCCATGATGCACATATTAAATCTTTAACCCTTATCCTAAGTGGCATTACATAACCTACAGAATGTTTCTGAGGAAGCTGTTAGATAGTAAGCCATGAATACCAACAAACACGCAGTGGCATCTGGGAGGGTACATGTGCATCCAACACTGCAAGTACTGTAAATGTGACAGGATAATGGAACCCAGATGACCGTGTGACTCATGAGTGAAAGAGGTCTAGAAAACAAACTTCAGATCAAAAGTATGAATTCTAACATGAAGGATGTGGTGTGGAAAGTCTGGAACAAGAAGTAAAAAGAGAGAACACAGTGGAGCACTGCTCTGTTTGACCATTCACTTGCCAGGGCTGAAATCCACGCTGTGAGTTGGAAATTAATCCCAAATGAATAACTGAGTCAGAAATTCAGAAAAAAGTTGAGGGGATTCAGATCGTGGCATTCTGCTTCTTACTTTCAAATGTAAAATACTCAGCAGTAACATACAGCAATTCAAAAACAATGAGCATATTCTTGTTAATCCAGTGGATTTTTGACATGAACCTAAGCAAACAGTGTCTAACAGCTCTTGATTAAACACAATGGATAGTTTCCAAACAAAAGCAGACAGCATTTAACTACACTAATCTAGCATATGATTATGTCTTGTGAAATGTGTGGCGTCTCTTCTAGGGAAAACCTCAACCTTCACAGAAGGAGAACAAAACGAGTATTTAGTGGTATAACAATGAAACATGCAGTGGAACTTTTTATCCCGTCATTAATCTTAATCCTCGTGGTACAGGCAAAAGTGAGGAGTGTGGCCTAAAGGCAGGTCAAAGCAGGAAACAGCAACCTGTCATCATGCACACTATCAAATTCTCACAATATTCCAACATCTAGCCTTCCCAGAAGAGTAAAGACTGTTACTGCAGCCAAGGGGGGACAAACTTTCTATTAATTCTCTTGATTTCAGAAGAAACTTTGGAAGAGCAGATGTCTATAATCCTTTGGAGATGTATATGTATATATATATATATATATATATATATATATATATAAGATGTAAGTGATAGTAACTTGAGGTTTGATCACTGAGAAAATTGGCGGTATACAGCATGCCATTGGCAGACACACAGTAGCTCCTACTCATTTCACTGATTTTGATCAGGACTTTAAATATTGGTCCATAAAATAATAACAGGTTTTGGTGAAGGGTGAAGTTAAACATAGATTACACTAGACTGTATTGAGCTTAGCCGATTTAAGAGCAGTTTTAAAACTATGAGTTACAGTAATGAAAGTCTAATGCAACACAGATGCGCTCTCTCACATTCCAGATCAGACATATTATACACAGCTTTTATTCATTGAGTCAACGCAGCAAAGCGGTGTTTCCATATCGGTGTTCAAAGCACTGGATAACTGTCAAGCTAAACATAAAATGCAAAAATGTAGAGGTGATTAACTGGTTAAAATGGAAAAGGAAAGGCCTTGCATTTTTTAAAAAAAATGGTTATGTTATGAATTTATTTCTGTGCTGAACCTGGTGAATAAATTTACACGCTGACATGGCCATAAATAACACCTTTAGTTTTAAGCTGACACAAATTCATCTTCAGTTGAACATTCGAAGTAAATTATGGGCTAAAACGCTGTTTCACTTAATCTCAAGACTCCGCCTAATTTCTTTCCCTCACAAATGTCACCTTAATGAACACAAATGAATCACATTTACAATAGTTTACAACTGTGATTACACTGTAATCCAAGCTTAAATTTGAAACAAATGCTTGTCTAAACCAGTCTTATTATATTTCTTGCAGATGGCCTACTTAAGCTCCTGTTGCACCTAATTGCAACCGTATGAATACAATGTGTCATGAACGCATCTGTTCACAGTCTTGCTTTCCACAAAAGCTGCAGGAGCATGGGATGTGTGAGTTTCATGTCCAGCATCCAAATCACGGGGTATTTTTTTGCCTCTATGGTTGCCAGGCCATCTAGTCTTTTCTTTGATGGAAGGAAAAGGGAACATTTAATCAAAAAGACACAATACAATGATGAGAATGTCATGTTCTTAGGGCTTAGGCTTAGACACCTCATCCTCCAGCTCTCTCTTCTCTCGTGGTCAGTCTTTCCACTGTTGATACTCCACCCCAACCCTTTAATTTTTCTATGCCACACCAAAGCCAAACTGGCTTCTTTTTCTTGTTAAGTACAAATCTCAATTCCAGAAATGTTTGGAGGGTATGTGGAATGCTATTTAAAACAGATGATTATTAAATTCTGCTCAACCTGTATGAAGTTTGAAACAGTACAAAAACACTATATTTGATGTAAATATATGCTTAACCCAAATGTAATGCCTGCAAAATGTTTTGAAACAGTTGGGACAGGAACATGTTTACCCTCTGTTACATCACCTTTCTTTTTAATAACACGTTTGGGGACCGAAGACACCAACTGATCTCTTCTGAAAGCAGAATTTCTTTGCCATTTTGCTGTTATACAACCCTTCAGCTGTCCAACCGTATGGGGCCTTTGATGTCACATTTTACGCTTCATAATGTTCCACGCTTTCAAATGGAGTCTGGACTGCAGGCAGGCCAATCTAGCGCTCACTCTCAGATTATGCAGCCATACTGTATTAACGTGCAGAACGTGGCTTGGTGTCACGCTGAAATAAGCATGGACATCCCTGAAAAAGATGATGTCTAGAAGGCAGCATATTCTGGTCTAAAATGTGTTTACTTCTTCTGTGTTTAATGATGCCTTCACAGATGTTCAACTCACCCATACCATGGCCACCCAGACAACCAACAGTAGTAATTCTAGACTCTTAAGAAGAATTGGAATGAAAAATGCACAAAGGCAAAATATCAGTGTTCAATATATGTGCATTAAGTGGAAAGAAGTAGGGGGTACACCAAATGCTGGTATTTTTTACTCTCTCAGCACTTCCTCTTCCAAAAAGGGCCAGTGCCCACTCTTGTGCAGAGGTCACACTAAGGTCTTCAAAACGCTGCCTTAGATGAAAGTGGATAGCGGATAAGTACTTTGCAGCCTTGCAGGCGCACTCATTGAGTTTCCTTTGATTTCTGCTCATTCCTCCAGCTTAGACACCACCCGGGCTGGGTGCTGGCCTCATCAGGGAGCGTGTGGTGCAGGCTAGTAGGGAGGAGCAAGCCCAATCACCTGTGGGTCATTGCATAACTCTCTCTTTTGTACATCAAGGGCCTGGGCCCAGGCCTTCTATTCATCTATGCTGAAGGATAAACTGTGGCTCTCCACGCAAGATAATGAAGGTGGGTGAAACTGGGGAGCTGTCATGAATAATGGAACACATGAGCAGAACATACATGTATG
Organism: Colossoma macropomum; assembly: GCF_904425465.1. Classification (NCBI taxonomy): domain Eukaryota; kingdom Metazoa; phylum Chordata; class Actinopteri; order Characiformes; family Serrasalmidae; genus Colossoma; species Colossoma macropomum. The sequence continues at coordinate 9,799,921 of NW_023494785.1, read as the reverse complement.
AATTTTAATGTGAGTTCATCTCATGACTGACTGACACAGTGAAGCTGAGGTAAGCAAATAAACATGCTTTTGTTTGCCATGGTGTAAAACCAAAAAAAGGATCTCTGGTAAACAAATGTGTTGATTTATGTTTGATCATGAATTACGAACAGGGCAATACTGGAATACTCTAACACATGTATAAGGCAGCACCATCAAGTCACCAAGGCTTACTTTTAAGTACAATATAAAGTCTTGGACTGATTGTAATAGAGAGCATCCTACATGGTATTTCACAGAAAAAATGGCTGCACTGTTTAAAAAAGTGTGACATGTTCCACAAGCAGGAACAGCTACATGAAATGCACACTTGGTTTAGATGTAAAATACAGAAGAAATCTTCCATCCTTTTTCCACTGTACACAAAACATGATGTTTTTTTTTTCTTTCTCAAGCAAGACTTCATACTAAAGAGCTTTGGCTGATGTATTACATTTAGAGAGGCTACAAAACATATCCACTTTCCAATGACAGCAAGTGATACTTCCCATTAGATTTCTACGATGACCTGCAGGTCTTGTGTGGTTCAGGTGTATATTAAGTCCTCGAGCCGTGGCTGAACTTTGACTCTGCGGTTAAAATTTCCCATTCACTAGACACATTCCTCCCGATTCTTGTTTCAAAAACAGCAATGGTGTTAGCAGCTTAGGGACTCAAGCTGTGACCTCGGCAGGACGTGCATGGGTGTGAAGCATCCGGGAAGTCCGACCATGCTCTTGTGGGACAGGGATCGAGTACTTCACAGCTTTACTATTATGGTTAGCAGAGGATGACCTAAGGAAAGGGGCAACTGCAGTCCAAGCTGACTACTAGGTGTGTGTTTTGGAGCAGCGCACGGTCCATATGGTTGACCGGGAGATTGCTGCCTGAAGAAACATCAGTGTAGAGGCATCAGGCTAAGACAAAATGGACAAGAAAAGGTGTGTGGGGGGATGTGAAAGCTACTGTTGAATAATGACTGTCAAAACATCATCTGATACTACTGCTGCCCTCCAGATGGTTAATGATCCATCATCATTTAAGGCATCTGCTGAGTTAAGACCAAGGAGAAAGTTGGAACAACTAATCTCTTTAGTCGCAGGTTATATGAGGCTTTGTGAAATCAGTCATCTACAATCTGACACGTTAAGCAAACATGTGTGGATGGATCTGTGCCATTATACACAAAATGAGATTTGACACTGTAGTCAATGATGCATGCATTTCCTTCTATAGAGAGTGAGACAAATTCGCTTTAAATGTATTCCCACTGTGTAAGAGGAGGGTATTAAACCTATTACCGTCTATTATTATCTGTCAGTCAAGGCTGATAGATGTAAAAGAAGAGGCCATCATTTATTAATGTCATTCTTGATAAAAGACTGAACGTGGACAGACCTCAGGGGGTTGGAGCAGCTTGGACTTGATGTACTGCAGTACAGACTGAATTTAGATGACTTACAGAAAGGAAGTCTTTCTACACCAGTGTTCTCTTCAGCATGCAGTACACCTTAATCGAACTACCACCAAACACACTGTCATTAAGTATCCTGAAAAGAATGCAGTGTACATCTTTCAGGTACCCATCACCACTAGAGGCACATTTTCTGCAGAGATGCAGGTACCAGGTGACATGTGGACCAATAACACTCAAGT